>NW_012102210.1:3433296-3455162 GCF_000951045.1 Mandrillus leucophaeus | reverse complement strand
GTCTCGATCTCCTGACCTCATGATCCACCCGCCTCGGCCTCCCAAAGTGTTGGGATTACAGGCGTGAGCCACCGCGCCCGGCCACACTCCCCAAATCTTACAACGAGGAACAGAAAACAGTGAAACAAGCAGTCACTGACAAATGGCTGGTCAGAGGCAGGAGAGGCTCCAGAACTCAAGATCTCTGACTTAATCCCATCCGCCCTCAAGCAGTCCCCAGTTCATCTAACACTGAGGGACACTGAGCCCCAGACACTACCCTGGGTACCGGATGACCACTGCAGAGCAGAAGGCAAGGAAGAAGGGGGCGGCCTGGATAGTCTCCAAGCTGGGCAGCAGCCTGAAGAGGCAAGACTGATAGAAGAAACAGAGAGCCTGGGAACAGGGTCCACCCACTCTCCTCCCAAGACCCCTTCCCTCCACACACAGAGGGCACACACAGTCAGTCCCTGTCATGTGCATGCCAGAGAGCCAACTCAAAGCTTCAGCAACACACCTGCACAAGTTCCCACCATGAACATACAAGATCACGCAGAGCACAGAGACTCACAGCCTGGCCTGCAAACGAGCGGGGCCCTGGGACGGCAGCCTTCAAGCCCTCGCTAACCAAAAGGAACACAACATCTGGAAATCCTAAGCGAGTCTCCTAAATAACTCCAGGATGAAGGAAAAATATAATCAAAGTCACAACTACATATCTAATGATTTAGTATCAGTGAGAACAGTATCTACTAGAAAAATTCATGTTTTCATAAACACTTTTACTAAATGAGAAGAAAGTAATTAAGGCTTCAATCCAAGAAGTTAGAAAATAAAAACAAAGAAAGGTAGGAAAAACTGAATCAGGAAGGATAAAGACAGAAATAGTGGATTAGAAAACAAAATGTAGTGGTATTTATAAATGAATCCAAGAGATGACTCTCCAGAAAACCAACAAAACAAACTGACAAGACCGGTTATTTTAAAAAGAAAAAAACAAATATTAGAAATATAAAAGGAATATAACCACCATCTGTGAAATGCTTTACTAAAAAACTTTGAAAATATGAATTAGGCCGGGCGCGGTGGCTCACGCCTGTAATCCCAGCACTTTGGAAGGCCGAGGCGGGCGGATCACAAGGTCAGGAGATCGAGACCATGGTGAAACCCCGTCTCTACTAAAAACAGAAAAAAATTAGCCGGGCGCAGTGGCGGGCACCTGTAGTCCCAGCTACTCGGGAGGCTGAGGCCGAAGAATGGCGTGAACCCGGGAGGCGGAGCTTGCAGTGAGCCGAGATTGCGCCACTGCACTCCAGCCTGGGCGACAGAGCGAGACTCCGTCTCAAAAAAAAAAAAGAAAATATGAATTAAAGAATAATTTTCTAGGAAAACATATTCAAGAAGTAGTAGAAATACTGACAGTATCAATCACCAGAGCCACTGGGAGCCACTGTCTCAAAGTCACCCAACCAGATGTGGCTAAGCTAGGCTCAGTCCCACAGCCTCAAGTCTCTGGATTAAGGCGTAGAAAAACTCTGAGTTCCAAAATGCTCTTCAACATCATAACTAAACTGGGCACTGTGGCTCACACCTGTAATCTCAGCACTTTGGGAGGCCGAGGCAGGAGGATCACGTGAGTCCAGGAGTTTAAGACCAGCTCAGGCAACATAGTGAGACCTCATCACTACAAAAAATAGAAAAATTAGATGGGTGTGATGGTACATGCCTGTAGTCCCAGCTACTCAGGAGGCTGAGGCAGGAGGAGTGACTGGGCCCAGGAGGTGGAGGCTACAGTGAGCCATGATCGCACTGCTGCACTCCAGCCTACGTGACACAGCGAAACCTTGTCTCGAAATAAAATAAAAATAAAAATAAATCACAACTACATATCTGAAGATTAATTAATATCAATGGTCATGACGCACCTCTGAAGATCACCCAGGTTTGGAAACTCCTGGCCCCTTGCTACTCAAAAATGTGGTCCAAGGAACAGCAGCATCAACATGACCTCAGAGAATGTTAGAAATGCAGAATAAGGCCGCACGCAGTGGCTCATGCTTGTAATCCCATCACTTTGGGAGGCAGAGGTGGGCAGATCACTTGAGGTCAGGAGTTCAAGACCAGCCTCGTCAATTTGGTGAAACCCCATCTCCACAAAAAATACAAAAATTTGCCAGATACGATGGCAGGTGCCAGTCCCAGCTACTTGGGAGGCTGAGGCATGAGAATCTCTTGAACGTGGGAGGTGGAGGTTGCAGTGAGCCAAGATCATACCACTGCACTCCAGCCTAGGTGACAGAGCAAGACTCTTATCTCAAAAAAAAAAAAAACAAAACAAAAACAAAAAACCACAGACTCCCAGGCCTCACCCCAGATCCACTGAATTTGAAAATGCATTGTAGTAAGACTCCCAGGTAATCTAGATGAAGACGATCAAGTGGAGAAGCATTGGTCTGGCCTATACCTGCCTCATTGCCCCTCAATTCCTCTTAATTTGCAAAAGCAGTGCCTGTTCTGTGTTCTGTCTGGCACAACCAAAAGAAAAAATAATAGTAATAAACTACTAGAGCTAGATTTGATCACACAAGCATGTAAAAAAAAAAAAAGTTTGGCAAAATTAAAAAAAAAAAAAACAAAACCCCGCCAGCCTGGGCAACAGAGTGAAACTCCACCTCAAAAAACAAACAACAACAACAAAAAACCCCAAACATATGTTAAAAGAAATTTGCAACACTTGCCAAAGCATGATAAAGTGTTAATACCACTAATATATGAAGCTGTCTTACCATTCACAAAAAAAGCATACACAAAAAAATAAAGGAAATAAAAATATATTCACAAAGAAAAAAAGATCACAACTAAACATAGCAAGGGAAGATTTGCAACTCTAATATTTTGCACTCATTTTTATACCAATCAGAAAAGAAACCATTTTATAATAAACATGTATTATTTTGATAATCACGGAGGGAAAAGACCAAAGATATTTAAAATGAAAAAAAAAAAAAAGGTGCCCTAGAAAGACTGAAATAGTAACAGGAGTCCTCTCTGAGTAGAAAAATTATGGACTTTTTTATTTTTCTCTATCTGCTTATCTGAACTTTCTGATTTTTCTACAGTGAGTTTTTATTCTTTGTAATAGACAATGGCAAAAACAGTTTTAACTATTTCCTAGAGTTTGATCATATCTGAAATGTCTTCCTGTGTTTTCACAAGTGTTTGCATAGCACCTGGCCTTTTCACAAACCATCATGGCATTTAAAGGCATGTCTTTTCAGTCCTGATCAAGTACTGGAAGCCCCAAACAGGCAGCCTCTTTTGTTACATTAGTCCACAGGCCAGCAGTTCTCTAACTCCAGTGGGCATGGGAATCACCTGTAGGAAGCTGGTTACGGATGCAGATTCCCAGGTCCCACCAAAGATCAACCCTGCCTGACCATGGAAGGGATTCTGACCCAGGTGGCCCCTGAACGACCTTTTGAGAACCCCTTCCCATAACCCTATGGGGTTGAGGGTGAGTACAGATGAGGGGAAGGCCTCAGCTGGTTCAGAAACCAGGTGAACTGAAGTTCTTACAGGCTGACCAGGGACAGTAGTCTCCTTCCACCTCCCATATGCACATGCAGGCCTGGCTAGTCAGTGGTCAGTGCTGATGCTCTTTGAGAGGCCAAAACATGGCTAGAGGAGGCAGTGTAGAAACGGACTTTGTCCAACAGGTGAGCTGAAGCCCTAGGCAGCCCTGCATCGCAGCCTCACTGCCAGAATGCGCTCTGCTCTGGGAGGAGGCATCTGGAACAGCTCCAAGGGCTCATGGAGGTCCATCTGTCAGAGTCTCCGCTCAGCACCCCGAGAAAGCAGCTCCTCCAGAGCTCGCAGAGATGCAGCTGTGGATGCAGCTAGGGCCTCCTGGGGAACCTCAGGGCTACCTGGCTGGGGAGACTCACAGGCCCCAAGTTGGCACTGGGAGATGAAGTAAGAAACCAACAGCAGGGAATGGGGGCAGAAAGAGCAATACTTTCAGATCTTTTCCCCGATCCAGCATTTCTTGAGTGTCCTCTTGGTTCCACTGTTTCCCGGGAATTAAAACAAACCAGCAGAGGAGCCAGAGAAGCATTTCTACATCCTCTGCCACCCTGAGCATGGCAGATGAGTGAGTGGGAAGAGGAGGGTGAGCACAGACCACGGGATAAAAGAGTAACAGCTCACCACTGCGGTCAAGCAAAACCCAGGGAAACCCCGGGACACACTGAACCAGATGCACAACTGCTACAGAGGGATTAGAAATCAGTTCACGTCCTCACTCCCACCTTCTTTTTATGCAGGTTGAGAGGCAGAAATTCTGACCCCTGCTTAACAACAGCAGGGATTCCCATCTCTCCAAGGGCATAGCCCTCAAGCCCTTGAACAAGAAGTGGGAGTTCCCTTGTTCCTGTCTACCTCCAAGGCAGGTAGACATCACCATCCTAGCTCCAGGGGCAGCAGAGACCAGTGGGGGCGGGGATCTGAGGGTCTGGAATCACTGCCAAGGGTACAGAGTAAATTGGCATGCCCCAGAGAGCTCCATCAAGGAATAGTGCCTGCCATTCCCCAATTACAAACAAAAGCTTACATATAAAATACAAACACCAAGACTGGGCACTGTGGCTCACGCCTGTAATCCCAACATTTTGGGAGGCCAAGGAGGGCAGACTACTTATGCCTCAGAAATCAAGACCAGCCTGGGCAATATGGTGAAACCCCATCTCTAAAAATAATACAAAGAATAGCTGGGTGTGGTGGTATGCACCTGTAGTCCTAACTACTAGGGAGGCTGAGGTGGGGGGATCACTTGAACCCAGAGGCAGAGATTGCAGTGAGCTAAGATCATGCCACTGCACTCCAGGTTTGGTCACAGAGTGAGACTCTGTCTCAAGGGAAAAACAAATGCAAACGCTATGGTAAAGATTAGCACATGGATAGGAATAAACTTCACGTAGGACATATTGGGTTGGGGGGATGCATATACTCTGGAGAAGAACAGTAGAAGAAGAAAGAAAGGCACTACTATAAGAGAGAAAGTGACTGGGCACATAAGTGTGAACCAGTTTCACAATGGTCTGTACAAGCTCTGCTTCCAGCCTTGATGAGTCCTCATCCCCTAAGGGAAGTTGCAGATAGGTTTGTTTGTTCTACCTTGAAATGACTGGGAACTAAGGAAGCAGTTCTCCCAACCAGTTAGTGCTAATGAGAGTTAATGACAAGTGGGCTGTGCGTCTCAGGATAGTAATGAGATAGAGGCTCAGAGGGCTCCTCCCTGATGTCTGCACGTGGGAAAATGGCCCAGGACCTCCTTTTTCCTGTGGGGACAAGGCCAGTGCCCCATCTGTTATCCGGACCACAGCCTGCAGGCTTGGAGCCAGGGCTGCTTGAGATTCTGCTCCTCGCACTGGCCCAGGCTGTCACACTTTGAAGAGGTGAAGCTCACTGTCTCTCTCATCAATCTGATGCCACAGCATTTATTAAAAGGATTTACTGCATGCTAGGCTTTGTGCCAGGCACTGGGGACATGAAATGGAGTGAGATGAGCACCCCACCACTAGGAACTCACACTCAGGCATACAGTATTGCCACAGAGGTACAGACAATGTACCATGAGGACTCGAGGGAGAAAGCGGCAGAAGCGTCAGAGGAGGCAGCACAGAGCAGCTGCATTTCTAATATGCCGGCAAAGATGGGATACAAAGTATAACAGAAATGATCCCATTCCCAACAGCAACAACAGCAGCTACAGCATACCTAGGAAGAAACTTCAGAAGAAATGTGTAAGAAGAAAACCTTAAAACATTTCATTTATTTTGTTTGTTTGTTTTTTATTAGAGACGGAGTCTGGTTCTGTCGCCCAGACTGGAGTGCAGTGGCCAGATCATAGCTCACTGCAGCCTCCAACTCCCGGGCTACAGCAATCCTCCCACATCTGCCTCCCAAGTAGCTGGGACTACAGGCATGCGCCACCACACCCAGCTAATTTTGTTTTATTTTTTGTGGAGATGAGGTGTGGGGGGTCTCACTATGTTACTCAGGCTGACCTCAAACTCCAGGCTTCAGGCAGTCTTCCCGCCTCAGCTTCCTAAAGCACTGGCATTATGAAGCATGAGCCACCACACCTGGCCTTAAAACTGTGATGAACACACAAAAAAGACTAGAATAAATGGAAAGGCCGACTTCCCTTTCTCTGGATAGGAAGATTCATTGTAAAGCTATCTATTCTCCCCCAAATAACCTGTAAGTTTCATGTGATTCCAACTGAAAAATCCCAGTATTTTTCACAGAACATGGCAAGTTGTTTGTAAGCTTATTTGGAGAAAGAAATGCAAAAAAAAAAAAAAAAGCAGGAAAAAGTATGTTTTAAACCAAACTATTATATAAAAATGGTAATTAAAACAATGAAATACACAGAATCAGACAAATAAGTCAATGGAGGTGAAAAGAGGCCTTAAAACACCCATGACTGTAAGAGTATTTATGAAATGCTTAAGGTAGAATTCATACACCACAAGCGAAGCTACAAATAATAAATAGATTGGGGATAATAGGCTTTCTATTTAGGAAAAGTTCAATGCCTATCTTATATCACATACAAAAATAAATCTCAGCTTAGAAATCTGAATATCTAAAATAAAACTTAAGTAAAAACAAGCCAAAATACTGATGAATTCTGGTTGTATAAAAATCAAATGTTTATGATATACACAATGAAAGACAAATAGGCCAAAATTTTTTCCAAAATATAACAGAAGTTAATATCAAAACCCTCATAATGATGAAAGCTATACTATGTTTTCTCACTTAAGATGACAGAAGAAGGCTGGGCACGGTGGCTCACACCTGTAATCCCAGCACTTTGAGAGGCCAAGGCGGGTGGATCACCTAAGGTCGGGAGTTCAAAAACAGCCTGACCAACATGGAGAAGCCCCATCTCTACCAAAAATACAAAATTAGTTGGGCACGGTGGTGCATGCCTGTAATCCCAGCTACTTGGAAGGCTGAGGCAGAAGAATTGCTTGAACCTGGGAGGCGGAAGTTGCAGTGAGTCAAGATCATGCCATTGCACTCCGGCCTGGGCGACAAGAGTGAAACTCTGTCTCAATCAAAAAAAAAAAAAAAGAAGAGGTATCATCTCAACCCAGTTAGAATGGCTGTTAAGAAAAAAGACAAAAAATAGGCCGGGTGCGGTGCTCACGACTGTAATTCCAGCACTTTGGGAGGCCGAGGCAGGTGGATCAGGAGGTCAGGAGATGGAGACCATCCTGGCTAACACAGTGAAACCCGGTCTCTACTAAAAATGCAAAAAATTAGCCGGGCGTGGTGGCGGGCGCCTGTAGTTCCAGCTACTCGGGAGACTGAGGCAGGAGAATGGCATGAACCCGGGAGGCGGAGCTTGCAGTGAGCCGAGATTGCGCCACTGCACTCCAGTCTGGGCCACAGAGCGAGACTCCGTCTCAAAAAAAAAAAGAAAAAGAAAAAGACAAAAAATAAATACTGGCGAGGACGTGGAGAAAGGGGAACTCTTACGGACTGTTGGTGGGAATGTAAATTAGTACAGCCATTGTGGAAAACAGTATGGAGGTTTCTCAAAAAAGTAAAACTAGAACTACTGTATGATCTAGCAATCTCACTTCTGAGTGTATGTCCAAAAGAATTGAAATAGGTGTGTCAAAGAGATATCTGCACTCCCGTGTTTATTGTGGCAGTACTGATAATGTCCAAGATATGGAATCGACCAAAGTATCAGTCAATGGATAAAGAACACACGGTACATGCACACAATGGAATACTAGTTAGTGATTAAAAAATATATATATATATAGTCATTTGTGGCAACATGGATGAACTTGGAGGATATGTTAAGTGAAATAAGCCAGGGACAGAAAGATTAAATACCACACGTTCTCACTCAAATGTGGAAGCTAAAAAAGTTGACCTCATAGAAGCAGAGAGAAGAACAGTGGTTATTAGAGGTTGGGGAGGGTAGGGGTGCAGGGGAAATACCCAAAGGTTGGTTAACACATTAAACAGTACAGCCAGATAGCAGGACTAAGTTCTGGTGTTCTATAACACTATAGGGTGACTACAATTCACAATTTATTGTTTGGTTGTATCTGTGTGGAGTGGAGTGCAGTGGTGTGAACATAGCTCACTATAGCCTCAAACTCCTAGGCTCAAGCAATCCTGCTACATCAGCCTCCCAAGTAGCTGGGACTACAGGCACACGAGGTTGTACAGGGCTAATTTCACATTTTTTGCTATAGAGAGAGGGGTCTCGCTTTGTTGCATAGGCTGGTCTTGAACTTCCGGCCTCAAGTAATTCTGCTGCCTCAGCTTCCCAAGTAGCTGGGATTATAGGAGTGTGCCACTGGGCTTGGTTTATTATATATTTTCAAATAGCTAGAAGAATAAATTTTGAATTATTTTCAACACACACAAAAAATAATATTAATAAATGTTTGAGGTGATGGATATTCTCATTACCCTGATTTAATGATGATACATTGTATACTTGCATTGAAATATCATACTGTACCCCACAAATATGTATAATTATGTGTCAATTAAATAGTAAAAGCAAAAAAAAAAAAAAAAAGACAGGAGAACCTATACATTTTTATTGGGTTTTTGGGTTTTCTTTTTTTGTTTGTTTGTTTGTTTTTGAGACAAAGTCTTACTCTGTTCTCCAGGTAGGAGTGCAGTGGCACCATCTCAGATCACTGCAAACCTCTGCCTCCCAGGCTCAAGCAATTCTCCTGCCTCAGCCTCCCAAGTAGCTGGAACTACAGGCATGCACCACCATGCCTGGCTAATTTTTGTATTTTTAGTAGAGACAGAGTTTCACTATGTTGGCCAGGCTGGTCTCGAACTACTGACCTCAAGTGATCCTCCTGCCTCAGCCCCCCAAAGTGCTAGGATTACAGATTTGTGAAAGCCACTGTGCCTGGCCTACATTTCTGGATAATGTTTATCATAATGCATGTAAGAATCATGTCACTCTTTTTTCTTTATCCCTACCTAACAGCACAGTGCCTGGCATACATGAGTTAGTAACAGTTCACTGAATTTTTTTTTTTTTAAGAGACAGCGTCTTGCTCTGTAGCCCAGGCTGGAGTGCAGTGGCCTGATCATAGCTTACTGTAGTGTCCAACTCCTGGGCTCAAGCAAGTTCATTTTTTGTAGAGATGGGGTCTCACTATGTTGCCCCCACTGGTCTTGAACTCTCGGCCTCAAGCAATTCTCCTGCCTTGGCCTGCCAAAGCACTGGGACTACAAGTGTGAGCCACCACACTCAGCCTAAATTTTTTTTTAAATAAGTAAATATTGATAATGTATCTTAATATACTGATAATACATTAAGAACTTTTGTGGATCAATAAAAGGACAATCTAAGAGTAATATGGATGTAATAGGTAATGGACACAGGTAATATACAGAATAAATGCAAAATGGCTAACATTTTAAAACATTCTCAACTTTACTAATAGAAGATATTAAAATGAGATATTTTACCCAGCCAAATGGCAAAATTAAGGACTGATAATTCCTCACTCAGTGTTGGTGGGAAGGTAAATTTGATAGATATTATCAAATTACCTTTGGGGAAGGTAACCTGGTAATGTCAATTAAAATTTCATTTGTATGATTTTGTTCTATACAAACACTTAAGTAACCAAAAAAATCTATATACAAATATACTAATAATCTCATCATTCATAATTGCAAAAAAATTAGAACTGTAAATGTCCATCAATAAGAAGCAAGTTAAATTATAATACAGACATAAAATGAAATATTCAATAGTCATGTAAAAGGCGAAGACAGATACACTGACATGGAAAGGTGTCTTTAACATATTTATGAGAAAATAAAAGACTACTCAAAAATAAGTATGGTACAAACACATTACTGCAGGAAGGCAGTAAGTTCATGTACTCATTTTTAAGTCTGGAAAGATATATATAAATTGTTAATAGTGATTTTACTGGGGTGGAGAAGAAATAGGGATTCTCAGTTTCTAATTATATACTTTTACATTGATTTATTTAAACGGGCATATATTATTCTTATTTAAAATTCAAAACTTTCTCCATTTTGGAAAGAAACAACCCACTACCATTGGTTTCTAGGTTGAACTCAAAAGTCCATCCTTTCTTCCTCTCCCTGCCCATCCCCCTTCTCCTAACCATCATGACTCTCCAAGGAGTTAGGACAAAGGGTAAGAATATCTTCCCCCAAGGCACTGCACCTTCTCCCTTGGGCCAAGTCATTCCTCTGATGGCTTGAACAGGTTCAGACTGGGACACAGAGGGCTGTCCCTACTGCACCAGGCCCTGCTGGACCCAGAGAGGGGAGACTGTGCCTTTACCACACGATCAGTGTTACCCTATACTCTGCGCTCTAAGGGAGGAATCCAGAAATGGGTTTTCAGTGCAGCCCAAGAGGTGGTGTCTAAGAGATGTCCACCATATTTTTCCTGGCACTGTGGCTTTCTCTTCTGCTCTCTCCATCCTGGGACACTCTTCATGGACTAAAGGATCCCAATTGGACCATATTTTCTAGAGAGTCACGAAAGATGCAGGGAGCAAGGCTTTAGCCTGCAGCCTAGACCAGCTCAGCAAGGCCATCAACTCTGGGTCAAAGTCTCAGTTTTTCTTCTCTCACCGACCCTGGCATATAGCTTCATTTCTTCTGGTGCTAATGTATGAGGCTTTTCTAAATACTACCAAAACTTCCATTTGGGCCTAGGATATGCTCTCATCCTAGGCAATAAATTCAAACTGATTTTGCTTAGGGTAAAAAAAAAAAAAACAGAAAAAAAAAATTCCACAGGTCCTGGTGGCTAAGCTGGTAAACTATTACTAGGGTCCCTACTTGGGGGTTTAGAGACAAAGCCCAAGGGAGTCACCAAGTGCCGCGATGCCTAGCTGTGCCACCAAGCCATGTGCAGGGACTCTCCTCAGGGCCCTTACTGTGAGGAAGGGTGTTTAGGCTAAATCAGGGCTCGGAATTCTCATGCTGGGTATACCATCGAAACTTCTCCAAGAACTCCAGACATAAAATATCAAAACCAAGAGAATCAGGCCACAGTGGAACTTAGAGAAAGTCATATTTTAAATGTATTTGCTATCAAAGAAGAAAAAAATAGAAAAAATGTGCTAGGGATCCAACTGAGAATCCAAAAAAAGGACACACCAAATAAACCTAAGGAAAAGATGACAATTCATATAAGACTACAGTAGAAATTAATACTTTAGAAAACAGCACAACTGACAGGTCTGTATGCTTTTAAATTACATAAAACTCCAGCAAAGCTACGGAAGAAAAAGAAAAAATATACAATATTAGAAATAAAGAAAGTTAAAAAAAAAAATCACAGCTACTGAGGGAAGTGAAAAGCAGTAACTGTAGACACAGCATGCTAATAAATTTGAAAAGGATCTCTTTCATGGAAAATTCAAAGTAAACATTTGATAACATTAGTTATGGGGAGTAGAGGGGAGATCAGAAAGCTGCAAACACCCATCCCTCAAAAAAGAATGGAATTATTATTATTTTTTGAGATGGAGTCTCGCTCTGTCACCCAGGCTGGAGTGCAGTGGCACGATCTCGGCTTACTGCAAGCTCCACCTCCTGAGTTCAGGCCATTCTCCTGCCTCAGCCTCCCAAGTAGCTGGGAATACAGGCGCCACCACCATGCCCAGATAATTTTTTGTGTATTTTTAGTAGAGATGGGGTTTCACCGTGTTAGCCAGGATGATCTCAATCTCCTGACTTCGTGATCCACCCAACTCAGCCTCCCAAAGTGCTGGGATTACAGGCATGAGCCACCGCGCCCGGCCCCAATAAAAATAATGGAATTATTATTTAAGCAATACTATTTAAATTATACCAAAGAATAAAGAAAAAAAGCCTTCACGGTTCATTATATGAAGTTACTATTATTCTAATACTAACATCTGAAAACAAAAACACAAAAGGAAAATTACAGGTCAATCTGATCCATAAATATAGATGCAAAACTTCTGTTAATAAATGAAATCAAACAGCATGTTAAAAAAAATACCCCATGAGGTCAGGCGCGGTGGCTTACGCCTGTAATTCCAGCACTTTGGGAGGCCGAGGTGGGCAGATCACAAGATCAGGAGATCGAGACCATCCTGACCAACATGGTGAAACCCCATCTCTACTAAAAATACAAAAAATTAGCCGGGCGTGGTGGCGGGCGCCTGTAGTCCCAGCTACTCGGGAGGCTGAGGTGAGAGAATCCCCTGAACCAGGGAGTCAGAGGTTGCAGTGAGCCAAGATCATGCCATTGCACTCCAGCCTGGCAACAGAGCAAGACTCCGTCTCAAAAAAAAAAAAAAAAAAAAAAAAAAAAAAAATCCCATTACCACGTATAGTATATTCAAAGAATGCAAAGAAAATTCAATAGGAGAAATACCATTTGATCTTCGAACCATGCTAAACAGACATGACAAAAGCAAACATCCACTACTAATTGGAAAAAAACTTCTTAATAAAATGTAATGAAACCATTTCTTCAACATGATATAGAAGAATTCAAACCAACAACCAGAAGACCTCAAACAATCAGCAATACCCACACTTAAACGTGAAACACAAGAGTCATTGGCATTCAAGTGGAAAGGAAAAAATACTAAGGAAAAAGATGTCCTCTACTCAATACATATTTAGTAAATGAATTCAACATGCAAAGATGGTCCTAGGAGGGAGGCAGCAGTCTACAGACACAAGCATCAGCTCTAAAGTCAAATATCCCTGGCTTGGATTCCAGCTTCATCCCTTGAGAAACATCAACCTCCGGTCAAGCTCCTGGCCTGAATCTGTTTCCTTTCTGAAAGGTGGGGCTACTACCACCTGCCTCAGAGCTGTCCTGAAAACTAAGAGAGAACTATGAAAACTTTACCCCCGTGTGCCTGCCCCACACATGGTAAATGCTCAATAAATGACTGCTAGTTATTACATAGAGGAGAGTGTGCTGCGATGCAGCAAGACTCCATTTCTATAAAGAATACTAAACAGATATATAATATGCATAGAACAAAGTCTGGAGAGATATTCCGGTTAACAATGACTAATGGGGCCCGAGGAAGTGGCTCATGCCTATAATCCTAACACTTTGGGAGGTCAAGGAGGGTGGATCCCTTGAGCTCAGGAGTTCGAGACCAGCCTGGGCAATATGGTAAAACCCTGTCTCTACCAAAAATACAAAAATTAACTGGGCCTGGTGGCATGTGCCTATAGTCCTAGCTACTCAGGAGGCTGAGGCAGGAGGATGGCTTGAGCCTGGGAAGTGGAGGCTGCAGTGAGCCGAGATGGAGCCACTGCACTCCAGCCTGGGTGGCAGGGCCAGACCCTGTCTCACAAAAAAACAAAAAACAAAAAAAAATGACTAACTGGACTGTGAAATTATGGGCAAAGTCCTCCCTTTTGCTCCCTATTTTATTGTTTTCCTTTTGGTAGAGACGAGGGTCTCGCTATGTCACCCAGGCTGATCTCAAACTCCTGACCTCAAGTGATCCTCTCACTTTGGCCTCCCAAAGTGCTGGGATTATGGCATGAGCCACCACACCCAGCCCTATTTCTATTTTCCAGTTTTTCCAAAGAATAGGTATTACTTACATAATCAAAAAAGAGAATACGAGGCCAAAAAAAGGATATGGATTTTTGGATTCACCGAAGATAGGGGACTGGGACACCTAAGGCCCAGGGAGAAAAGAAACTAAAGGTGATAAGGGAGACAGTGACACTGGGGAGGGGCTAGAAGGGTGCCCCTACCCTGTGCTCTGTCACAGGGAGAACCCACTCAGTTTCAGGAGCACCCACATAGGTGTGAAAAGTATTTAAAGGTATTCCAGTGGAGGCCAAGCTGAAGCCCTCCAGGCCCAAAGCCACGTACTACTGTACTATGGCCTGGCCTGACCTTTGTCCAAATGCCATAGTAATTCTGGGCAATGGGAATGGGGCGAGGGTACTTGCTTCTTGATCCAGGTGCTGATTAGGCAGGCATTTACTCTGAAAATTCACCAAACTGTACACAGTATGTGCCTTTCTGTGTGTATACTATACTTCAATTTTTAAAGTGTTTTTTGTTTGTTTGGTTTTGTTTTTTTTTTTGAGACGGAGTCTCTCTCCGTCGCCCAGGCTGGAGTGCAATGGCGCAATCTTGGCTCACTGCAACCTCCGCCTCCCGGGTTCAAGCGATTCTCCCGCCTCAGTCTCCTGAGTAGCTGGGATTACAGGCATCCACCACCGCGCTCAGCTAATTTTTAGTAGAGGTGGGGTTTCTCCATGTTGGCCAGGCTGGTTTTCCACTCCTGACCTTGTGATCCAGCCGCCTCAGCCTCCCAAAGTGCTGGGATTACAGACATGAGCCATCACACCTGGCCTTAAAAGTTTGTAAAAATTAAAAACTGAGGAGAAAATTCAGTTTCTATCATTTGCTATAGTTTCCCGCTTAAGTTCTGGTTTTAATAACTATGAACTCATGGAACAGTCTCATGGAACAGAACACTGAATCCAGTATTTTGTCTGACATGTCGGTCTTCACTTTCGCAAACTCTGTATTGATTATCATTAAAAGTATCAACAAATGAGAAAAAATTTCTGGGGCAACCCAGGGATATGGGAGAGACAGGGAGACCCAAACTAGATACGGCAGCTGCTCTCAAATCTGACTGCACATTCGAATTACCTGGGGAGCTCTGAAAAATGCTGGGGCCCAGGTTCCACTTGGGACCAATAACAGCAGACTCCTAATAACAGCAGACTCCCAATAACAGCAGACTCTCGGGGGCTGGGGCCTAGGCATTGATAGTTTCGTTTCTGAAATCTCCTCAGATGATTCTAATATGCAGTTGGTGTTGAGAACCACCAAACTCGTTGAACCAGAGGGACCGGCCCCTGGAAACACTCTTGGCAAGTTGTAGCATAGCCCTGCCTGTCCCGGTGGTGGCCGTGGGGGTGGGCGCAGTTACATGAGGTGAGTTTAGGGATGAAGTACTCTGGCACCCACCCAGGTCCTCCTCCACATCCGGCTTCCCCAGACCTCGGGCAAAGACCCAGCAGGGAGCAATGCCCCCTACATGGAGGCGGCAGAATCCGGAAGGTGACGGGGAGGAGCTTCCCAGGCTTCCCGGGTTGGACACGGAGCCCCAGCTTCTGGCTCCTAGCCAGGGTGTTCAGACTGCTTTGGCCCACTTGCCAGTACAGCCCTAAGACACACGCCACTCCAACCACACAACCCCAGAGCTCAGCCCTAACTACTACCCAGGGTCCAAATGACGCCTCTGGGAACCCACAGCTGGAAAACAGGAAACCAAGCAGAAATAACAGTGGGAGGAAAGGCCACAGCGCCGAGGTCCCCATACAGCTCAACCGTCAGGTAGCACCTGACTCAGGGACAAGTGGCACGGCTAGTGAAGAGGGGGATGCCACATGGCCCACCTGCCCAGAGCTTCCAGCCCTCATACCTGAGGCTCCTATGCCACCCTCATCTTGAGCCCATTCTACCTAACTATGCAGCAGGAGCCCATGGGTTTGACTCTATCAGACAGCTACCCAGGCATCTTACACATTCCCTGGATGATTGACATAGAGCCCTGGGCACATGCTTCACAAAGCATGTCCTTAGAGGCCCTCTCTGCTCAGTCTAGGTCTTAGAGCTGAGATCAAAGCACAAGGGGCAGGACTAGGGATGGACTGAAGCCATGAAGAGTGTCCTAGGATGGAGAAGACAGCAGCAGACAGATCTGCAGTGCCAGGAAAAACATGGTGGACATCTCTTGGACACCACCTCCAGGACTCCCCTGAAAACCCATTTCTGTATTCCTGCCCTAGAACTAGGGTGTAAGGCAACAATGATCCATGTGGTGAAGGCACAGTCTCCTTTCTCTGGGTTCAGCAGGACCGGATACAGTAGAGACAGCCCTCTGTACCCCAGCCTGAACCTATTCAAGCCATCAGAGGAATGACTTGGCCAAACGGTCACACTCAAGGGAGAACATGCATCAGAGAAAGTTGGTCTTTGGATCCAGGCAGGGTTCTAAGCTCAGAATCCCTTCCAGGGCCTCTCTCTGCCTCCTACAGGAGTTACCAGTCTCCCCTGGCTCTTCCCCATCTGCAGAGTGGCCAGCAGGAGTCAGAGATGGAACCTCCCTGAGGTACAGGAAGGTGGACTGGCAGGAAATGGCTCCTTCTGTAAATTCCATCTGCTTAGCAGGGCTAGGAACCAAGGCCTGCAGGCTAGAAAAACAGACTCCTGGGGCCAAGGATTTTGAGAGAGATGGTGGATGCTGCAGAGGAGGCAAAGGAGGAAAATTCAGTCGGCAGGGCTCACAGCTCAGGAGCTCAGTGTCAGGGACAAGTTGCAAACCCTTTCAATGCCTTTGTTTCCTTTGCAAAGCCCATGAGGTTAGGATTACATGGGGAAAAATGCCTGGAGGCGGGGTTGAGAAATCCAATTACTTAAGCACCAAGGGCGTAAGAGTTCCAGGCCACAGAGGTAACCAGGATTTCTTTAGACCCTAATCTTCCTATCCTTGGAATGTTTGCCTCTTAAGGAATATTTCTGTGGCAAGATACTGTTACCTCCCCCCTACCCCTCCCTTCCTACTCTCCTCTAGCTAAGGCAGCCAGAATAGAAGAAAGGTAGTCATTTTTACTTTTTGTCTGATCTTTAGCATCTCAAATAAAAAGGCCATAGATCCTCAGCAAGAGAAAGTAGGGGGAAGATGGTCAAACTCATACTGTCAGAAATATTAAGATGTCTGTATTTATAGAAATCAGGGTAGAATTTGCAATCAACCCCCAGAGGAAAAAGGGTATATCTCTAGGTTATTAAGAGCCACGGCATGGAAAAAGCTCAAAATTCAAGGTGCCCCCCTGCCTGTGGCAATGCAGCTTTAGTCTCTGCAGAGTCCAAGTCCACACCAGCATCTACAAGAGACTTGGCCTCCTCCCCAACTGTTCTCTTCTTCCAAGGCATACAATTCACACATACACAGTCCTGCCATTTCAGGGGCTCCAAGGGCTCTGAGGGGCCTCCATCAGACTCCCAGACTTGCAGAAGTGAAAGAGAAGGCAGGAGCCATCCTTATCTACAAAAGCTGAGATGCAAGTAAATCTTTTGGGGTACTCAGAGAACTTCTGGGACAGAAAGATCTCTACTCTTTCAAGCGGAAGCTTTGTCCCCAAGATGGAGGGTAGAGAAGAGTGGAAAACTCATATCCAGAAGGGGAGGGGAGGCATCAAAACAGAGACCCTATGCTCTCCCAGAAAAAAGTTCAAAAGCAGTGCTATTCAGGATATGGCCCGTAAACTGCTTAACACCAATCCACCACAACATAAATACAGCAACCAAGAGGAAGCCTTTAGGAACCTTTATAGCAATTTAAAGTTATCACGACATCCAAGGGCATGATCACTTGGCTTGCCTCACTGAATGTCTCACAGACCACTTTGGATGGTGCTGGGCCACACGTGCAGCAGCTGCAAACTCGCTGTACAAAGTAAGTGGGACCATGTTTTGGTTTTGCAATCTTTTGGGAACACTGAAAAAAACAAAAACAAAAACACAAAAAGTGGTCCTTCCCCAGATTTAGTCTGAGAAAAACTTAACTTTGGAAAGCAACCCCCTTACTTTACCCAGAAAGCTGAAGTCCAAAGGCAGTAAGTGACCTTCTCCCCATGGCTAATGACAGAACCCAAGAGTAGGAGTAGCATAGAAAACAGGGTGAAAGGAAACTAACAACCACACTTCTCACCCTCCTCCTCTCAGTCGGTGGACTTCACTGAAGTCCCTGAAGCAGTAAGGGCTGTGGGACCCACACTCTAAATGAGTCAAAGGCAATTTCAGCTTCATGGTAGATTGCTCAGGCACAGTATTTCCATCCAGCTTTCAGAATCTCAAATCCGAAACATCTAACACCAACATGTGCCTTTCAAAACTAAGCTCCCTTCCCAGCTAGTCCATTTCTGACCCCACTGCCCTCCTCTGTCATTGCTAGATCCCGGAAACACTGACTTATTGAAAACAAACTTGGCATGTTGAATCTTCCTTCAAAGTCCCTTGAGGTTTTCTGAGCCAGAGAGAAAGCAAATGTAAAGTGCTGGGTGCATCTGGGGTGAGGATTCTGTCTGCCATGTGCAAGTTCACAGCCCCAAACACAGCGCTTAAGTCAAAAGCATTCAATATACAAAACACAAAAGCTGCCAGTGCTGGCTTTTCCACTCAAGAGTTATAATTTTAGGTAATAGTTCAGTCAATGTCTCTTCCAATAGTTTCACGAGATCAAATAATAATGATTTCTCTTATTTTTCAGGACCTAATGCTGTACCTAGAAAATGATAAATGTTTGGTGGATGTTGAAAGACAAAGGTAAGAAGAAAGCGGGAGAAAATAGATAGGGATGGGGATAATAGTCCTAGAGAGTACAATAATCTACAGATTTTAATCCTCCAAGCTTTCCTTGCCTCCTATTTGCCTAAAGGCTTCCTAATCTAGCTCCTTCTCCGAAGCTATAGAGACACTGAGAACAAGGGGGAGTCCTCAGCTAACTG
The DNA here is from genome assembly GCF_000951045.1 of Mandrillus leucophaeus. NCBI lineage: Eukaryota > Metazoa > Chordata > Mammalia > Primates > Cercopithecidae > Mandrillus > Mandrillus leucophaeus. The sequence continues at coordinate 3,436,574 of NW_012102210.1, read as the reverse complement.
CCAGATGCCCGGGTGTGAGAGGAAATGAGGCCGAAAGCCCAAGAGGTCAAGGGTAGGAAAGAGGACTTAAGAGGATTGGGAGACCCAAAAACTGAGCCAAACCATAGTCCCTCCCATACTCCCTGCCCCCACCCCCATCCAGCCAAACCATTTGCTGCTGCCTCTGGGGTATGGGAGGGGACTTGGCAAGACCACAAAGCCCATTTCTAGCAGAAACCTCCACCTGCAGCTGGAGGGAGCCCAGTGCCCAGGCCCCTCCTCACCGGGCCCAGCAAAAAGGCTGTAGTCGTCCTCACGGTGGTCCCTGAGGGCAGCTCCAGGGCCCCTGCACCACTGTGGACAGGAAGGCTCTCCCTTCAGCTCACTCATGTGTATATCATACAAGGCTCTCTCCCTCTCCCATGACATTCAAAAAGGGTGAGGGTCACCAAGGGAGATGGAGCTGAGCTCTGGACTCTAACTTCAGTTCTTATCAAGGATGGGGAAAGCCCCCTCTTCCTCTCCATCCTCAAATTCAACTGTGGAAATCTCTTGCTTAGTTCCTTCGCTTCTCCAGCTTGACATGCTCACCTGCTTCCATATCTCCCCAAGCTGGCTGCTGCTTATAAACACACCCGAGAGAGAAGTGGCTGGAAGTAGGAAGAGCAGGCAAGAAAAAAACTAATGGGAAGGACCCACAGTGTATAGAAAGTCAAGGATCACAGGTCCTTGAGAACAGGGAACTTTTTGCAGTGGTCAAAAGGAGAGACAGAAGGCAGAGATCCTGGGCACAATCCCAAAATAGTTTCCAGACATCCTCAGCCAGTCAAGGGTTCCCATGGGGCAGAGTGTGGGAGCCGTGTGGGAGCCTTGAAAGCAGGGCGGCCCGGTGTTCTCGGCACTGGACACTCACTCCTCTCCAGGCTGCCAACGAGGAGGTGGCAGCAACAGTGTCTGCTATAGCATGTTCCTTGAGATATCATGGGTAGACACATAATGCACCAAACAATAAAACGTCAACTTGCATTTACCAAGCTCAACTCTGTGCCTATGCTAGGCACTATGTGGACTCACACACACATCGTAGGTATTCTTGAAACCCTGGCAGGACTTAGCACACAGTATACGTGTCTATTCCCACTGGCTACTAGATACCATTCTCCCACGGAGCTTCCTCAACCAGCACCCATCTCGTGGGAATATATAGCTGGTGACACCCCCTTTGTCCTGTGTCCCAGAGTCTTGGTCTGATCTCACACCAGACCAAGATGAGCTCACCTATCAGACATATCCATCTTACACCACGACCTGAAAATGGGAGCGCCTCTGGCAAAACTGCCTCACCCTGGGTATATGGGACACTGCAGCCAACTGGCCACCCAAGGAAACTCTATGTGTGGAGGTGGCACCAGGGACAGAAGACTCAGACCTCAGTGTTTGTTGGCAGTGCCTGAGCTGCATATGATTCTCAGACAACTGAACAATAAAAACAAGCAGAGATACAACCTCAGAGTTTTAAGAACTCAGCTGGCTCAGGCCCTACTCTGAGAAGGGGGAAGGAGGAAGACTTGTTAGGAAGGCTTCCTCTGGATTTTCAAGTAGCCCTTGCCACACGTCCACAACACTAAGGGCTGGGGTATTAGGCTGGGAGCTTCCAGCAGGACTGCGGAAAACCAGCCTCCATCTGGGGCCAGCAGGCAGGGAGACACGGAGAACACACTTGGAAAGAGCTGAAGAGAAGCGGGTCTGCCAGGGAGAGCCATCACTACAGCGGAAGGGGGTGCCTTCGGGAGTAAACAAACCTGCCAGCCCGTCCTTTCTCCCAGCAAAGCGGGAAGCTCTAGGCTGACAAGGCTGGAGGTACAGAGGAGGGAGGGGCCTGCCCCCTCCCTGAGTCCATCTGTCCTCATCCCCTTGGCCTGCTTTCCCCAGGCTGGGAGACAGAGCAGGTCTACTCTATGATCTCTGTGCCCACACCCCTCCACAGCACATGAGGTGATTACAACTCCTCCAGGCAGCAGCAGGAGGCAAGGGGAGGAAGCAGAGGTGGAACCTGGGGGTTCTGCTCCGGAGAAGAGTGTAGAAAAGAGTGTGTAGTGAGAGCCAGCTTGAGGTGAGCTCAGCTCTCTCCTCCCCACCCACAGTATCACCCATATCAACTGCCCTCTGTCACCTCCGGACCTCCCACCACCTCATCCCAGGTGATCATCCACCACTACTCCCAGTCTCACCAAAGCACACCCACTAGACAGGGGAGCCGATGCCCCCTGGCTCTTCTCCTTCCCAGAAGCTGCTCTAGAAGCAAAATTCACACCTTTCCCTAAGCACTTCCTTGCCTCAAGTTCCTTGGGACAAAGCCAGAGAACTATCCAGGCCCTCCTGATACACCCTGCAGCCTTGCCCAGAAGCCCCTATCCCCCACGTGGGAAGCAGAGCCCCTCCGTACCAGCATCCCTATCCAGTCAGTGAGGTGGCAGGATGCCACTTCCAGCACCTCCATGGAGCTTCCCACAGCTTTCCCAGGGGGCGGGAAGAGAATTTCCAGGGAGGAAACTAAGGGCATCTGGGGACACTCACAGCTCACCCACCTGCTACCCAAGCAACCAAGATCCCCAGCTCCCTGAAGACTCCTGCGGCTGAGGGGGTAGGTGGGCTGAGGCAGGGGCAGGAACACGCTTCCTCTCCGCTAGGAAGAGTTCCATAAGCCCTGACCCTGCCCACCTGCCCCATGCTCCCTTCCAGCCTCTCTGCTCTTGGACTTGAAAGGCAGCCACACAGAGCCACCTCCCAATCTGTTTTCTCCGCCCTGGGCCAGCAGAGGATACTGCTGAGTAATCCCAAACTCACGGTGGCTCCCTAGCCCTGAAAAGGGGGACAAGCTCAAGGAAACCTACTGATAGGATCCATGCCAACCTGGGAGGAATATCTGTGATTTCCTAGTAATGGCTGATACTCCAATGGACTCTCCCCTCCCCTGCCCCAAATACCCCAGCTCCCCACCCCCGCCAGACAACCACAAGGAGAAGCTCAGTGCCCCCTTCTGTGCTTCCCACGCACCTGGGAACACTCTCTTCCCAGTCCCCTAGACACTAAGTCACACAGAGTAACAGCAGACGCCCGCCGGATTCTCAGTCATGATGTTGCATCAGCCCCCACCCTACCCAAAATATCCTCACCCCCACCACCTCCTCTCCTCTCCAGCCATCTCCATGGTGACAGCAGCATGACTAATGACACCCTATCAGCTTCAGACTCAGGAGCGCAATTCTCCCTCCCTCTTACGCCCCCCCCTCCACACT
>NW_012102210.1:3419154-3432221 GCF_000951045.1 Mandrillus leucophaeus | reverse complement strand
CCCGCCGTGCCGCTCCCCGGCAGGCTGGGGCATCCCAGGGCACCCCCGGCCTCCTCCCGCGGGGACCCTGAAGGTAATACCCAGAAGGCATCCTCTGCGCCTCCAGGATCAAAGATGACAGACTGCGCCTCCAGGCGGAGCGGAGCAGACGCTGGGGGGATTCCCGCTTAGCCACTATCTAACCCCAGCATCATCCTGGCAGAAGCTAGGACGGCACCGGACCCTGTCACAAGGGCATGAGGTGCAATAGCCCCTTCTTCCTCAAAAAAGAAGAAAAAGTCCAGGCAGCACGAACCTTTACTCCATTCTGCAGATGAGGAGATAAAATAAGTGAAACAACTTACCCAAGGTGACGCAGCCAGGAAACAGTAGAGCCGGGACACTGAGCCAGGTCTGTCAGCTCTGAAGACCATACTCTTAAAAGCTATGCAGCTCTCTGCTCCTCCCTGCTCCAGCGCCCACCTCGGAAAACAGGCTCCTCGGAGCCCACACCTCCTGTGTCAACCCTGCCCTCCTCCACACACACAAACACCCACACCTCACTCTAGGATCACCCCCCAGCCCCGCCAGAACATACCCATCCAAGACAGCCTCCCCACCAACAACCCACAATGGGTTCTCCACTCTTGGAGAGGCTACAGGAGGTAACCCCCAAGATCCCAAGGGTCCCCAGACCTCAGGGCTTCCCATCTCTGGGAAAGGCAGAGGAGGGGAGGTAGCCGAGACCCCAAGAGCTCTGGCCTTCCAGTTTCCAGACTCAGCCTTTGAAAGCTGCATCAGGAGACTGAAAGGAGGGCAGGATGAGAAAGAACAGAGAAGGGAGAGTTGGGCCCTGCAATCCGCTCCTGGATTTACTTCCTGGGCCACCCGGGGCACATCATTCCCTACCCCAGTCCCTCCCTGTAGCTGAACACCCCAGAGCTTCTACCTCCCAGGAAGTGACTTCCACACACTTCGGTACCCACAAACTCCAGGCTCCATCACTAGCTAGTTGTAACTTACCTCTCATAGACTCTCTCTGCTCATCTTATAAAACCAAACTAGAAATAGCAGCTACCTCATCCAGTTGTGAGGATTCACTGCAGGTGAATCAATTTCTGGAAGAGCTCACGGGGTGCTCCTTCTCATTCTCACAGATGAATAAGCTGAGGCCAGGGAGAAGTGACTCACAGGATGAGTTAGGATGTTTGAGATCCCCTGACCCAGTGATTCGCTCTCCTACCCACTACACCACAGATGCCTAATTGTTGTCCCCTCCCCAGGGGCCCAAAGCGGGTACTCAGAACAGGATGAGCTGCCTTTGGAGAGACAGGAAAGCTGGCCTCCAGTGAGGAGACTCCAGGAGGCATCAGGGCCCACATCTGCCTCCCCCTATGAACAAAGGGTAGCTCTCCTGGGCTCCTCCCAGGGCAGGGAGGGAGGCAGGTGGCAAAGCATGGCAAGGAACAGTGTCCTGAGCACGGGTCAGGTGGAACAATGGGTTTCTGTGCCCCTCAACTTTGACAATGACCAGGCCAAGTGGAGTCCTTCCTTTATCCTGGTCCCCAAAACTCCTGCCCTCACACCTACCCCCCATACAGTCTGCTGCTGGATAGGAGAGACAAACACTGCTTGGACAGTAACAACTAGTAGGATTGCTGCAGCGGCTGCCACAGTTTATCAAGCCCCTGCTACATGCCAGGCCCTGTGCCAACCATGTTGTAGGATCATCCTCATTTGACTTACTCCACATACAACCTCATCTCTAACAGGGCAACAGAAGGACTTCGCGATGTTAACTTACTTGCCTGTCAACACAGCTGGTGAGTGGTGGGCTGGAATTCAAATCTAGGTCCTTCTCCTTCCAATTCTCTAAGTTCTGTCCGCCTCTGCCAACCCCAGGGAGATACAAAGAAGACCGAGGTCACTTGAACCCAATCACTTCCCTTTAAGCTATGGATCTAGCAATGTTTTCATGCCTCAGAGACTTCCCGGTGCTGCTCTTTCTGCCTGGATCCCTCTCCACCTCCCCCGACCTGGCAAGCTAATGTGGTACAAGACTTAGTTTAAACATTGCCTCCCCCTGCCAGTTTCTCAGATCGCCAAGCTCCCATGAGCATCATCCGCTCCTCCCAGGTCCTGACAGAGCAGTGTACTGCTTCTTCCAGGGCACCAGTCACAATGAAGCGTAGTTATTTATTTACACGGCAGTCCTCCCACGTGGGCGGGGGCCCTGTCTTCCCTACTTTCCTAGGCTCTGCACAGAGCTGGAATGTGCTGAGCCAAGTTTCTACACAAGGAGGGTGGAGAGGCAGGGGGCTGGGCACTGAGATGTGGAGGCCCCCCTCCTGGTCAGTCTTCTCCCTGAGATCCTCAAGGTTCTGAGGGACACCCGCTGTCCTGGGAGGGCAGGACCTGCCAGAACTGAACTGTGATCTACTCCCAGACTTGCTCAACCAGCACCTATCTTCCTCAGCAGCCTGAAGGAGCCACAGAGCCCAGTTCCCACCCCAACTCCTGGCTCCACTCACTTGCCTGTGTAATTCAGTCCTACCCCAAACACAGGTCCCCACCCTGCCCTCCAGCAGCCCTCGGCTACACCAGAGAAGCAGCCCAGAAGAGGAGCCCATAGTCCCCCAGGCAGTCCACCTGCTCCCGACCCCATCTCACCCTGGCCTCATTCCCTCTTCTGAGGCTCGTGGAATGCCTGGGCTCAAGGGAGTCACAGAGGTGCATGCTAGGGCTACTCTGCCTCCAGCCGGTATGCTCTCCACTCCCCTCTTGATCCTCCTCCCATCTCTATTTGCCCCCTTTTCTAAATTTTGCACTTCACAGTGACCACTCACAGGTACTTAGAACCCCTCTGCATGGGGGCCAAGGGTCCCTCCCCTCCGCACCTTCCATCACAACCCCCAGACCCTACTGTGCTCCCAGCAGGAGGAATGGGGCCACAGCGCTCCCCACTGGAGAGGTGAATGGATTTACTTGCTTCCAGGACACACAAAATGTCCTAACACTGAGACCCTCAGGAACATGGATACCCACAGGCTGGATTCCACACAGATATTCAAAGACCACGGAACACAGACATGACCAGACACATTCTTGGGGGGATTTACAAGAAATCAACCAAGCACCAACCCCACGTCAGGCCCCATACCTACAGCATGATATGCTGTACATCTTACTTAACTCTCTAAACAAACCAATGAGACAGGAAATATTTGTGCCCATTTAACTGATGAAGAATTGGGATACAGAGAGGCTAAGTACCTTGCCCAAGATCACACAGCCAGAAAATGAATGCACAGGGTTCTTGCCACCCCTTCACTTGCAGCAGCACAGCCAAGGCTGCTGTGTGTTGCTCTATGATTTTCATATCCACCTACCTCTTCTAGAGCTGGTAGAGGGTAGAGAGAGACAGGCTTCTCATCCTCTCTCACCATGGCGGTGTCCTGAATGAGGTCACTCTTCACAGGGCTTTACTTCAAAGCTCAGTTTAAGCCCTGCTTCCTCCAGGAAGCCTTCTCTGATTACACCAGTCTTCTGCCAACCAACAGCACTTCTAACATTTCTTATCTCACCCCTGGTACGGTTATTTGTCTCTCTGTGTGTCCTGCATCCCCAACCAGAATGACTGGAGCTGTGCCTCTCCAAAGCCCCTGCAGGGCTATGCCTACGTTCCACACACTGAAGGCACTTGGAATTGACTATGAGGGAAGTCTGTGACCTCCTTTTCTCTCCATCACACAAAGGATCCTGCCAAAAAAAAACCCAACACCCCCTCCACCTTCAGAGCCTATGTTTGAAGTCCCCGGTGTCCACGCATCAATTTCCACCCAAGTAATTGCCGCCCATCACACACACATCATCCCCTATATTTGAAACTCTTTGCGGTTGTCATGGGAACTGCCTTTGCCTTCATTCACTGATCAGGCCTCACAATTAGCTTTGGCAGCGGAAGTCTGTGTCAACGACAATCACAGGGAGGAGGAGGCTGAGGAGGAGGAGCAGCAGCAACAGAAGAAAAGATGCTCCTCTCCTTGGAGATGCAGCAGAACCAGACTGAACCAAGGCACCCAGCAACACTCAAGGGAAACAAGTCGGAGCCAGCCAACAACTCCATCTTCGTGCTTCCTACCAGCAAACAGCATGCATCCAGGGCCTCCCAGACTGAGAGGTAGCAGGTGACACTCTGCCTATACCCTACATGCCCTTCAAGATGCTTGTGAAAAGGTCTTATAGTCTGTGAACCTCGTCACAGTCTCCTCGCCCCAAATTCAACAGCCTTGAACCACCAAATGTTCTAGGACCTAAGCAGATAACAAGCGACTGTATGGCGCTGTTGAGAAGGTGGGGCATGAATGCTGAGCTAGAAACCTGGGTATAGCCCTAGCAGAAGACTTTCAAGAGGAATTAACACAAAGCATCTAACCTTCCACCTCTAGGATCCTCAGGCGGTACCCAGCAATCTGTCCTCATCCTTCCACACCCCTGCCGCCAGCATCAGGTAGCATCTCTACACACTGCAAGATCAGGGAGGTGCTTCCCCCTCCTGGAAGACCTTCTCCTCCTCATCCTTCACATGTCACTATACTCTCAAGACATGTCCCTTCCCTTCCTGGCTGGGCTCTATGGGCCCAAAGGTGACTAAGGCTAGTCTCTGCCCTCGAGGCATCCCTCCCTTTTAGCCCTATCAGAATGTACTGTAATTATTTGTTTCCATGCTTGTCTTCTTCCCCAGACGGCAAGATCATTAAGGACAGACAGAGTTAACGTGCCTCCCTTTACTTACCGCTCAGACTCAGTGCGGCACCCGGCAAACAGCTAGTCCCAGCCAAGGTCTGCTGAATGGGGCCAGGAGGGCCACCTGCCTGTCTGTAGGTCAAAGCAGATGATGTCCTGCCTCGGGAAACTGAAGCAGCACCAGGGAGAGGGGCTGGCCGCCTCCAGTACAAGGGACCTGGTAGATCCTGGGACCCAGGATACACCAGGAAGGTGTCTCTCTCTCCTTATCCTCCTGGCACCAGCTCTTCTCCCACTGGCCCTCACACCCCCCTCTCCCCTCACTGCACCTCACCCCATCCTGCAGCATGAACACAGTACAGGCGGGACCCAGCCCTCACAGTAAGAATCTGCCGTCCCTCTCTCTTCTAGAGCTCCAGGATCATTCCCAGCATCATTAAGGGAACTGGGGCACACAGAGCTTACCTTAAAGGGCGGATCAATCAATAAAAAATAAGACAGGAGAGAGCCACCCATGTTCTCCTGACAAGAAAAACTCAGCAGTGGAGTAGACTCTAGTCTAATACTTTGTTAGTTCTTTTTGATCCAGCATCTCCGTACTCCTTTCCTGAGACTTCCCCGAACCAGCAGTAATTCGGAGGGGCAGGAGGCATGGGGGACCCACAGTCTGGCCAATGCCACCAAATAATTCCATCCAGTGCAACTCCCCATCCATTCTGAGAATCTAGAATTGCTGCTGTAGCAGCAGTGAGAGGTGCCTTATTTTGTCCACTAACACCCTCGTTAGGTATGGTAGAGGTAGGACACAACAGAGCTAGAATTCATACAAGTCACAGCCAGCAGTGCAGGAACGGCCATCAACAGTGCCCCAGCTGCATACTTGTGCTACCTGAAGCAAGCAGGCAACAAACCCCCGTACCTGTGGCCACCCAAAGGCCAGCCAGTGATCCTACAATGGGCTGCCAGCCTTCTTTTTGACCCTTCCCTCAGTGGTTAATAAAAACTTAGGTTATCCAGCCAGTCATGGTGGCTCATGCCTGTAATCCCAGCACTTTGGGAGGCCGAGGCAGGCAGATCACCTGAGGTTCAGGAGTTCAAGATCAGCCTGGCCAACATGGCGAAACCCTGTCTCTACTAAAAATACAAAAATTAGTCGGGTGTGGTGGTGCCTGCCTGTAATCCCAGCTACTTGGGAGGCTAAGGCACAAGAATCGCTCAAATCCAGGATTGGAGGAAGCAGTGAGCCAAGGTCATGCCACTGTACTCCAGCCTGGGAGACAGAGCGAGACTCTTGTCTCAAAATAAAAAAAAATAAGAATCTTAGGTTATCAGATTTCTTATGCAAATGACAGGAGACAAGGCCACCAAGGGATTTGTCCACCCTGGGTGTGGCAACTGTGCAGTGCCTATGCCCTGCACAGACAAAGGCAGACAGACGCCCACAGCAACTCTAAAGGGCTCTCCCAGAAACAGCCAGCCAGGTTGCAGCAGGGCTCAAAAGGAAGACGAAGGGGTCTCTTTCCTTTCCAATACCTCCTCTCTTCCTGAGCATCGTCCCCTCATTCCAAAAAGGAGCTGTAAAGAAGTGAAGGGGAATGGAGTGGAAAATTAGTGACAACTCCTGAGACCCTGGACCTGGTCTTCTGGCCCACCCAGTCACCACATTGTCCTTTCCAGAACAAGAAAACCCACGACAGAGAGGAAAACTCTGGCAGGACCCACGAGGTAAGTTTGGAGCTGTAAGTCAACATGAACACAGCTCAGTGGGGCTGCTGACCAAGACTGTAGGTAGGGAGGAGTCGTTTTCCCCACTAGGGATCCAGACAGCCTCTGGGTGGTGCACACCACCTCACTCCTGTCCCTGTGCTCTCCCATAGCAGACAAGTAAAGCATGGCCGTGCCTTCAAGGAGAAGCAGTGGACTGTGTGGTGGGTTAGAACCCAGGAAAGTACTGTCCAGAGACCTCACCACTTACTTTGGGGTGGGGGCTGGGATCCCAAACCCTGAGAGCTGCCAATTCAGAAGCTATTTCTCCAACCTAAAAAGAGCCCTTGGTGAGGGTTCAGGGACCACATAGGGTCACTCTAAGGCTGGCTCCCAGCACTGTCCTATAGAACCTCCTGTGATGGCAGAAATGCTATCTGCACTGTCCAATACATAAGCCACAAGCCACTAGCCACATGTGGCTGACAAGCATTTGAAAGTCGACTAGTATGACTGAGTCACTGAATTTAATCTTAACTAATTTAAATTTAAATTTAAATAGCTATCTGTGGCCAATGGCAACTATATTAGACGGCTCAGGTAGAGCATGCTTCTTAAATCTGGGGAGGTCCTGAATACTCTTGACAATCTGCTAAAAACCATGAACCCTCTCCCCTGAGAAAACACACCCCTGCACATTCACATAACATTTGGCTGAAATTTTCAAAAAAGTTCACAGACCTTACCCCAACAGAGGTCTGAGATTAGGTCTAGGTCTAAGATTAAGTCTAAAAGTTTACCAAAATGCTGCAGTCTAAGATAGATGCCTCTCTTGCATGTAGTTGTCTAAAAAAACATGAAAATAGGCCGGGTGCAGTGGCTCATCCCTATAATCCCAGCACTTTGGGCGGCCAAGGTGGGTGGATCGCCTGAGGTCAGGAGTTCAAGATCAGATTGGCCAACATGGTGAAACCCTGTCTCTACTAAAAATACAAAAATTAGCCAGACATGGTGGTGTACACCTGCAGTCCCAGCTACTTGAGAGGCTGAGGCAGGAGAATCACTTGAACCATGAGGCGGAGGTTGCAGTGAGCTGAGATCATGCCACTGTACTCCAGCCTGGGTAACAAAGCAAGACTCTGTCAAAAACAAACAGACAAAAAACAAAAACAAAAACAAAACATGAAAATAGACCTGATAGGCCAGGCACAGTGGGTCATGCCTGTAATCCCAGTGCTTTGGGAGGCCAAGGCGAGTGGATCACCTGAGGTCAGGAGTTTGAGACCAGCCTGGCCAATACGGGGAAACCCCGTTTCCACTAAAAATACAAAATAAGCCAGGCATGGTGATGTGTGCCTATAATCTCAGCTATCCAGGAGACTGAGGCAGGAGAATTGCTCGAACCTGGGAGGCGGAGGTTGCAGTGAGCCGAGATCGCACCACTGCACTCCAGCCTGGGGGACGGAGGGAGACTCCGTATCGAAAACAAAACAAAACAAAAAATAGACCCGATAATATACTTCACATAATCTTAGCAAGAGACCGCCAAATATGAATCTCCCTCCCCACTTCCCCGCAACCCAGAAGGCATCCTCATAACTTCCCTGCTAGGCAGCATCCAGACTCGTGCTGGCACTGGTCACACAGGACCTCTCAGGGCTAGTTCCTCAGTGCTGGAATAGCCACAATTCTTTTTTCTAACGTGGGTTCAGTCTGTCTAATAACTTTCACCCACTAATAAAACTCCTGCATACTCCTTCCAGTGAGGGAACTGACCTCCTCTTCACATAGGCTTTGCCTGAACCTGTGTTCCTCTACTCATCAGCAGCTGAACAGCCCTGCTTCCTTCAGCCGTCCTGCATGCGACCACTCTGACAGATTTCAAGACAGACTGTCAACATTCCTTTTTAGAGTTTCAGTTCTTTCCACCTGCTAGGAAGCCAGAGTTCGTACATTTCTTTTTTAAAACAAGTACAGGCCTTTGCATTTGCCCTGATTAAATCCCACTGAGTCTTACTGGGACTCACTGTACTTGACTGCCCCAACCTCCTTAACCCCTTGTTCTATCATTCAACGTAATAACTGCATCATCACTGCCACCCACCCACCCACCACACCCACAGATCTGACTTGCCTACTACCTCATCTTGTGAAAAGGGCACACATTCATTCTACTCCATAAGCTTCCAGATCTTTCCATGAGACCTAAGATTCTATGGACACACCCCCTCCTCTACACAACCACCACTACTACTGTGTCAAGGAGCTCCAACCCCTGAATCAGGCTGCTGAGCAGCAAACATCTTCTGAGAGCCCTTTCCTGACTGTTGTCAGAACAAATACACGAGTTCTCTGATAACTTTGTAGATTAGTTTTATTGATAGGTTTTACTGATAACTCACTAAACTAGAAGGAAACAAATACCAGAAGAACAAGCAGAAACATGCAGTAAATCTCAAGAGGTCCTTGTCTCCCCGGCTTAGAGGGTCAAGAAATGGGTTGGGTCATGCTCTTTACCCTTGCTGGCACTTCGAATTCTTCGCCTGTTCATCACAGCTTATTTATCACCACCCCCGGCCCCTGTCCCACTCGCTCCATGTCCCATGCCCTTCTGGTCATAGAAATGCTGTAGACAGCTCCTCAAACTTTCATGGATATACAAATCACCTGGGGATCTGGTTAAAGTGCAGATTTCAATACAGCAGGTCTAGGGTAGGGCTGGACATTCTGCAGTTCTATCAAACTTGCAGGTGATACCAATGCTGCTGGTCCACTGAGTAGCAAGGTGGAAGTGAGGCTGTGGACCATGCAGGTGTCCCAGGACTCAAGTGAGTAATTTGCCATAGAAGAGTCCAGGTAGGTGCCCATCACCTCACCATCTCTTATCTGCATCAGAGGGTTTCCATGCTAACTACACATTAGGTACACATGGGAGCCCCAGACCAGTTTGGTCCGCCCTGGATCAATTAAATCAGAATCCCTTGGGAGTGGGGTCTGGGCACCATGTTTGTTACATTTCCCAGGTAATCCCAATGTGGAACCCCTGATCTACATGGTCGACAGACTGAATAGGGCAGTCATATCAGTGACCTCCCTCTAAGATGACTTTAAGTCAAAAATTGGACTTCTCATCTGTCCAACCTGGCAGGAGATGCCATCATTTATTTACAGAAATCTAGATCTGTTCGTTTGCCTCAGCTGCTTTGAAAAGAACCACAGGCACCCTCAAAGTTTATCACTTGCCTTTCTGAAGTTTCACAAAACACCTTTTAAACAATCTGTTCTAGAACTGTCAAAAACTGACATTAAGCTTATATATTTACAATTTTCAAAATCTCTTTGAGAAATTGAACTTTTAGTCTATCTCTGGCCTTTTGGCCCTCTTTCAATCATCATAATTCCATAAAAATTGTAATTCACCAGGAGTTCGAGACCAGTCCGGGCAAAATAGCGAGACCCCGTCTCTATTTAAGAAAACAATAAGGGCCGGACGCAATGGCTCATGCCTGTAATCCCAGCCTTTGGGAGGCCAAGGTGGGCAGATCACCTGAGGTCAGGAGTTCAACGCCAGCCTGGCCAACACAGTGAAACCCTGTCTCTACTAAAAATACAAAAATTAGCCAGGCGTGATGGCACATGCCTGTAATCCCAGCTACTCAGGAGGCTGAGGCAGGAGAATCGCTTGAACTGGGAAGGTGGAGGTTGCAGTGAGCCAAGATCACGCCATGGCAGTCCAGCCTGGGCAACAGAGCGAGACTCCGTCTCAAAAAAAAAAAGAAAGAAAAAAAGATCGTGATTCTGCGAGCACATCTGCAGGTGTTCAGTAGGAAGCGAATGACTCAGACTCAGGTAGGGTAACTGGCTGGCTCTGTTTTCCCCAGGTTATATCTTCTGACACCACAGGGACCCAGTGTCTGTCCACTCTCTCCATCCCTAGAAAGTTGTAAGCCTACCTCTTCCTTCTCACTCTTGTTAGAACCTTATACAAAACATTATCATCAGCATTTTCCAACAGCCTTAGCACATTCTAGCCACTGGACTCCCTGATGCTCCTCTAAGGGCTTAGACCACACTCCTGACTCTGCTTCAGTGCCATGTCTCCACTTTCCACATAATGTGCTTGGCCTTTCACCCCCTCACTCACTAGAGAACAGCCCATACAGCCACACAGATGGCTCAGTCCTTCCCCAGTCTCACCAACACCTTTCTCCTGAAGCTATCATTCATGACTATTCTACCAGCGTTTCCTTTTTTTTTTTTTTTTTTTTTTTTTTTGAGACAGAGTTTCACTCTTGTTGCCCAGACTGGAGTGCAATGATGCAATTTCAGCTCACTGCAACCTCCACCTCCCGGATTCAAGGTATTCTCCTGCCTCAGCTTCCCGAGGAGCTGGGATTACAGGCACCCACCACCACGCCTGGTTAATTTTGTATTTTTAATAGAGACGGGGTTTCTCCACGTTGGTCAGGCTGGTCTCGAATTCCTGACCTCAGGTGATCCGCCTGCCTTGGCCTCCCAAAGTGCTGGGATTACAAGCATGAGCCACCATGCCCAGCCAGATTTTGCTTTTTAACAAGCAATTCTATCCCTCCAGCTAATTTTCATTTAGAATCCGTGGCCCGCGGGGTTAAAAACTGCTTGCATTTGAAAGATGATATTCTAAAGACTATGGTAAATACTCCTCCCTGCCCAACCTCTCAAGCTTGACAAATGCTCAGATGCGGTCCCTTTCTCTAAAGATTCTCATCACTTCCACTTCTCTAGTCAATTCTCCCTTTGATGCCGAGACCAGCCTGAATGCATTCCTCTCCACAGCCTCCATCTTCAGGATGGGCAAGGATTAACCAGGTGTTCTGATATTGTTGAAAGATTCCCAATTCCAAGTTATCTTGACTCAAATCTGGCAGAGATCTGTTTCAAGCTGTAAATCCACTTGGCTGAGGGCTAGAAAGTATTCTCATAACCTGTATCTTTCCATTTCTCTCGTTTTCACCCATAATATCCTCAGTCATGCTTTCAAACTTATGCATACATTTTTCTATGCATTTTTTAAGGTCATTCTCCTGCTCTAACAGTTATTTACTTCCCTCACCCATGGGCAATTTTTCAGTCAGGCCTAGGACCACAGTGACTCCTTGATGTCTAGCCTCCTCCCCCAGCACAGAGGTTGGCAAACTCCTCCCTCCCTCTGCCTGGCTCCGCGGTTCTGCCCCACGGTTCTGCCCCACGGTTCTTCTATGAGCAAGTGAGGGGAATGCCTTGAGATAAATGCTTAATTTGTATTGCATCTGGAGTCGTACGCAGGCTGGAGTGCAGTGGCTCGAATATGGCCCACTGTGGGCTCAGGCGATTCTCCCACCTCAGTCTTTCCAGGAGCTAGGACTACAGGCACATGCCACCATGCCTGGCTAATTTTTCTTTTTTTAAGCAATGGGGTCTTGCTACATTGCCCAGGCTGGTCTTAAGTGATCCTCCTGCTTCAGCCTCCCAAAGCTCTGGGATTACAGGAGTAAGCCACCACACCTAGCCCTTGTATTGCATCTTTACAGCTCGAAGACTAATGCACAGTTGTTTATGCATAAAGATTCATCCTTTTCTACATGTTCTACATGTTTAGGAATGTTTTGACATCATGCATTGATTACCTACTATGTGCCAGACATTACGCATATTTTATCTCATTTAATCCTCATGACAACCCTACAAAGAAGGGTTACTCCCATCTTACAATTGAGAAAATGGACACAGAAGGGATGGAGCACTGGTTGCCCAAGAGAGGAAGGGCACAGCACTTACTCTGGGTTCTGAGCCCTACCTAGTGTGCTTCCATAGTCACCAAACCCTACTTTTCTAATCAGTCATCTTCATTGTCCTACCAAGCCACCACTCGGGTAAAAAGAATATGAAATCAAACAGCCTCCTCTAAATTCTTCCTGGAATAGGAAGGAAGACCACAGCTACTACCAACCTGCCCCAACCTCACATTAGGACCCAGAGAAGTAGTCACCTCCCCCTAAGGCAGGAAGGCCCATCCCTGGGGGGAGCCTGTCTTTAGTCCTAAAATGGTGAACTTCTTTTCTGAGGGATTCCCCTGCACCCTTCCTCCCCAGCCACAAAGCCCAGAGAAAAAGAGTGAGGAGCAGGGAAAGAAGACGGAAAACCCAAGATAATCTCCTCCTTACAGGATGATATAAAGTAACTGTAGGCAGACAGTTCAAAGGAAGCCCTAAAGGCAACTAGGAGAGATGGAGACAGAAGGGAAGTAAGGAAGAGCTCCCAGAAGAGTACAGTGCTCTCACAGAGGAGGAAGTGCCACGCAGCAGGAATGCAGGTAGATGGTCTGATGTCCCAGAGGCTCCTAGGATACTGCGTCCCACCCCACCTGAACAGTCATGGCCAAAACAACCTCCCCAATCTTGGAACATGTTCCCTCTGCCACACGGCTGCTAAGATCCAATGGTTATGGTCCCAGCAGTCCCCAATATCTGCTAAATGCTGGGCTGGTCTTAGGGTCTCATCCACTCTGGCAGTCTCTCAGGCACCTCTCAGCTTTTCAATTATGACAGAGACATGCCCGTTAAATGCAGTATACCCTAGACAGTGACTCTCTGGCATTCAGCTTTCATGGACCAAAAAAT
>NW_012102210.1:3414952-3419104 GCF_000951045.1 Mandrillus leucophaeus | reverse complement strand
ACTCGGGTAAAAAGAATATGAAATCAAACAGCCTCCTCTAAATTCTTCCTGGAATAGGAAGGAAGACCACAGCTACTACCAACCTGCCCCAACCTCACATTAGGACCCAGAGAAGTAGTCACCTCCCCCTAAGGCAGGAAGGCCCATCCCTGGGGGGAGCCTGTCTTTAGTCCTAAAATGGTGAACTTCTTTTCTGAGGGATTCCCCTGCACCCTTCCTCCCCAGCCACAAAGCCCAGAGAAAAAGAGTGAGGAGCAGGGAAAGAAGACGGAAAACCCAAGATAATCTCCTCCTTACAGGATGATATAAAGTAACTGTAGGCAGACAGTTCAAAGGAAGCCCTAAAGGCAACTAGGAGAGATGGAGACAGAAGGGAAGTAAGGAAGAGCTCCCAGAAGAGTACAGTGCTCTCACAGAGGAGGAAGTGCCACGCAGCAGGAATGCAGGTAGATGGTCTGATGTCCCAGAGGCTCCTAGGATACTGCGTCCCACCCCACCTGAACAGTCATGGCCAAAACAACCTCCCCAATCTTGGAACATGTTCCCTCTGCCACACGGCTGCTAAGATCCAATGGTTATGGTCCCAGCAGTCCCCAATATCTGCTAAATGCTGGGCTGGTCTTAGGGTCTCATCCACTCTGGCAGTCTCTCAGGCACCTCTCAGCTTTTCAATTATGACAGAGACATGCCCGTTAAATGCAGTATACCCTAGACAGTGACTCTCTGGCATTCAGCTTTCATGGACCAAAAAATAAAAAAAAAACCTTTTTTTTTCAGAGAGAGGCACTGGTTACCATTTTGTATTTTACCAAAGACTTTAAAAAAAAAAAAAAAAAGTCTACTTTCTATCACACCTTCATAAAGCACATTTTAAGAAAGCATATTTTAAACATCGAGAAGTAGAAAAGAACCTATCATTACAAAAAAAGTACCGCTCTTTAAGTCACAGAAAGTTAGCTTTATGAAAAAAACTCATTCCACTGTCCCCTTTTGTTTCTCTAGAAACACAGAACTCTACTGATCCACAGATCAGCATGTAGACCCTCTGTCCTCAGACACCCAAGGCCGTCCAGCCTCACCTTACCTGACCCTGGAGCTTAGAGAGGTAGTTGGCCAGGGTAAGGTCAATAGGGATGCAGGCATCTCTCAGCAGGGTTGTCTCTAAGCCTCAGCCACCCCAGATCCATGATATCTTAACCAAGACCACCCGGCAGTCTGGGCCGACAGCTTACACACAGGATGACAAGGCCCTGGCCTCACTCCCAGCCCCTTTCACTCAGGTATGTTCTGTTGTTGCCAAAAGCAGCACTTCAACTTAGTTCACAAGGGCCACTGCTTCCAAGAACATCTAGCCCAGGAAGCTGAGCATCCTCATCCCTCCGGTCTAATTATGGGAGGAACTGAGTAAGACAATGGGGGCTGGGGAAGAAAAGCAATGCTAGAAGCAAGGGCGCAAAGGAATCAAGCTTTACAAAGTAGACTCAGCAGCTCCTCCCTACACCAAAGCACCAGCTCTTACATCCAGAAGTAAAGCCTCCCCCACTTCATACCACCCTGCTTTCAGTAGCGACCCATGTGGCACTGGGCCAGCAGGACCATAACTACCCCCAACACCAGCAACAGAGAAGTCTCCCAGGCTGGGGCTGGGGGCTGCATATGTGATCCAGATGTCTGCTTTAACAAGAGACAGGGGAAACAGGGCCCTGTGTCTGCAGTCCTTGGGTCAGGACATACAGCTTCCACAGGGCACGGACAAGACAAGGTGAGAAGGGGCAGAAATATCCAGCAACCCCACCTCCCTGTTCTCAACACTTGAGTCTTTCTTCCTAGCCACAGGACCAGTCCCACCAGCTCGCTATGCGGCTCTGCACTCAGCGGTCAGGGAAACCCTGAGCACGAGCCGCCAGCGGAACAAAGTCACAGGGACCCGAGTCCTCAGAATCAAGCAGCTCCCAGCCCAGTTGGAAGGGACTTTGAAAGACATCAAGTACAACTCCTCCACTTCTCCCGAGGAAAAGACAGTCCCAGAGAAGGGGCCTGAGTTGTCTGGACCCTTGGACAAATGAGTGGCAGAGCCAGGGGGAGCTCGAAGACAGCACAGGCCTCCATCTCTGTCCAGCGCCAGTTCCACTGCCTGGAGCGACCTCAGCGGCTACACCGCTCCTCCTAAGCTGCTCAACTTCGCTCAGCCCTACTTCTGCCAACTCTCTGCTGTCTCGGCTGTCACCAACCTCAAGCCGGCAGCCCGCCACTAAAATGGGAGGGAAAGACGGCCAATGCAAGGTCACCGTCTCTCCCTTGCCTTCTCACCCTGCCTGCTCTCATCCCAAATCTCCTTCCCTTCTCCACCTTACTATCCCCAAATAAAGGGAGTACACCTCCCTGGGGTTGATAGTGTCTCAAAAGCATGTCATCCATTCATGCAATTAGCATCTGAGTGCCTACTACCTGCCAAGGAACTGTGCCAAGTCCTGAGAACACAGAAATAAAGTTTTTGACTGCAAGAAGAACTAAGGAGAACCCAAATCATCAGTCTGTCATTAGATTCCCAAACGGTTTCAACTGGCTCTCTGGCCATCTGAGAAAAACCATGAAAGAAACATCCCACTCCATCAGGGCAGCATAAAACCACCCTGTCAATCCAAAACTTTGTCTCCAAATCCATCAGCCTCCATCCCTTATCTTACACTATCAAAGCCCAAGTCATCCAAGCATTAGCATGAGCTTGAAATACAACATTTGAGGCTTCAAGCACCAGGACAAGAAACTTCTAGAGGTAAAGGTAGACATCACAGTCCCACAACAAATGCAAACATCAGAGATTAGGGTGCCTGCTCAGATCCCCCTTCTACCCAGTTACTCTCATACAAACTGTCAGCCCTGCAAAGTAGCCCAAACATGTCAGTTACACTCCTACTTAAAGTTGGACCAAGAGAATCAGAAATGAGAGAATGGATTCAACTGGACGAGCCTTGCTTGAACAAGACCCCCGTGATCACCGTGCCCTCAAGGAAGGGACAGGGTAGCCTAGCAAGGGCCAGCTTACCTCCTTGAGAAGCCCCACTTTTTTCTTCAGCACCTCACATTTTCGCAGTTTGCAGATCTGGTGCGTGCGGCGGTTGGTACAGCTAGTGCAAGCCCCACAGTTTTCCAGCCGCCGGCAGGGCTCACAAGTACCACACCGTTTCCGTTTCTTCCGGCCATCTCCACCCCCTCGGAGTTGGGACTCACTCCCAGCCATAGAGAGCTCAGGCCCCGGGAAGCCCCCTACCATCACCTGGCCCTGAGGGAAGTCATAAAGGCCTGGCAGGTCCGGCTGGACGGCCAGGGGCACCTGAAACTGGCTCATGATGCTGCCAGAGGTGGGGGCATAGGTGCTGGGGCAGAACCACAGTCCAGTTTCCCGCCACCTCCAAAGGCCACCAACAGGTCCTTCTCGCCTAGAACAGCCAAGAATCACAAGGATGAAGGCAAGTGGCTTCAGTCTCGTGGATGGATGCCTCTTCTCAACCCCTCTTCACCTCCTCTGCAGCAGTCTGATCGGGCTCCGTAGGGGGCCACTCTCCCACCTGCTGGGGCCCGGGATCTGGGGAAGGACACCAGCAGCAGTCCCCAGAAAAGGGATCATCTTGGCCCGGTGGGTTCTTCACCCTCACCCACCCTGGACCCAGGCATGAGGTGAGCAGGTAAGGTGTGGCGGGGGCAGGGCTGAGTGAGCAGTTTCTCCTGGTATTTTTCCTCCAGGGTCTGGACGCTGGAGAAGGCAGTGCTGCCTGAAAAAGACAGAAAGGGGAAGCGCATCACTCGGAGCTCAGGGACAACTTTCACGTGTCACTTCTTCCTGCTTCTGGGAAGAGAAAATGGGGGAAGAGATGGGGCTTGCTCAAATGAGGTCCTGCCCAGAACCTCAGGCAGGACGCACCCAGCACCCACTCCCTATCTGAGGGAGGCAGCCCTGGACTACGAATTCAAGGGGGTGGTCAAGGTGAGATTTCTAAGAAAGTTGCCCTCCTCCCATCCCCCACGGGCTGGTGAGAGTTTCACCAAAATTCCCCCACACACCCTGGCTGGAGGCCGCCGGGCCCTCCCTCAGGGAGCTGAGCTTTCAAAATAAAGTTTGCTGAGAGCCTCGCTCCGCGGGACTGCCCCGGC
>NW_012102210.1:3393710-3413920 GCF_000951045.1 Mandrillus leucophaeus | reverse complement strand
AGATCGGTCCGGGACGGCCCCGGCGCTCCCGAGAGGCCTGAGCGCCGGGCCCGACTGACCCCCCTGTCCCAGCTGCTGCTGGCTCATTCTGAGGCAGGACAATGGGGGACATCGCGTGTTTGCGTACCGAGTCAGCCTGGCCGGCAAGAAGGGGTTGCTCAGGGGCAGAGGCTAAGGGCACCCTCGCAGGGGTCACGGCCGAATGCCCTGTCCAGGTGGACCCCACGACCCTGCCATCGCCAGCCTCCCCCGCGCCGCGCTTGGCTCTTTCGCGTCGAAAACAAAGACTAATCCGATACCCCCGCCCTGCCTCCCGGAGGAGGGGGAACGGGCGCGTCGCGGAGGGTAACTGAGGAGGACAGCGTTCAGGAGGGGCTCGGACAGCCTCGAGGGGGCCGTGGCGCGACTGAGCCCTAAAACCCGGCGCAGACACTTTGAAGAGTCACCCTGGGCTATGTTCCAGGCAGGGGGTAAGGGGCAAGGCTCAGGAATATTTCCAAGTTGCCAAACTGCCCGTTCTCTGTGCTGCTTTTTTCCCTCACCTGTTGTGCAGGCCAAGTTGAAATTCCAGGTTAGATTAATTCAGCCCCACCCATCTGGCCTGACTGCCAGGCTGGTGCCTGCAACTGCTTTCCACCTACCTGGGTTGCAGGGGAGCAGGGTGGGTCTCTGACACACACGCGCATACACACTTGGGCGAGTCCTGGCAGAAACAGCCACAGGACGGACTGGCCTGACCAGTTTGGGCGGTGCTCACGGAACCAGGTACCTGGCAGGCGTCGCCGCCCGGCTGCAGCTAACAACTCAGCCAGAACTGGAAAATGAGCATTCGGCCGGCTATTTAGAAAGAAAGAAAAAAAAGTAACTGATCTAAAGTAGCGCTGTCCAGAAAGAAAGCCCTAGGCGGTAAAGCAGCCCGGATTCTGTCTGGAACTTCCCTCTGATTTTGACAGCCCGCTCCAGGGTCCAGGTTGTCAGAGAGGGAGTGCCTGGGGGTGAACATGGCTGCAATATCTGCTTCCTACCATGGCCTTTGGGAGGAATGAAGAGTTTCTGTTAAGGGTGGTAAGACTAGAACCGAGACGAAAAACCAAGGGAGTGTAATTTTCAAACAGGGGAGCAGGTTGTAGAGTCGTAATTGTTTTTGATATATTTTTAATAAGTAACTTTTAATAAAAAATGCGTATAACGAAAACGTGGAAAATACAGATACTAGAGGGGAAAAATCACCAAATTACAACCATATTTAACCGTTTGCTACATTTCCTTGTAGCCTTTCCTATTTGTGGATTTACTCACACTAAGTATACAATTTGCCATCCTCTTTTAACATTGTACCATAGGCATTTCCCTATTTGGTATACAGTTTTCAGAAAGTGTGACAGTGAGGTGAAGAAGATGGCTCAGGAGCCAGAGAACTCTGGCTTCCAAACCTGAATTTGCCACTTATAACAGTGTGACCTTGGACTAGGTACTCCATCTTCGAGGGAATCCAAGTAAAGGGCTTAATATAGGGCTCAATGAATGACAACAACTAATATTATTTAATCCATATGACAACCTTGTGAGGTAGGTACTATCATCAAACCCATTTTATGGATAAGAAAACATTAAATAACTTGCCCAAGATCACTCAGCTAGTAAGTTGTGGACTTTCCGAGGAGCCCAGCAGCCGTCCTCTGGTATTCTGTCTGGGTAAATGGCACCAGCAAGTTACTGTGTCATTTACTCTTCACCAGCAGTCTATGAGAGGGTCATTTCATAAAGCCCTCTCGTTTAGGTATGAATGCTGGTGCCATTCACCATGACAAAATGCAAAAGGAAGGATGCCTGGGAATGCGGACATCCGTGTGGGGGTGAGTGTGCAACTGAGGGGGTGAGGCCTGGGCTTGAAAGAGATTTGGGCCCCATCAGCGAGCAGACAGCGAGGCCTCAGGTGTGGAGGAGCTCATCGGGGGTGGACATGGGAGTGCGAGGAAAAGGCTGCCAGGACAGAGCCCCAGAGAATACCAGCCCATGAGGGACAGGAGCTGAGAAGGGGCCACCAGAGAGGTTGGAGGGAACCCAGCCAGGCTAGAGAGCTGCCTGTCAAATCTTCCCAGCCTCTGGAACCTTACACTTCGGCAGTCCTGTTGCTCATTCGTTCTGCCTGGGGAAAACCCTTCCCACCCCACCCGTTCTCAGCTACCCCTTGTACCTGCCAAATTCCCACTCATCCTGCAAGTCATAAGTGCCAGTTCTTCCATGAAACCTTCTCCAGCTGCTCAGACGATTCCAGAGCCCCACCCACTCTCCCTCCACAGAAGTTTGACTCTCCCTCCCTAGGAACAGTTATCTCATCGTCGCTGGGCACTGGAATGGTTTGCATGTTTCCTTCCCAGTTACTACAAACTCCTGGAGGGCTAGCACGCTGGCTTTCACCTCATAACCCTAGACCTAGCACCCAACCACTGTGTTGAATGAAGAGTTGAGGTGAGTAGAACCTGATGAATGACAGACCTCAATAACACTGAAGACCCATAGGCTTCCATAGGCTTCTTTCCTGCCTGCTTTACGACTTGCACAAACTGGTCAGGGGCGCCCAAGATAAAACAGCCTAAATTCCTCAGGTCCTGCCTTCTGGTTCTCCAGTCTCCTGGGCTGCTGCGGCTATTCCCTATTCACACTGCGCTCAGGGCAGGAGAGCAGTGGGGGTGTGCGTGGGGATGGGGCGAGCCCCTCTCTCCTGGGGCTGCATTAGCCTAGACTCAGTGGTTCCTCGAAGAGAGCTCCAGCACTGGCAGCATCACCATCTCCTGGGAACTGGCTAGAAATGCAAGCTCTCGGCCCCATTCTAACCCCACTGAATCAGAAACTCTGGGGGCAGGCCCAGCAATCTGTTTTAATTAGCCCATCAGGTGATGTCAAGTTAGAGCAGCACTGGACTACTGCAAGCGGGGGAGAAGCAAGTTCACCCAGGCAGAGACCTTGATTAGGCCCCGAGGCGCATAGAGTAGACAAAGGGAGAGAGGCTCCTTTTAGGAGCGGGTTTGGTGGGAGCCACCCCAAGCGGCCAAGGGCGGAGCCTCTTTTAGGCGACTGCTCCTGCGAGGTCAGAGCCGGGCTGTGCTGCTGCCCCCAGGACTAGAAAGGGAAATCTCCTTGCTAGAGGAGGAAGCCCTAAGGACTCAAGGGATGATAGGAGTGGCAGGGGCATTTCCTTGGATGCCTGGAGCATGGAGGGAGGGCTGTAAAATAAGGAGCCTTTCCTACCCCATAAATGAGCTGAGGTTAATTCTGCACGGGGAAGAAAAGGGGCAGGAAGCATTATTGGATGTGCAAGCCTGTGTTTCTTCAGAAGTTAACACATGGAACTAACACTGTTGGATGCTGCTGAACTCTCAGATGATTGATGTGACTAACCTCCTCTGAGGTACTTGACCTGTCTCCTCTTCAGCTAAAAAGTAATTTGTCCTTATTTAAGAATGAGATTTGTGTATGGCGACCTTTTACAGAAATGTAAATACATCCCGATATCCATACCTGGGCTTGGTTTTAAAGACTGAAGGTATTGGGAGGTTTATTTGATTTTGGATGTGTTTCTTCTTTGGTCATGTATTGGCTAACCGTATTATCAACTAATATTTGCATAGATCTTTCCCTTTTCAAAGCACTTCCACACACATCCTTCTGTCTGCACAGAGTGGCAAATACAACAAATGTGCAAATGTTAACTTTCCTTATCTATGACATAGTTTTTATTATCATCACTATTTTACAGATAAGAGAACTGGGGCTCAGTGAGGTAATTTGTCCAAGGTCATTCACTACTACATGGCAGAATCAGGCCTACAATCCAGGACCTCTAAAATTAGCCCACAAATGCTAGAGCTGATACTGGGCAGAAACTGGCATTTTGCTCTCGGGAAAGGGGAGGTTCATTAGTGGGTTGCTTGTGGACCTGCATTGGTGAGTGTGAACATGTAGGATATCTATGCTATGTGTTTTTGGGTTTTTTGTTTTGTTTTGTTTTGTTTTGTTTTGTTTTTTCTTTGAGACGGAGTCTCACTCTTGTCACCCAGGCTGGCGTGCAGTGGCACCATCTGGGCTCACTGTAACCTCTATCGCCCAGATTCAAATGATTCTCCTGCATCTGCCTCGAGTAGCTGGGATTACAGGCACCTGCCACCGCGCCCCGCTAATTTTTGTAGTTTTGGTAGAGATGGGGTTTCACCATCTTGGCCAGGCTGGTCTTGAACTCCTGACCTTGTGATCCACCGCCTCGACCTCACAAAGTGCTGGGATTACATGTGTGAGCCACCGCGCCCAGCTGCTATGTTTTTAAATAGCTCTGCAAATGTTCTCATGTTTTATAGCTAGTTTTGTGACTGCATTTTGAATTTAGGTTGAATCAAATAGTCTTCATTACTTGCAAGGAGAATGCAAGGATACCCATCATAATGGAAGGAATACCCAACAGGGATAAAGGCCTTGGTGCCCCTGAGCCTTGGTTGACAGGGTGTATCAGTCAGTATCAGTTAGATTGTGCTGGAGTAATAGACAATCCCCAAATCTCAGTGGCTTAACATAACGAAAGTGTATTTCTCAATCACGAAACGTGTCCATTATGAGTCATTAGGAGCTCTATTTCCCGTAGTCACTCAGGCATCCAGGCTGCTGCAACTGGACATGCATCTCCTCAACCCTGAAGGCAGGAAACAAGAATGGGGCAAATCTAGCACTGGCTCTTAAAGCTTTTACCTGGAAGTGACACATATCACTCCCTGCTGTCATCTCACTGGCCAAAGAAAGTTACAAAGGGGCAGGGAAGTGCAATAAGTACAATCCTGCTATGTGCAGAAAGGATAAGCGGAAGTATTTGGTTAACAGCACTAACACACAGAGAGTGTATGTGAATGTGTGGTGAATGTATATGTGTATATTTGAGGTATGTGCAATTACACATACTGCCCATTTCCAGAGCATTCCTCCCTCCTGACAACGCATGTTAGAGATTCCTACTGTAAAGGACTGTCATTCCTTGCACTAGAGCAGGTTAAGAGATTTTAGCTAAAGTGAAAAAAAATGGGAGTTGAAGGAAACATGGTAGAAGAGGTGAGTGGCTGTGGGACAAATTCAGTAGAAATTCGTTTGTAAATAGAGAAAGAAATCCAGTAAAGGAAGGTACTCAGGGTGTATGTGACACAAGGAGCCTGCCTACTAAAGGAAACTTCTAAAACAGCATAGCTTTAGCAGAGGCGTTTCCTGCCGCCTTGCCATTAACTCTCACTCATCCTTTCTGGTTAAACTCAGGTGACACTTCAGGAAGCCTTTGATAATCTCTTGAGATTGGGTAAGGGGCCCACCAATCAGATCACAGGCATGCCTGGGTCTGTCCTATCCCCTCAGCTGTGGACGAGGACCACATCTTACTCAGTGCCGGCTGCTATATAGAGAATGCATTAGAGGAGGGTGTCAGAATAGAGGCAGAGAGAGCAGAAACCTAAGTGAGAAAACAAAAATGATGGTCTCCATTAGGGTAGTGGTGGTGGGGAGGGAGAGAGGTATCAAGAAAGATTTACGAAGTCAAATCCACAAGACAAGGGCATAGGAAGGGAGGTTTCTGGAAGAACAACAGGGTAGATGGTAGTGCCAGGGGGCCCAGAGAAGGTGCAGGTTGATGAATGAGGTCAGCAAGAACACATCCCATTTGAGGTCCATTTTGACAGTGCCCACGGAGAGACCCAGGAGCAGCCCCTGTCACAGCCTGAGATTCCGGTGGGGAAAACCAGGTCCTATGAGCTGCCTCTTGGTTAAACTCCAACATCAGATCAAGGTTAGTATTTTCTTGTTTAAAAAAATATCAGGCTGGGCCTGGTGGCCCATGCCTGTAATCCCAGCACTTTGAAAGGCCAAGGCAGTCGAATCACTTGTGCTCAGGAGTTCAAAACCAGCTTGGGCAATATAGTGAGACCTCAACTTTACAAAAAATATTAGCCAGTGCAGTGATGCACACTGACGTGAGAGGATCACTTAAGCCCAGGAGGCTGAGGCTGTCAGTGAGCCAAAATTGTGCCACTGCACTCCAGTCTCGGCAACAGAGTAAGACCCTGTCTTAAAAAAAAAAAGGCCGGGTGCGGTGGCTCACGCCTGTAATCCCAGCACTTTGGGAGGCCGAGGCGGGTGGATCACAAGGTCAGGAGATTGAGACCATCCTGGCTAACATGGTGAAACCCCCATCTCTACTAAAAATACAAAAAATTAGCCAGGCGCAGTGGTGGATGCCTGTAGTCCCAGCTACTCGGCAGGCTGAGACAGGAGAATGGCGTGAACCTGGGAGGCAGAGCTTGCAGTGAGCTGAGATAGCGCCACTGAACTCCAGCCCGGGCGACAGAGCTAGACTGCCTCAAAAAAAAAAAAAAAAAAAAAAGACACTAAAAATATATATATATGTGTGTGTTGGGGGAGGGGGAAACACAGAAAATACACGTAGTATAAAAGTGGTGAAATTCCTGAACTACACATCATAGGAATCCATTCAGAACAGTGCTTTATAGAAAGAGCTGAGCATCCCTGAAAGATTGGTTCAACTTCAATTGGCTTGTCTCCTGATCTTGTTTCCATGTGTTGCTTCTCTCCCATCTCCTGCTAAGTAGGAGCCTGCTTGTCCCATTTGAGACTTGAACATGATATCAACCCCTTTCATCTTCGAGGCTTCCCTTCTTCATATCCTTTTGTGGGTGAGGATTGAGCCCCATTTGTAGGTGCTTGACAGTGCTGGGGCACCCATCGTCAGAGATCCTGTTCTTTCCACTTGGACGTTGTGCTCCTCTCCCCCAGGATGTCTTCCCCATTCCCCATGCACGGAGATGCTCCCACTGGTTCCTCGGGTTCCATTTTCAGCTCCTCCGTGTACCAGTTTTTGACTGTAGGTGAGGTAATTCCCCCTTCCTGGCCTCCTTCCAATCTCTAAAGATGGGACTCATGATACCTTCTAAGCAGACTCCTTTGCAGGGGATCGAATGAGTCAACCTACAGCAAAGTCCTGCCTCAGACCTTGGTGGACAGTAGGCACTCAAACTGTCCTATACTTTCATTTCCATTCAGTCCCCTGATTCTTCCTGCCACTTATCAGAGAAATGGTCTTACCCTAGTCTAGCCATATGTAACCATGACAACCAGAGTTAAACTATATACAATAATCAATGCAGACATTATGTATTACAGAAGGTCATTGGATATAATGGCATTCAGGTGCCCAGGATGAGGTTTGCTATTAGGTAGGAGCACCTATCCAGCCTCCCCAGGTGGAGACAGTTTGCGAAGTGCCTCCCTTGTTCTGTCTCTGCCTCCATATTCAATCAACACTAGGTGGTCCTACCAGCTCCAGACTAAACTGTCCTGAACTGGTACCCTTTCTCAGGCTTCCTGCCCTCCCCTTTTCAGCCTGCCTCCCTTCCCCTCAATCTGTGGTCTCCCCTCTCACAGACACGGATTTCATTGCCGTTGATTCAGACCTCCTGGGCGCAGGCAGGGTCCTGGAATTTAGATGATGAGGTGTCTGGGCCATCCTGTAGCCAGCCAGGAATAAAAGTTTCAAACTCCTGCTACTCAAAGTGTGGTTAGTCTGTGGGCTTGCAGCAGCAGTACCACTGAGAGTTTCTATAAGTGCACTATCTCAACAGGCCTCAGAGCTACTGAATCAGAGTTTGTTTTTATTTTCCCTCAAGAGACAGGGTCTTACTCCGTTGCCCGGGGTGGAGTGCAGTGGCCTGATCATAGTTCACTGCAGGCTTCAACTCCTGGACTCAACTGGTCCTCCTGCCTCAGCCTCCTCAGTAGCTGGGACTACAAATATGTGCTACTCACCCTGGACTAATTTTTAATTTTTTGGTAGAGACAGGGTCTCACTATGTTGCCCAGACCAGTCTCAAACTCCTGGCCTCAAACCATCCTCCCACATCAGCCTCCCCAGCTGTTGGGATTATAGGCATGAGCCACTGCACCTGGCCAGAATCTGCATTTTGACAAGACTTCCAGGTGATTCCTAGGCACCCTAATAATTAAGAAGCTCTGCTTTAGAATCCCTCAGAAGGTAGGGTTAGTTAGGGTAGAGATGAAAAAGGACACAGGCATCCCTCGTAGAGCTGGGAGAGGCCTTCTTGGAAATGCCTGCACTAATGGATCGAGTCATAAGGTGTTACACCACCATCATTCTGGGGAGATAAGCTGTATTCTCAACATTGTACTATTTATCTGCTAAACCAGGGAGGAATGTGATTAGCAGATGTCTCAGTCTTCTTGCCATTCTTTAGGACATCCACGTGACACTCAGCCATCTCAAACCACATTAAAACTGAATTTTAACATCCAGCCTCTGGAAAACATAGTGAATCAAAAATCTGTAAGATACACCAGGCGCGGTGGCTCACGCCTGTAATCCCAGCACTTTGGGAAACCGAGGCAGGCAGATCGCTTGAGGACAGAAGGTCGAGACCAACATGGTGAACTCCCTGGCCAACATGGTGAAACCCCATCTCTACTAAAAATGCCAAAAATTAGCTAGGTGTAGTGCTATGTGTCTGTAGTCCCAGCTACTCAGGAGGCTGAGGCACCAGAATTGCTTGAACCCAGGAGGCAAAAGTTGCAATGAGTCCAGATTGCACCAGTGCACTGCAGCCTGGGTGACAGAGCGAGACTCTGTCTCAAAAAAGCAAAACAAAACAACAATAACAACAACAACAACAAAAACCTGTAAGATAGAAAATAGGGTGTTAAAGACCGAAAGAGGCCAAAGGGGAACTGACAGATTGGCCACTCCAACAGGAGCATTCAGTGAACCAAAGGCTTGTGTGCGAGGTGCTGGTGGCCATTCAGATCCATAGACCCATGAGCAGCTTCATGGCTGCTAGAAAAAAAGAGGAAGAAGGACAATGAAGTGCAGGAAGCCTGGAAGCAACTCATGAGGTCTAGGTGAAGAGCTTAGGTTTGTAAGCACATGGCTGATCTGTATAGAAAACGTAAATGCAGTGGTTTTTTGTTGTTGTTGTTTGTTTTTGTTTTTTAATGTCTCGGGGGCACAACAGGGAGGGTGCCCCTTGGCCATGAGAACCCTCTTTGAAGGTAAACAGGTAAATTCCTTTGTGCAGCATGGTGCCAGGTCTGCTGCTTCCTGTGGGCGCTCCTGGGACAAGGGCACCAACATTAAGACTGAGAGAAAAACCATAGGTTTAGGGTTGTCAGATTTAGCAAATAGAAACACAGGACTTCCAGTTGAATTTGAGTGTCAGATAAACAACAAATAATTTTTTAGTATACATATGTCCCAAATATTACATGCCAGAGTAGCCCTACTCAAGAGCAGAGCCGGTCCCCAAAGCACTCGACCAGGAGAAACTTGAGCTAAAGGAAAATCTCTCCCCAGGGCTGAGAGAGCCCAGCGGTACTATCCTAAGACCCACCCTATTTTTGAAAACAGGATGGAAATGGGCTTTGTTAGTTTTGGGGTGGGGCAGTCTTTTGTGAGAGGCTATGCCATATTGTTTGCTTTGTAAAATGTTTTGCCCTGCAGAATGTTTTCTACATTATCCTGTATTGGGCAAGGTAGTTCAAGGAACATATACTATAAAAGTAATGTAGTTTTGATAATTCCAAGTCAGATTCCTATAGGAAATGGACAGTTTCTTAGTCCGGAACAATAAAATCCCGTGTAGCCAGATAAACTGCTTCCATATAACCAGGCATTTATTTATTGAGACCTGTAGAAGAAAATATTGGTAACTATTTACCTCATCAAGGAACATTTCTAAGCATAAAATCAATAAATCCTTTGTATGTCAAGAAACCAAATTAAATGATAAACTGAGGGAAAATATTTACAAGACAAATAAACAGGAAAGGTGTTATATACTTAGTAGGTAAGAAAAGATGGACACTTGAAAGGGAACAAAAAGGCAAAGGATGTGAACATTCACAAAAGAAGGAATACAAATGGCCAATAAAGACATAAAAAGTCCAGGCCCGATGTGGTGGCTCAAGCCTGTAATCCCAGCACTTTGGGAGGCCTGTAATCCTAGCACTTTGGGAGGCCGAAGTGGTCAGATCACCTGAGGTCAGGCATTCGAGACCAGCCTGGCCAACATGGTGAAGCCCTGTCTCTACTAAAGAAAAATACAAAAATTAACCAGGCGTAGTGGTGCTCCCCTGTAATTCCAGCTACTCGGGAGGCTAAGGCTGCAGAACTGCCTGAGCCTGGGAGGCGGAGGTTGCAGTGAGCCAAGATTGTGCCACTGCACTCCAGCCTGGACCACAGAGCAAGATTCCATCTGAAAAAAAAAAAAAAAAAAAAAAATATATATATATATATATAAAATATATATATATATAAAATATATATATATAAAATACATATATATTATATATATAAACTTTATAAATAACTATAGCAAACTGGCAGATCACAAAATAAAAATACTCAGTTTTGCAAAGACTGTAAGGGTCTAAGTACAAGGATCATCTTGGAGGACTTATTTATGACAGCAAAAAAATAAAATAAATGTTCAACATTAAAGAATGATTAAGGCCAGGTCCATGGCTCACACCTGTAATCTCAACACTTTGGGAGGTCAAGGCCTGAGGATCACTTAAGCCCAGGAGTTTGAGACCAGTCTGGGCGACATAGGGAGACCCCATCTCTACGAAAAAAAAAAGAAAAAAAAAATTAGCTGGACATGGTGGGTGTGCCTGTGATCCCAGCTGCTCTGGAGGCTGAGGTGAGGATTGCTTGAGCTCAGGAAATTGAGGCTACAGTGAGCCATGATTGTGCCACTGCACTCCAGCCTGGGTGACAGAGCAAAATAGCAAAATACTGTCTCAAAAAAATTACATCAAATATACGTGAAGATTGGAAGCAAATATATCAAAATACAAACATTGGGTCTCTGGATTATTTTTGTTTTCTTCTTAATACCTTTTCTTCCCTAAAATTTCTACAACAAAGAGGTAGTAGCATTCCTGTCATTGAAAAATAGAAAATTATGTTTGAGAAAGAACACAAGTGGAACATCAATACCTTTAAGTAGGTCTTTGAGAGAGAAGGAAGTAAATTCTGATAATTCTCTAACAGAATGACCAAGACTTTTCGCAGTGGAATCACCTGGAGAACTTGAGGAATACCAATGTTAAGGCCCCACTTCCAGAGATTCTGGTTGTATGGACCTGGTGCCCACCCCAGGGGGTTTTTGGCAATGTCAGGTCATGCCCCAGGGCATGGGTACGCCAATGTGAAGCCAGGCTGGGAACCACTGCTTGCAGGAGTGATCAGGAGTTTTGGAGTTTAGGTCCCTGTGGCCTGTTGGAGGAGTCCTGCAGGAGGAACGGCAAGACCTGATTTCAAGCCTAGTAAGTGGTCCTTTAGGCACATAATTTAAGTGAATCTTTATGTGTCTATCTGTAAAATGAGAATATTTAATGTCTACCACAAGAGTTGTGGCCTCGAGGAGAGGATAAATGAGGAAGTACTGTGTGAAATAGAAAGCATATACAAATGTCTTCTTGTTAGAACCTGGAAATTCAGACTCTAGCAATGACCTTTGATCAATGGAATATCCTTGACAGCACTGGGACAGATGCAAATAGGCAGGTTTGTTTCAAAACTGTCCATCTTATAATTTGATTTGATTTGCAGATCTTTTAGGCAGGTGCTGTCAAACGTGGATGCCTGGGGCAGTCCTAGCCAGAGGGCTCATGAGCAGGGGACAGCAGCCAATAGATCTGGGTTGGTTCAGATCATTTGGTCGTTCCTGCTTTGAAAAGCGACTGGCCTCCAGGAGTCAAAGCCTTGTTCTCCTGACAATGTGCCTTTGCGCTTTTAACAAACACACCAGAATGTCTACTTCCAAATAAATGTTCTTATCTAAATTATTTCCTTGTGAGGTTGTATTACCATAGCTTAAAATGTCTTGGGAATTCCTCATTTGAGATTGCCTTTTGTCTAAGCTACATTTTTTTTTTCTGGGTATTTTCAATCAGTGAATTTATTCTCCATCCTCTGAAGAAGAGCTTAATTTTAGAAAGCAGCCAAAAATATCTTTCAGAACCAAACCTGGTGATTAAGGTGGTAGTCTAACCTAGGTAAGACATTTTATTTTTTAAGTAGAAAGGTCACTTGTAAGGTACGTGTGTATCTATCTTGCTACTCACTGTACTCAGTGCCTGACATACAGACACTCAGTGTGTCCTTGTGGAATGGTGAACAGAGCCTGGCTCTCCTGAGACCCACAAACTGGCTCCTAAGGCAACTCCGAAGAGGTTTTTGAGCAACACCAGCCTATTTGGCACTAATCATTCTTAGCCCGTATGTTGATTTGAATCAGTCTCTTTCCTTTATAAGTATTCTACCTCTATACCTTATGCGTTTGATCAAGGAGAAACTGTGGTAGTTCCTTCTACCTTACTGAGGCTAATGCTGGATTTAGTCTTCTAAAGCAACCACTAATCAGTGACGTTGGACAAATCCAGGCATTTTTGGAATTATTTTGCACGCCAACCCAAACCACAGAACATCTAAGCATGTGGCGGGTTAATAAGGACAATGCCTGAAACCCAACTCACTTTTTCACACAATGATTTCAAGATGCTGACATTAATCTTGACTTGCACATTGACTAGCTGAGGTCCACACTTCCATGCCTTCATACATGTGAGGTGTGCAGAGTTAAGCAGCTCATAGGCAGGGCAGCAAGCACCGGCTTGAGTGTCAGGACACCTGGGCTATTCCAGCTCTGCTGCTAACTAGCTGTGTCTGCTTGGGAAAAACGTGTCTCACACACTCCCATCCGTACAAACACACCCTTAGTCCTTATTTATTTACTTACCTACACAATGATCTAGCACCATTAAAATCATCATTCTAAACTGAGAAAAGGCAGACAACAGTAGACACCCCACCGGCAAGGTCCTGCCCAAGTACTGGGGAGATTTGTGGAGCTGCAAAAACCAGTTTGAGGCCGGGCTCCGTGGCTCACGCCTGTAATCTCAGCACTTTGGGAGGCCGAGGCGGGTGGATCGCTTAAGGTCAGGACTATGAGACCAGCCTGACCAATGTGATGAAACCCTGTCTCTACTAAAACTACAAAATTAGCTGGGTGTTGTGGCGCACGCCTGTAATCCCAGCTACTCTGGAGGCTGAGGTGGGAGAATCCCTTGAACCCGAGAGGAGGAGATTGCAGTGAGCCTAGATCGCACCACTGCACTCCAGCCTGGGTGAGAAAGCGAGACTCCATCTCAAAAAAACAAAACAAAACAAAACAAAACAAAAAGCCAACAACAACAACCGCCACAAAAAAACCCAGTTTGAGCAGAGAGAAAGTCTCTGCTTTGAAGGAGAAAAAAAGCCAAAGATGAAGCTCACTGCTCCTGGCACTGGAACTGAAGGGAACACGCAGGTCATCTGAGGTCAAGTTCAGGGCATGCAGCCAGCCACCAGGCGGGAAGGAAGCAGAGTGAATGCCTGCCTGCTCTCCCAGCCCTCCACCTTCTGAGCAGAAGTCCCACACTGGCCCCCTTTGCTGGGTCTCCCAAGGGACCTCAGAGACTCCTTCCAGACCCGGGAATTTGGGCTCTGGCCTCAAAGACACAGCCTACGTAGAAATGCTGAAAGAAACAGGTAAGAGAACAGTGTGAGTGACAGAGGCTTGGCTGGCCTGGCTTGTCTTTGCCAAGCACTCTATTTAAAACATTTGAGCATTTCTCGCCTGCTATTGCCCTCTACTCCAGCCTTGCGGTCTCCATGCCCAACCCCACCCCTCCACAGGCTCTTTTCTTAGCTCCCTGCCTTTGCTTATGGTGTTTACTCCAAATCACCCAGTCTTGCTCTAAAAATCCTACTTCACTTAATGCCCAGATCGAATGCATGTAATCCAAGAAGCTCCTTAGCTGGAAACAGCACTCATTTCGGTTCGCAGTGGTATCACACTTAGGGGCATGCGGTCTGATCCCATCAGGACCTCAACACACCCCACCCTTCACCATCCCATCCTGTGTATCCCTTCCTTTGCCCATGCTGCTCCCCTGCTTGGACCGTCCTTCCCGCCCTACCTGCCCAAATGGTCCTCACCTCACCCTTCAAGGCTCAGCTCAGCTGTAGTCTGTGAAGCACTCTCCAGCTCTTTCTGTCTGTCCACTCACATGCACCTGCCACTTCGATTTACTCTGCCTAGAAGTTTGTCTACAAGAGTTCTGATTCTTGGTACCACTTGAAAAGTAGTTGCAAAATTAGTTTCATTTTGAGATTTAAGGAAAACAGAAGCTCAGAGAGGCAAAGGAACTTGTCCAAGTCGCACTGCTGGTGAGTGGCCCAGCCAGGATTTGAACCCAGATTTGCGTGATGTCTAATCCCAAGTCCTCCATGTACTCCATGCTACTTATTCATTCGTAAGGCAGATATTTTAAGCAGGAGACTGTCAGGACCTTAAAGATTGTCTTGCTTGCTTTCGAAGCAGGAACCTAAAGTATAGAGATGTTCAGTGACTTGCCCAAGGTGATACAGTTTCTCTCAGCCCCTTCTCTGATTCCTCCCATGTGCTGGCTCTGGTGGCCAGGGAACTACCTATCACTGCAGAGGCTGTCCAGTACCAGGTAACATTTGTCTGGGGTCCCCAGTCATAAGCCATGGGGCACATACCTGCACTGCAAGCAGGGCCCCAAATTAGTCAAGAGAGAATGTTGCAACAAGCTCAGAGCCACAGGATATATTAGCACAATTGTATACAATGAAAAAATCCTAAACAGTGGCTTCAAAGTTTATAGCTTTCTGACCAGGCATGGTGGTGGCGCACGCCTGTAATCCCAGCTACTTGGGAGGTTGAGGCAGTAGAATTACTTGAACCCAGGAGGCGTAGGTTGCAGTGAGCCAAGATTGCACCATTGCACTCCAGCCTGAGTGACAGAGCAAGATTCTGTCTCAAAACAAAACAAAAGAAAAAAAGTAGTTTACAGCTTTCTCTAGAAGTCTGAGGAGTGAGTCCAGGGCTAATGTTGCAGTTCAATGAAGTCAGGGCCTGAGGCTTCTTCTGTGTTTTGTAATTCACTCTTTATGAGGCACTTCGTGATCCAAAGTGACCCCCAGGATCATGGGGAAGGGGGTGGCTCTGAGGGCAGAATCAAAGGACTCATCATCATCTTTTTCTACCATCCTTTGTAAGGAACTCACAGTCATAATGTAGTCCAGAGTCAGAGAGGCTGCTCAGAGCCCACCTGCAGCTGGCCTGGGACTTAGCAAGTATGTAGCTAAGTATGTTAGCAAGTATGTTGCTGGCAGCATGGAGGGGTAAGGGCGTGGAAGGTGTTTAATTGCTTAGTGCCAGGGGTCTTTCTCAGGCTCGGACTGCTTCCCTTTTTGTTCTTTCTTCCTGCTTTCCATTTGTCCAGTATCTATTGAATTACTCACTCCCATGTGCCAGGCACTGGAGATACGAAGTGGGATAAGACATAAGCCATGCTCTAATAAAGAGACAAAGAAAGAGATGATTTTAGGCCGGGCGTGGTGGCTCACGCCGGTATTCCTAGCACTTTGGGAGGCTGAAGCGAGTGGATCACCTGAAGTCAGGAGTTTGAGACTAGCCTGGCCAACATGGTGAAACCCTGTCTCTACTAAAAATACAAAAATTAGCTGGGCATGGTGGTGGGCACCTGTAATCCCAGCTGCTCTAGAGGCTGAGGTAGGAGAATCACTTGAACCCAGGGGGCAGAGGTTGCAGTGAGCCAAGATCACACCACTTCACCACTCCAGCCTGGGCTATAGAGCAAGATGCTGTCTCAAAAAAAAAAAAAAAAAAAAAAAAAAGATGATTTTAATGCTACGTGTAAGAGCAACAGTAAGATAAATGCAAAAGGCATCTGACAGGAGCTCGAAGGGAGGCACCTGACACAGCCAGGGTAGAGTCAGCAGAAGCTTCCTGGAGATGACAATTGTGGATGCCAAGGGGCTTAGAGGTGAAGGGTGCTCCAGGGAGAGCACACAGCATGAGCAAAAGCAATGAGAGTGCGGGGAGTGTGGGGCAACCATGAGTTGAATGTAAACACAAACAGAGGAGGGTTTGGAAGGATGTGTGCCTGCTCGGGGACCCCCCATAGGCACATTCTGGAGGCACCTGGTGGTATTCGAGGCCCTCTGGCTGCTCTGAGTAGGGATTTGGGAGAGCCATAGCAAGAGGCAGAGAGCCTGGGTGGGAGCGCTGGGTTGGAGTGGAGGTGAGGGAGCAGGTAGACCTGAGAAATGTTAGCAGGAAATTGGTAGCACCAGACATTTGCCTGGCTGTTGGAGATGAGTGACAGGGAGGAGTCAGAGGATCTCAGTTTTCTAGCTGGGTGGCTGGAAGGATGTTGGGGTCACTGCTGATATAGAGAATACAGGATCTACTGCCATACCATCCTGAATGCGCCTGATCTCTCCTGATCTTGGAAGCTAAGCAGGGTCGGGCCTAGTTAGTATTGGATAGGAGAATAATACAGGGTATTCTCCCAGCAACCTTTCTTGCCTTGGGGAATACTCCCAGCTTCACAGTAGGATATAACCTTTCCTATGTTGCCTTTTGCATAGCTGATCTTAAAGACATGCACATGAGCCCTTTTCTTTCTTTCCTTCCTTCCTTCCCCTCCTTTTTTTTTTTTTTTTGACGGAGTTTTGCTCTTATTGCCCAGGCTGGAGTGCAGTAGCACGATCTCAGTTCACTGCGACCTCCACCTCCCAGGTTCAAGCGATTCTCCTGCCTCAGCCTCCCAAGTAGCTGGGATTACAGGTGCCTGCCACCACGCCCAGCTAATTCTTTTTGTGTTTTTAGCAGAGATGAGGTTTCACCATGTTGGTCAGGCTGGTCTCAAACTCCTGACCTCAAATGATCCACCTGCCTTGGCCTCCCAAAGTGCCAAGAGATTATAGGCATGAGCTACCATGCACAGCCGGGCCCTTTTCATTGGAAAGATTTTAATTCAAGTGCCCTCAGGAGATGAAGTTCCCTTCACTCTGGTGTAGTGAATGAAATATAGGAACACAGTTTGTACCGTGGAGTCTCCAGGCCAAAGCTGAAGTTTCAGCTTAGGTAACAAATGTTACCTAAGCCCAGTGGTTCCTAGTGGAAGCTTTGGTTCTAGAAAACCCACCTGTAGTAAACATCTGCCATTCTTTATGGAGAACTAGTAAATCACTCCCTTTCCTGTGTCCAAGGACTTATTCACCTTGTTTGGGGATAGACCCCACCTCTCACAATGAAGATGTGATATCAGATACTGTATTTCTCAGACTCCCTTGCAGCTACTTGGCATGTCAAGGGCATGTGGCCTAGGCTCTGCAAGTCAGATGTACCTGCCAGAGTCTCGGGTCCATGAAGAGCATTCTGCGACAGCAGCAGTAATGACAGGGAAATCACATTCTCATAACAGCCATGGTGGACCCTCCTGGGGACTTGCAAGTGATGTACCTTAAAACCTAAGCTTCCTTAGGTTCACAGTAACTTCCTGCTGTTTGCGATTAAGGACTGTGACTAGTTCTTTGGTGGCATATCAATCCAACAGAGTACATGGCTAAGGCAAAAGCAGAGTCCAGGAGAACACAGACATTGTTCAGAGGACAGTCAGTGAAACCATTTAGCAAGAACAGAGGGTTCTTTCACAGGGGCTGGTAAAGATAAGGTTGGAGGGCTCCAAAAGCCCACTTAAGTGAGCCTGGTCATCACCTTCTAAGAGGTATCAATATTGCTTTAATGATTTTTGTTTTGGAATAATTTTGTATTCACAGAAAAATTGCAAAGACAACATAGAGTTTCCATGTATCCCTCATCCAGATTCCCCTGATGCTAACATCTCACATGACATGGTACATTTGTGAAAACTGACAAGTTACTATCAGTTAAACTCCAGACTTGATTTGGATTTCACTAGTATTTTCCACTAACGAACTTGGTCTATTCCAGGATACAATTCAGGATACCACTATGCATTTGGATACCAACTTTTTTTTTTTTTTTTGAGATAGAGTTTCACTTTTGTTGCCCAGGCTGGAGTGCAATGGCGCCATCTTGGCTCACCACAACCTCTGCCTCCTGAGTTCAAACGATTCTCCTGCCTCAGCCTCCCAAGCAGCTGGGATTACAGTCATGTGCCACCACACCCAGCTAATTTTGTATTTTTAGTAGAGACAGGGTTTCTCCATGTTGGTCAGGCTGGTCTCGAACTCCGGACCTTGTGATCTGCCCACCTCGGCCCCACAAAGTGCTGGGATTACAGGTGTGAATCACCACATCCAGCCACCAACATTTTTAAAGAAGAATATTAACATGATTAAAGGTTTTTAGGCTGGGTGTAGTGGCTCACAACTGCAGTCCCAGCACTTTGGGAGGCTGAGGTACGTTGATCACTTGAGGTTAGGATTTTGAGACCAGCCTAGCCAACATGGTGGTGTCTACTAAAAATACACACACACACACACACACACACACACACACACACAAAATTAGCCAGGTATGGTAGTGTGCACCTGCAGTCCCAGCTACTTGGGAGGCTGAGGCAGGAGAATCGCTTGAACCTAGGAGGTAGAGGTTGCAGTGAGCCAAGATTGTGCCACTGCACTCCAGCCTGGGCAACAGAGCAACGCTGTCTCAAAAAACAAAAATAAATTTTTAAAAAATAAAGATGTTTTAAGAAAATCATCTGATAGCAACAAAAAGGGTGAGCTGGGAAGTGGAGTAGAAGGCATCTGTAAAGACATTCCAGAACCTTCACCAAGCTTCCACATACATTCTAATGTCGGTGCCTGAAGGGCATTTTATGAAGGTGCAGTTGCTGAGAAGAGAAAATCTATCCCCCCAGAAGCATCCCTGTGCCTGTTCAGGGACCCAGGGGCAAAAGGCACAGTGAGGATGCACCTAGTGGCCTCCACCTAGCAGTGCTGGCAAACTAGATTTTCCTGCCTAGGCTACAAAAGTTGACTGATAAATCCAGATAGGCAGCCAAGGAAATGCATGCTTGCCTCCTTTTTCGAAAGTATAGTCTTAGCTCCCTTAGGTAATGGTTTGGTGTTATGCAGAGAACAGACTCTGGAGTCAGGATGGACCTAGGTGTGAGTCTCAGTGCTGTCAGTTACTATGGGACTCTAGTTGAGTTATTGAACTTTGAGCTTCAGTTTCCTCACTGGTAAAAACTGGCACCTTAAACCTCCTTCACCGGATTATTGAGAGGATTAAATAACATTTAGAAAGTGCTCAGTAGGGTAGCTGGCACACAGTAGGCATCTGGTAATCATCAACTCCTTTGACAAGTTAAGAGTAGAGTCCGGGCCCCAAATTTCTTACATATTCTCAGTACACCGAAGGGACTTCCTCAATTGATGATCATAATATAGAGCTCACAAATAACCCAGGAACCTGAGAAAGGGCAGAGCGTGTCTCCAGTCAATAATTTCTTTATTTAAGAAGTCTATGTTGGGCACTTATGAAACAGCAATAAAGAAATAAAGGCCAGGCATTGTACTAAATGACCAAGACATGGTCTGTGTCAAGAAGGTCAAGGCCAAGGACATTAAAGAGCTGTCTCCAGACAACTTTCATTCAGGTATGACCCATTTGACAGAAGTTTAATAAACAGGGTGCCCAAGGGCACAAAGACTGGCCATGGTGTGGGGTGAGGGAAGGGCTCCACAGAGAGAGGAATGGTGGGCTTGGGACCGGCAGGATGAGCAGTTCTTCCAGTGTAAAAGCTTGGGGTGGAGGGTGGGGGAGAGAGAGAGAGAGAAACATTTTGTCATGTGGGAAAACACAACGTCTGAAGCTATGGGTGGTCTTGTGGGGTTTATGGTAGGAGTGATGGGAGATAGGATTATAAAAACATGGCAGCTCTCTAGTGGCAGGGGTGGGGCAGGTGACCTGACTTGAAGTTGTGCTTCTGCATAGCAACCACTATTCTTTTTTGTACATCATTTAGTTGATGTGGCTTGGGGAAGAAATGATTACTGGTAGTAGTAACTGGGGGGCAGGGGAGGGACCATTCCTGCCACTCCTAGGCATAGCCACTGCTACAGAGGGGACCATATGACTGCTATGGAAGAGGAGGAGAGGTGGGATGAATGTTGGGGAGTCAACCACAATTTCCACTACACCTTCAACTAGAGAAACAGAAATGGGTGCAGAGAAGATTTGAAAGATCTT
Organism: Mandrillus leucophaeus; assembly: GCF_000951045.1. Taxonomy (NCBI): domain Eukaryota; kingdom Metazoa; phylum Chordata; class Mammalia; order Primates; family Cercopithecidae; genus Mandrillus; species Mandrillus leucophaeus. The sequence continues at coordinate 3,393,743 of NW_012102210.1, read as the reverse complement.
AGAGATGAATAGGGAGAATTTGTTGAGAATGAG
>NW_012102210.1:3389877-3390950 GCF_000951045.1 Mandrillus leucophaeus | reverse complement strand
ACTATAGGCCTGCACCACCATGCTCAGCTGATTTCTGATTTTTAGTAGAGATGGGGTTTCACCTTGTTGGCCAGGCTGGTCTCGAATTCTTGGCCTCAAGTGATCCGCCCGCCTCAGCCTCCCTAAGTGCTTGGATTACAGGCTTGAGCCACTGTGCGCAGCCAACGTTTAGTTTCTAAAAGGCAATGTTTATCAGTAGAGATGCTGAATTTGTAGACTTTCAGACTTTAAAACTAGGTGAAGAGTGTGGTGGCTTACACCTGTAATCCCAGTGCTTTGGAAGGCCAAAGCGGGAGAATCACTTGACACCAGAAGTTGGAGACCAGCCTGGGCAACATAGTGAGACAGTCTCTACTAAAAATAAAATAATTAGTGGGCGTGGTGATGTGCACCTGTAGTCTCAACTACTCAGGAGGCTGAAGTAGGAGGATGGCTTGAGCCCAGGAGTTCGAGGCTGCAGTGAGCTGTGATTGCCACCACTGCACTCCAGCCTGGGCAACACAGTGAGACTGTGAGGGGTAAAAAAAAGGAATGAAGTACGTGCTACCACTTGGAAGAACCTTAAAAACATTATGCTCAGTTAAAAAAAGAAGTTACAGAACACAATATATTATGATTCTATTCTTATGAAATTGCAGAATAGGCAAATCTACAGAGACAGAAGTAGACTAGTTGTTGCCTAGGGCTGGGAGTTGGAGGCAGGGGAACTTGGGGGAGATGGGGTATGGGCTTTCTTTTTGGGGTGATGAAAATGTTCTGGAATTGTGGTATTGGTCATACAGCCCTGTGACTATTATACTAAAAAACCATTGAATTACATACTTTTTAATTTTTATTATTTTTTTTTGAGATGGAGTTTTGCTCTTGTTGCCCAGGCTGGAGTGCAGTGGTGCGATCTGGGCTCACTGCAACCTCTGCCTCCCGGGTTCAAGCGATCCTTCTGCTTTGCCTCCTGAGTAGCTGGGATTACAGGCATGCACCACCACACACAGCTAATTTTTTGTATTTTTAGTAGAGATGGGATTTCACCATGTTGGCCAGGCTGGTCTCAAACTCCTGACCTCAGCTGATCC
>NW_012102210.1:3384715-3387312 GCF_000951045.1 Mandrillus leucophaeus | reverse complement strand
AGGGGTGGGGCAGGTGACCTGACTTGAAGTTGTGCTTCTGCATAGCAACCACTATTCTTTTTTGTACATCATTTAGTTGATGTGGCTTGGGGAAGAAATGATTACTGGTAGTAGTAACTGGGGGGCAGGGGAGGGGCCATTCCTGCCACTCCTAGGCATAGCCACTGCTACAGAGGGGACCATATGACTGCTATGGAAGAGGAAGAGAGGTGGGATGAATGTTGGGGAGTCAACCACAATTTCCACTACACCTTCAACTAGAGAAACAGAAATGGGTGCAGAGAAGATTTGAAAGATCTTAGAGATGAATAGGGAGAATTTGTTGAGAATGAGTATAAGTGGAGGGTCAAAGATAACACCAAGGCTTTTAATGTGGCCAACGGGGTGAACGGAGAAGCAGGGGAAATGGCTTTGCTGGCTGGGGTGCGGTAGGGTTGGTGGTGGGCATGAGGGTGGGGAGGAGAACTGTTTTGTACCCATTGAGCGTAAGGGATCCGTGTTGTGAAATCCATAGTTTGATACAGCTCTAGCTTTAAAAGACATCCTCCTGTTTGGGATTTGCTTCAGAATAATGAAAGTGGGGGTAGGCTGTAGGTGAAACCAGACTGGTTCTGAGTAGATAACTCAAGTTGGTGAGAAAGTCAAAGTTGGCTCATACGAAGAAGGTAAAAAGCTGCCCTGCGACTCAACAGGCTGGGAGGACATTACACAGCTGAAGCCAGTCACAAAAGTTACCATGAAACAGTATTTCTCCCACGGGCACATTGTAGCTGTAAAGTGTCATAACGACCCCTTTCCTTGTGTGACTACTGCCTTCTGACTCATAGAGAAACCTTGTTCTTTAAAATAATGAACTATTAGAAACTTTGCTGTGTGAAATATTAAATGTTATCAGTAAAAAGGAAACATTCCTTTTTTTTTTTTTCCTTTTTGGCCAGAAGATTGTAAGTCACTTTGACACAGAGAAGTTGTCTTGGTTTCCAATCCAGGTTCAGAGTTTCACGTAAGGAGCTTCTGAACACAAATTGTATGTTTGTCTTAACTTTGTACTTTCTAGGGAAACAAACCTGGCTTCACTGCACAGTTCAGAACAGACTCCTTTATACATGGTGGACTCCTTTATACACAGTTCTGCTTTGCTTTGCACCCATCCAAACAATACTTCATTCAACTTTACCTAAACTCTAGTTTTCCTTAAAGTCCTGTAACGGTATCTTTTCCTGTTTGGTGAGATGTGCCACAGTTCCTCTGGTATGTGGTCTTCCTTGTTGCAATTTGACCTTCTCAAACTCAAGGTTTGTTTCTGGTGATCTTAGGCTGAGTGGGCTAGAATGTGGGGATGGGGGTACAGGGGTGCTTGATACCATTCCCTCTTCCATATGATTCACATTTTCCATAAAATTTCCAAGTTCATAAGATGTCTTCACCCCATGAGAATAGTAGGAACCATGATAGTGTTTGAGATCTGTAGAAGGCAGAATAATAGCCTCCCTCCCACCCCACAGCTTGGATTTCCCAGAGGAGGCCAGTGTAATCACGTGGGTCCTTAAAAGCAGGGAAGAGTTCCTGGCTGTGGTTAGAGATGCAACATTACTGGCTTTAAAGATGAAGGGGCCACAAGCCAATGAATGTGAGCAGTTTCTAGAAGACAGAAAAGGTAAAGAAACAGAATCTCCTCTAGAACCTGCAGAAAGAAAAGCAGCCCTGTTGATAACTCGATTTTGTCCCAGTGAGACCCATGTCAGAGTTCTGACCTCCAGAGCTGTAAGATAATAAATGTGTGCTGCTTTAAGCGATTACATTTGTGGTACTTTGATAATGGCAGTGATAGAAAACAAATCCAAGATCACGCAGAGGGAGTGGACGAAGACAGAAATGAGCCAAGGGTGCCTTGGGGACACCAACACTTTCGAGGAAAGGAGAGAAAGATGTCAGCCCAGGAGGCAGAAGGGGAGGCATCAAATGTAGGGAAGCCAGGGGAGACCCACAAAGGAGGGAGTGGTTCGGAGACTGTAAACTGCTGTTTAAGTGAGGGCTGAAGAAGGTTAAATAGTATTAAAATTTTAAAGTGCAGGTTATTTCGTTGCATCACTTCTTCTGTGATTCTGGTATTTACATATAACAAACAGCCTCTTTTACTTGAAACTATCACCTTCTCTCTCACGTTGAAAGCCTGAGAGTTTGAAAACGTTCACAACCTTGATCCTTGTTATAAACCCATCAAGGTAATATTCAGGTTCCAGAACAGCAGGTTTTACCACATTGTAAACCAGAAAGAAATGCAGCTATTTTTTGTGTGTTAATCCAAATTTTTTGATGCTGGGAGTCGGCCTAAACTAAGAATAACAGCCATCCAGACTGGCCTGACAGTGTAGAGTAGGGACCATTTTAGTGCGACCTCCACTCTCTAGCATTCCCTTTAAAAACCCAAGGTGCCCAGGGTTTCAGCCTGCCTTCCTGCGGTCCTAATCCGCATACTTACAGGCTCCACCCAGACCTACTTGCCCCTCCCCCGCAATTTAAGTTTCAAAATTACTGCTGTTCATTAATATGTTTACTCTCTACAGATGATCTTAGCTACAAATTTGGAAAATGAC
>NW_012102210.1:3378588-3382780 GCF_000951045.1 Mandrillus leucophaeus | reverse complement strand
TGCCTGGCCTACGTATTTGTTAGAAACCAATCTCACATTAATTTCCCCTAGGCATAAAGGTCAGAAACACAGCTTTCTGTCTTCTGGGACACTCTTACGTCCCCAGATCATTCATCTTCCTGTGTACCTGCAGAACTGTCAAGGGTTCAGTGCAGGAGGTCCGCTCCTGTGAATCACGGACCTGCAGGCTTCTGGCAATGGAGTACTTGAATCCTATAGAGCCATGTCTTTTTCTTCCCTTAACAATAAATTCTATTTGAAGGTTAAAGAGCACAACAAAAAATTATTTTTTTTTTTTTTCCTGCACGGAGAGATCCACTCCATTAACGTTATGTGAAACTCAGTGGGTAAGGTATTTAGACAAAGCTAGAGTGCCGGGCTGGCCAATCTTAAATGTCAGATGCTTAACTTTTGGGTTCTTGCTTTTTCTCCCTTGCTTTTAGCCAGGTTCTTTAGCTCTAGGACAAGGGATTAAGTTCCCCACACCTGTCCCCCATATCAAGAGTGGCAGATGGTAAGAGATAAAGAAGCTTCCTAGAGTTCAAGCTTCATTTCCTGCTCTTGGGGCTCACATTTAAGATCCCACCCACTCTTGAGCCACTTTTCCCTTCTTCATGCATGGCAGGTAGGGCTTGGGGGACAGTTCTGGGAGCAATTTGAAAATTGCTAGTTGATATGGTTAGGCTTTGTGTCCCCAACCAAATCTCATCTTGAATTGTAATCCCCAGGTGTCAAGGGAGAGACCCGGTGGGAGGTGACTGTATCACCGGGGCAGTCTCCCCCATGCTGTTCTCATGACAGTGAGTTCTCACGACATCTAATGGTTTTATAAGGCAGTTTTCCCTGCTCTTTTTGCACTCGCTCATTCACCTGCCACCATGTAAGATGTGCCTGTTTCCCCTCTGCCATGATTGTAAGTTTCCTGAGGCCTCCCCCACCATGTGAAACTGTGAATCAATTAAACCTCTTTCCTTTAGAAATTACCCAGCCTCAGGTAGTTATCTTTATAGCAGTGTGAAAACGGACTAATACACTAGTCTAGAGGTGAATTCAGAGCAAGCACCAAGAAACACATGCTGAAATAAATGAGCAACTGAATTAGAAAAACAAGCAAAACTTAAACTTTATTTTCAAAATGCTTCAGATACAAAAGAAAACAATGGGAAAGTCTAACAATAATTAACAAACCAGCCCTTGAGCGGCAGAGTGCTCCAGGGATGAGAGGGGCTGCGAATGGAAAGGTGGTTGAGAGACACAACATTTTTCTAGCTTCAGAAAGTCAGGGAGCCCAGATCACAGCCTGAACATCATGGTATCAGTTACAGATTCTTTATAAAGGTGTTTACCTGTGGGAAGGAGAAAATCAAAAGTTTAATTTCACATTTTTAACAGAATTTTCAATAGTCCACCCCCAATGCATATGCAGTCAAGCCCATGAGGTTTTTGTGAGGAAAGGAAAATAGGCATGGAGAAGAAATGTGAGAAGCTCAGGGTCGTATAGCATCAAGGGGCAGAGCTGGGAATAGAATCCAGTAGTCTTGTTTCCCTAGTTTTAGGATGCCTTAGAGAGGAAAGTCAGCTGGCAAGCACATGTTACAAGTCAATTATTTAACAATTATTAGTCCAGCATACTTTAGAGAATAGGGATATATTTGTAATTTGCACAAGATCCCATAGGCCTTGGAGTGTGAAATGCAACGTGAGATGCAAAGCACAAGACCCATGATATTGAACTTTGAAGCAAAAGCCAGAAAGATAAAAGTACAACAAAGGAAGCCACTAGAAAGCAGAAGTTAAAGTCCTTCCCACCTCTCTCATGAGGTCTTCTTGTTTGGTTACTTCCTCAGAAAAATCATCATTGACATCCAACACCAGCACTGGAATGTTCATCAGAGCCTCAAAGTGGAGCCTATAAGAAGCGTGAACGTTTGGGGGACAGAAAAAAAGAAAAGTAAGTTGAGTCAAGTTTCACATACTTGCCAAGTCTTTCTTACTCAGAGAACAGATCTAAATTCAACATGACTTTTCAATGAAACTGCGTGTAAACTGCATTTAAAAAAACAAATTCAATAAAGTTGGCTGGAAACAGAAAGGTTGAGGTTTCTCTTCATTCTTGAGAGTGATACTAACGGTCAGAGCACCAAACATTTTAAGTGGACAACAAACCAAGCCAAAGGGAGGACAGGCAGAAACTAGGAATGTCAACTTAGTAATATTGACAATTTCTCTAACATTTTCAGCCCTTCATGCTGAGCCAACTATCACCATCGATCACAATGTTCAATCTAGGGAAATGTTAAGAAACAAAGAAAAAGCTGGAGAAATAGAATCTAATAAAAAGGCCCTTGGAATGTAAAGATTACACTCAATATTAAACTTCTTCTGGGCGTCTCACTCTGTCGCCGAGGCTGGAGTGCAGTGGTGCGATCTTGGCTCACTGCAACCTCTGCCTCCCAGGTTCAAGCAATTCTCCTGCCTCAGCCTCCTGAGTAGCTGGGATTACAGGCACCCGACACCACACCTGGCTAATTTTTGTATTTTTAGTAGAGATGGGGTTTCACCATGTTGGGCAGGCTGGTCTTGAACTCCTGACCTCAGGTGATCCACCGCCTCAGTCTCCCAAAGTGCTGGGATTACAGGCGTAAGCCACGGCATCCAGCAATATTAAACTTCTGAGTTGGAAAATGCTTGACATTTCCAACCATTTCCAGTATATTCTGAACCTTCCTATAGGGGGCTGCATGCTGAACTTGTTTTTAATAACTGGCTGTTGGGAGCCAGGTCTGTCTGATACATTCTTTTCTCCACTTACTTCGTGGTCTTGTGAAGAAGCCAGGCTTCGTGTTGGCCATGCAGCTGCTCTAGATAGGCCAGCTCAATTCCTTTCTCTTCCTCCCTGGCCCTCTGGTACAGTCTCTTCAAACAAACCTAAAAGACAGTCCCCAGGCCCTGATGAGCTCATTTGCTGTTTTGGCTGCTACAATGCAGTCTTAGGGGGCTCTGAGGCCCATCCATAATGTCTATCTTGGGCATTACAAGCCATACCTTTACTTCTGCTGTCTTGTTTTCTTATGCAATCAGAGGATCTACACCATTCTTTTCCCATCTCCATCTTAAACCTGCCCTTCCTCTGGAGTATCCTAAATTGGTTAATGGCAAACATCATCCATCCAGTCATCCAAGCCATGGACCTGGAATTTTCCTTGTTCTTCCTTCTCCCTACTACATCTGGAAAGTCACTTAATTCTCTTTCATGTCACTAGATGGTTCTCTCCTTGCCTCTCTTCTCACCTCTGCCCTTGTCGGGTCCTCATTACCTCTCACCTGGATTAAGGCAGAAGCCTTCTGATTTTGCCTCCCAGAGGCAGGGAAGTATATGGACAGAGTACAGGCCTTAAGGTCAGAAAGTCCAGGAGTAAATTCCTGCCTTCATCAGGTACCAGCAGTGCAATCTTTGTGGGCTTCTATTTCCTCACTGTCTACCCATCCACAGGTAACTAAGGTAAATCGTATTGAGCTCCTGGCAAAAGCTGTTCCTTTCTTCCAGTTTGTACCCTTCACTCCACCCTTCGGTAGTACAGCAATATAATGACATGACTTTCCTTGCTGAAAATACTTCACAGGCTCTTTACCACCTACAGCCATAGTCCCAGGGTTCAAAGCAGTATGTATGAGTAGCACTGCATTTATAAAATGTTAGTTCATTTGAAATAGCTTTCATATCATACCAAACATTCACTCAGGAATAGAATGTAAAATGTGCACAGGTCAAAGATAAAACAAAGAAGTAGAAAAACAAGTGAGGCTTGAGACTAACTCTCCTCCCCCACTGCTCTGCAGAGTGTGCATAATTCTATTTTGCATTCATCTGGTAGTGAAGTTTGATGCACACTGGCTCAGAAAATGACATGTTCCTTACCTGTCACACAGAGCTACCCCTCCTACTTCTCAACTGCTTTAGCTCTTCCCCTGGACTCACTGCTTTAGCCAGATTTGACCTCTTTCCTGGGGAACAGGCCAGGTTCTTTTACATCTCAAAATTTTTGCTCCAAGTGTTTGTTTTGACTGAATTATTTTCGGGCTTCTCTCTGCTTGACAAACATTTCATTATTCAATATCATCTGTCCTGGAAGAATAGATGGATTAACCCACTGATTTAGAACTTCCCTCTTATTTTATTTTTTTGAGACAG
>NW_012102210.1:3377149-3377841 GCF_000951045.1 Mandrillus leucophaeus | reverse complement strand
GGATGGTCTCGATCTCCTGACCTCGTGATCCGCCCGTCTCGGCCTCCCAAAGTGCTGGGATTACAGGCTTGAGCCACCGCGCCCGGCCTGGTTAACCAATTTATATTCCCACCAGAAAGGTAGCTGTAGGATTTCTAAGCATAGCAAAGCTATCTAATTTTCCTTTCTGAGAAAAAAAATGTCTGATTCATGAAAACAATTTTATTTTTAAATGTGGCTTTATGCTTCCAAGTACACACAGAAAGGCAGAACAATTCTTTTTAGGAAAGCTAATTATTCATTCACTGCTTGCAGACAAACACTGACACTAACATTGATCTATTAAAATAGGCTAACATATCTCTATTTACTATTAATTTCCTTAACAGAGCAAATGGATTTCCCTTAGAAGTCTAAGTCTTAACTGGTGGCAGCATTGAGGGGGAAAAAAAAAAGAAGTCGAAGCAAACTCCTACTATGAGCATTTAGCGTAACTCTTGCTTTACTGATACGGTTATAACAAATTCTATTTTTACAAATCCCGTGCGAACAGTGCTTTAATCTGGCCCCTCTTCATCTCCTGTCTCTTATACACATCTAGATGTGTATAAGAGACAGGCCTCAGTCTCCCAAAGTGCTGGGATTACAGGCGTAAGCCACGGCATCCAGCAATATTAAACTTCTGAGTTGGAAAATGCTTGACATTTCCAACC
>NW_012102210.1:3368594-3377099 GCF_000951045.1 Mandrillus leucophaeus | reverse complement strand
TAACTCTTGCTTTACTGATACGGTTATAACAAATTCTATTTTTACAAATCCCGTGCGAACAGTGCTTTAATCTGGCCCCTCTTCATCTCAGTCCTCATGAGGAAGACACACCTGCATGTGCACAGGAAAGATAGTGTAGCTACAAGTGGCAGAGGAGAGACCCTGTACTGGTCTTCTTAACCTGCCCCACCCAGGAAGAAGAACTGCTGTTCTGATTGCTTGGAGTCAGAGACAGGAAATGGAAAGTGACTGCTAGTGGGTCTTTTCACTATGCCTCTCAAGCCCAAACCCAGGTGCCATTTGTCCCCATGCACCTCCTGCATGCTATCCCCATGCTGTGCCGGTCCCAGGCAGGGCCTGGCTTTTTGATGTACACTGATCAGCTGCACTCTCTTCTTGATTCCATGGGGCTGGGTAGGAACACTGAGGCCTAGCCATTTCTCTTCTGAGTTTTAAAATTGTTAGCTTGCTTTTTTTTTTTTTTTTAATTTTTAGAGGTGGGGTCTACCCTATGTTGACCATGCTGCTCTTGAGCTCCTGGCCTCAAGCAATCCTCCCATCTCAGCCTCCCAAAAGTACTGGGATTACAGGCATGAGTGAGTCACCGTGCCCAGCCTGACTTGCTTTTTTTTTTTTTTTTTTAAAGTGTTATTTATTTATTTGGGACAAGGTCTTGCTTTGTGGCCTAGGCTGAAATGCAGTGGTGCAATCATGACTCACTGCAGCCTCAATCTCCCAGGCTCAAGTAATATCCCACCTCAGCCTGCTGAGTAGCTGGGAATACAGACACACCACCATGCTTGGCTAATTTTTAAATTTTTCGTAGAGGGCAGGGGGCTCTCACTATGTTACTCAGGTGGGTCTTAAACTCCTGGGCTCAAGCAGTCCTCACACCCTGGTCTCCCAGAGTGCTGGCATTGCAGGCGTGAGCCACTGCACCTGCCTGGTCCGGTCTGGCCTACCTTGCTTGCTTTTAAGAAGTTAGGGGGCCGGGCGTGGTGGCTCACGCCTGTAATCCCAGTACTTTGGGAGGCCGAGGCGGATGGATTACGAGGTCAGGAGATCGAGACCATCCTGGCTAACATGGTGAAACCCCGTCTCTACTACAAATACACAAAATTAGTTGGGCGTGGTGGCGGGCGCCTGTAGTCCTAGCTACTTGGGAGGCTGAGGCAGGAGAATGGCGTGAACCCAGGAAGGGGAGCTTGCAGTGAGCCGAGATCGTGCCACTGCACTCCAGCCTGGGCGACAGAGCAAGACTCCATCTCAGAAAAAAAGAAGATAGGGAAGGATAGGTAGAAAGGAGCAGAAGGACCTACGAAGTCCATTTGACATGCTCGAAACTCAGTATTTACTAGGGCTCTGAACTAGAAGATTGGGCACCTGCACAGTTTTTTACATAGTGACATGTCAACTTGTATTCTGTTCTTCCCTTGGGCACAGTTACCTCTGAACTTCACAGAAGAGGTCAAGTGTGACTTCAGGGAAGAAATATAGGCATTCCTGCATCTCTAGAACTAATGCCATCAAAACAGCATTAAAATCCCCATCTAATCTCGAAATGGATAAGTTATTTTTCTTTTCTGCCATTAAGTTGCAATAATTCTTCAACTCTTCTCATTCTACTCCAGCTGAAATATTTCAATTAGCCTCTCCAAAAAGGCAGATCTGCCCCCAAGTGACGACGACGATGATGATGAGCATCATCATCATCATTACAAAGTGCTGGGATTACAGGCACGATCATCATCATCATCATCATCACCATTTGCTATGGTTTGAGTGTATCCCCCAGAATTCATGTGTTGGAAATTTGGTCCTTAGTGTGGTAGTGTTGACAGGTGGGGCCTTTAAGAGGTGATTAGGTTGTTAAGACAGATTAATGCCACTCTCTTGGGACTGGGTTAATTCTCGCCAGAGTGAGTTCTCACTCTTGTGGGACTGGACCAGCTGCCATAAGAGCAGGATGTTATAAAGCAAGGCTGCTCCTCCCGTCTTGCCCCTTTTGCACATGCCTGTTCCCTTCCACCTCATCACGTGATGAGGTAGCAGGAGGTCCTCACTGGAAGTTAAGGCTGCGCAATTTGGACTTCCCAGTCTCCATAACTGTGAGCCAAAATAAGCCTCTTTATAAATTAACCAGTTTCAGGCATTCTATTACAAGGTCATTCAGAGTGCACAAAGAAGAAAAGCAATTAAGACTTTCTTGTTCTCCCTGCTGGGTCCAACTTCCACTCCCCAGAAACAAGAGCCTCTTCAGCTGGCCCAAGTAGCCCCATTTTACTCCCAGGAATGAGTCACTCCACTTCCTCTCTCACTCCTCCCCAGTGCTGGCTTCAAGGCACTGAGCTGATTGTGCTGAAGTTCTGTTCTCTTGGAAAAGGTTAAGTCAGCATTCTCACTTCTCCTAATGCTCAGCTCCTCAACCTCCTGCTTCTTTCAGTCCAGCCATCCCAAGACTCCCATAGGAAACCTGTCACCTCTTCAAATTCCAACCAGGATCTTTACTCAGTCCAACCTCACAGCACTCTCACTCCTCTTTGGCCCAGGCCACAAACCTTCCTGGGGCTCAGGACTTCTCTCTCAACATGAACCCTACACTTTGACACTTCAAACTGCCCTCTCTGAGAGGGGACTCGTTTCCCCATAATCGCTGACACTAATCTCTACCCCTAAAGTATAATCCCCTTCTTCTACTCCGGTTCTCAGGCAATGAAAACTACTGAAAGAAGTCACATAAACATGACCCACCTGGTCAACTTGCAATCAATGCATCTAACTTTAGTGTGCTTCTTTCCATGGAAGGTTATTAGCCCTCTGGCCTCACTGAATCTTTAGTTCAGTTTTATTTTATTTTAGAAACAAGTTCTTACTCTGTCACCTGGGCTGGAGTATAGTGGCACGATCACAGCTCACTGTAGCCTCGAGCTCCTGGACTTAGGTGACCCTCCTGTCTCACCTCCCCAATAGCTAAAACCACAGGCACACATAACCACACTCGGCTAATTTTTAAACTTTTTTGTAGAGATGGACTCACACTATATTGCCTAGGCTGGTCTTGAACTCCTGGTCTTAAGTGATCCTCCCATGCCAGCCTCCCAAAATACTGGGATGGTAAGCGTGAGCCACTGCACCCAGCCCAGTTTCATTTTAAACTTTAACCCTTATTTCTGTAGAATCTCTTATTCCCTCCTATGATCTAGCTTTTGCCTCAAAATGTCCAAAAACTCTCAACACAAAGATCCCCAATATCTGGTCCCAGTCACATTCAAGGGCCTCTTTTTTCCTGGTTGCCACCTTCTTAAGGCAAGACCCTTCTTTCCAGTCCTCTCCTCGTTGGCTGGTGTGAGGCTCTGTGATGGGAGCTCTCCCACTCATCCTCTGGTTCTGCTCAGTCTGTTCTCAGGCTCCTTTCTGCCCACAAGTCTCAGTTCCATCTCTAAAAAGCACAGCCTCTAGCTTGGAGACAGCTTTCCTTCCTTCTAACAGTATGTGGTCTATCTGGCATTTAACTATATATTGGATGTATGTCTCAAAAGCTGAGAGCGATATATCTCTGAAAAAAAAAAAAAACCTCTCACCTTGACTCAGAATCCCACTCCAGAAGAGCCCTTAGAGATCATCTAGATCGAGCCAGTGGATTTTACAGGCAAGGATCTCTCCAGTGGAATGGTCTCCAGGGGCTGCCCAAGGTCACTCCAGTCACCAGAAGCCACAGCTCACTTCAGCCTCCAGAGACTCTGGTGCTCCTGCCATGACATCATCCTACTGCATGCAGGATGGCACCAGCCTGAGAGTCACAGAGTGGAACTACTATAGTCCATCTTGCCTTCCCAATGGCATCAGGGTTCAAAAAAGGGCCATAAATTAGGGCAGTATCATGATGAGGTGAGAAAATTCTCCTTCTCTTCCTCCTCACATCTTACTCAGGAAACTACCAAGACTACACACTCTGATGACCCAGTCAGAGTGAAGGAGGAGCTGAGGCAAGTGGCTACAGGTCAGAGCATCCCACCTGCAAACCCTAAGTGATAAAGATGATGCTCGATTTGCTCTGTTGTTGCTACATCAACAGCGATCCTTTTATGCATAGTCAATGGCTTTAGCACTCTGCTACACGAAGCCAGTGGGGAACAGGGTGCTCAACACTGGGACAGGAGGGTGTCCCCCACTGCTCTCCGTGCTGCAGGTAATGTCTACGCTCTAATTTCTCCAACCAGAAAATCAGGGGCTTGGAGAATGTTACTTCTTAGGTTTCATATGGCCCTAAAGTCTAAGGTTTTAGGTTCGGTGTTACCTGGGGAGAAGCCTGGAGGTAGATGAAGCCATGTAATGTGAGCCGGCTGGCAAATTCCCACAGGAGAAAAGAATGCCAGTCCTGATAGATATGCCACTCGATGTCACTGAGGGAACCATTTTCAAAAAGATTCTTTGCAAAGATATACCTGGTTGGAAGTGGGATGGGAATGGGGAGGGGAGGAGAATGGGAAATGGAATGAAAGGCACCAGAGAGAGAGAGAAGCAGAAAAATCAATAACCAACTTGTTCCATGTCTGTTCAAACTACTTAACCTTTCGAGCTCCTCATCAATCCTTAAGAAATCTGAATTCTTAACCCATATCTCCCTCCCTGCTCAATAACTAAGATGGGAAATAGGATCTAGACTTTGGAGGCTGAAATCACACCTTTCCAGATGGACTGATTCACTGGAAGAAAAGGGACAGAAGATAGTATCATTGGTCCCTAACAATTTTCTCTGCTAGAAATCAGTCAGAACATACAGCAAATATACGTAAACTTGAACTTTTGAGATTTCCTTATTATTATTATTATAGCAAGGCCCAAAACAAATAAACAAGTGAATCCAGTGTAAATCCACCCACTCAATTTCATACAAGGACTGAGGACTTCTGACTCTCCAGGGTACTGAGCCATCCTTTTGTCTAGCTGAGACATGCAGAACAAATAGTTTTTATGTGGTGTCCTCTACGGAGCAGAAAATGCATTTCCCACTAATTTCAGTATTACCAAGAAAGCAGACTCTCCTGCAAAGTGCATATGAGCTCTTGCTTGCTTGCTTCCTCTGCTGCCGAGTTTCTAGTTCAGGTAAAAGAAAGCTAAAGCTAATAATCAAACCAGCTTTGCCCCCTGCTTATTTCTACAACCAAAGGAGCATCTGGTAAACAGCAAATCAGAGCTAAATACAAACCATGGCTTCAGACAAACCAGAGATCAATTCTGCTTTCAAACCTCAGGCATTTTAATACAAAAAACAATTTGCATCCTAAACAAGGTACTCCAGTTTTCAAGGTAATGCTCAGCAAATGGCCACTTCAGCAACTGGCCACCTCGGAGAAAATAAAATTCAGAACCCTTGTATATGATGGCTCAGGAAAGTGCAGACTGCAAGGCTGTGAGTGTCACCATTAAGGGAATACCTCAGAATAACATTCCAGGGTCTGATCCTGGCTGAAACATTCACTAGCTATGTAACCTCAGGCAAGTCACCTAAATCCTCTCAGCCCGTTATTATGATGTCTTGTAATAATCCTCATAAAGTGCTTAGAATAGTGACTGGCACATGGTATTCTAGATATCTTAGTTATTATTATAACTGCTTTTTGTTAGGCTATGAAGAAGCTAACTTAGAAACTCCAAAAGTAAACTTTCCCAGTCTGGAATGGTTTAGCCATAGTCTAGTTGATGAGAACAAAGAAAAGGGTAACATTTTAAACTCAAAATATTTTTGAGTTCTTCACAGATAACTAGAAGATGAAATTAAGATCCTATAAAGTGGCCATGCACTGTGGCTCACACCTGTAATCCCAGCACTTTTGGAGGCTGAGGCGGGCGGATCACCTGAGGCCAGGAGTTTGAGACCAGCCTGGCCAACATGGTGAAACCCCGTCTCTACTAAAAACACAAAAATTAGCCAGTCATGATGGCGTGTCCCTGTAATCCCAGCTACTCAGGAGACTGAGGCACGAGAATTGCTTGAACCCAGGAAGCGGAGGTTGTAGTGAGCCGAGATTATACCACTGCATTCCAGCCTGGGTGACAGAGCGAGACTCTGTCTTAAAACAAAACAAAAAGGATCCTAAAAAGAGAAATTGAAGATTTGCTAATAAGCCCTATGAAAGGGGTTCTTGGCTTTCTTGAGAAAGAGCACTTCCTTTATTTCTTCAAAGCTCTTGGTGGTGATGGGGTGAGGGGTAGAAGGGTGTGGTGCTGAGTGGGAGGGAAGTACTGCAGACTGAATGCAGGGGCTGTAGGACAGAACAGGGCATAAGGATCTAGGAGTCAGGGTCTCTGCTCCAAAATCATATGCTAATGTTTCCTTTAACTCAAACAGAAAAGACTAAGATTTCCTCCTCCCTATAATCAACTCTCCCAGATAACCTGTGTTCCTCCTTTGGAACAAATACCACACACGTGAGCATGTGTTCAGTCCCTGTTAGGCAGGGACTGGGTCTGCCTTATTCACTGTTGCAGCCCCAGGGCCAGCCTTGGTGCTTCAACACGGGAGGCATCCAATAAATCTGTGCGAGTGAAGAAAGTCTAAATTACCCTCAGGATTGGAACTTGTAATTAGTTTTCCTTTCTGTCTCAAAAATGCCCTCAGTGAAGATAGCACCTGGAATGTTGTATGCCCACAGTGTAATCAATTCTTACCTCTTCCTTTACAAGCAAAGGTTAAGATCCATGTAGCTTCTTAATGCATTTCTAATTAACAAAGTGTTTCTACTTCTCTATTTTCCTCTGAGGGTCTCACATGCCTACTTCATGAAGGGACTAGAAATAAAGACTATGTTTCCAAGCAACCTATGTGGTTATATGTAATTCAACTTCTGAGTCCGAGAGGCATGGCTTGGGAGAAAAGAGAGGAAAACAGGCACGTGGCATACCCAACAGCTGAAAAAGAAGTAAAACCTATAGCCCAGCCATATGTAATTCACATATTTAGCTTTTATAAAAAGTAGGCTCTCTCAGGGTATGTAAAGAAGGAATGGATAGCCTATAGAGTTTGTTTTATATATCTTCCAAGATTTTAGGGTAAAGTCAGAAAAATCACTTGTCATTTACAAAAGTACCCTTATTTTTTTCTTCTAGGAGGCTTTCTGGAAGCACTAAGAAATAGAACTAGTTTGTCTAATTCGGAATTAAGAGAGTAACCAACTGAGCGTCTTCAGCAGTGACAATGAAAACGTACCACTTTCCATTTTGATAATTCAAAGAGCCTTAAGAAAGATCATTTTGCTTGAAAGCACCATTTCACACTGACACTGGTCATTCACAGGCTTCAGATAAGAAAAACCCCAGCAGTGTCCAGATCAAGCCATCCTGATTTTGTCTCTGGGCGGCTTAACCTCAAGTCACAGCCTGGTCTCTGCGGCAGAGCCAGGCATTCTGGAGCCTGCACGGCCTAGCTCTTCTGGAGCAGATGGGCTCACTTCCCAGGGTGCTGCTAGCCTACATTAAAAGTGACTTCACATCTCACTCCCTCAGGTGGTCAGGATGATGCCCATCCCTGATCTGACACAGGCACTGATGTCCACTAGACTCTGGCCAGCAAGAAGCCCTCTCACAGCAGAAGGGGTCAAAAAGGGCTAAATCTGAGACAGAAGCCAGTTTCACAAAATGTGCTATTTCTGCCTAAGCATCCTTTCTTGAAGAATAAAAAAAAGGCTGAAAATATCTCTTATATCATTTTTAGGAACACAAATTTTAATTTTGTCTGCTTTTTTTTTAAAGGGGATAACCAACCACTGAATCATTTGATTTCTTAGAATATACACTGCTACTTCAGTGTCTATTCTGTGCCTTTTAGCATGTGATGGTTACATTAGGTGGCTACCAGCTCGCTCCATGCCAGAAAAAAAGGAAACATAAGATAATCAGTAGCAATGTAAGAAATTCAAAGCATTCAGTTGATGAAAAACACAATTTCCTTTCTTGACATAGATGACAATTTGGTACAAGTACAATTCTCGACAAATCTGTAGAGTGTTGTCTTTAAAAAAGAAGACAATTTTTCAAAGTATAATTATCAGTGACCAGAGCAGTGCAGGATCTGTGCAAGATCAAACAGGCAGCACTGAGCATGGGGCTTGTGACTGGTGGAGGGCTTGGCATTTTACCTGTCACTGTACACAGACCTCTCAAAGATCTGTACTGGCTTCCTGGCCTGTAAGAGTTTCTCAGGGAAGGGCTCCAGCTGTACTTTCAGGCGGCTCAAAAAGGAAAATGTCTGGAATGTGTAGGACCATCGTGCTGGCTCCCGGTACATCATATCCAGCAAGTTTCCAAGACTTTGGGCAGTGCAGGCCTAGAGGGAGATGAAAAAAAAAAAAAAGAGAATTTCCTAGAAAGCATATTTACTCCATGGAGTACACCCCTCCACATACACCCCTACCTCCCCAAACAGGTTTAATAATCAACGAAACAAGGAATTATAAAAGTTTTCTTCCACCAAAAAGGTAGAATCAGATCCCCAGTTTAGTCAAA
>NW_012102210.1:3366370-3367484 GCF_000951045.1 Mandrillus leucophaeus | reverse complement strand
GTTTTGCCCTCCCAAAGTGCTGGAATTACAGGCATGAGCCACCATGCCCGGCCCCAGATTCTTTTCTGGATCTGCCATTGACTCAACAATGCAAAAGTGAGTTTTGTACAAAAGCACTTTGGAGCTGTATTTTTCATTCAATCGCTATTAACTGAAGGCCTGTGTGGATGACACGCTACATGGACAGGGTACCGTAAGGGTAGAGAAAAGGAATTAACATTTATTTTAACCTTTACTGTGGTATGTTATCTCATTTAATCTTCAAAACGGCTTCATGAGGTAGGTACTGCTGTAATGCCCCTTTTCCAGAGGGGAAAATCCACTCAGAGGTGAAGTAACTTACTTGTGCAAGGTTTCATGGTGAATAAATGTTGAAGGGATTCAAACCTGGCTTCCTCTAACCTCGTCATTCCAACACCCTCCATCTAAAGGTGAACAAGACAGTTCTTGAACTCAAAGAGCTCACAATGCAAAAAGGAAGAGGGTGATGAGGATATACAAAGCTGGAATGTAAGGCAGAACATGTGATGAAGGGATGATTACTGATGGTGGAAGGAATCTCAGGGAGTTTCTGAAAGAAAGTGGCATTAAGCTGGGAAGTAACTGATGAGTAGAATTCTCACAGATGGAAATGGAGATTAAAAAGACTGCACTTCAGGTAGAGACAACAGCACAGGAGGAGAAAAAAGATTAAACAACAGTAAGTAGTCCAATTTGGCGAAAAAGCACTCTTAGATTCCGAAGAAGGGTCCTAGCCCTTTGAAAGGCTTCAGCAAGAGCAACACATATAGAGCAGAGTGGACCAGAAAAACATTTAACTTGGAAGTATTTTTGGGATTTCCCTCCTTCTGACCCCGCAAACCCACACATACTAGCCTCACACATGGCTCCTGACTAAGAGTTGGGGTAGAAGTAGGAGGACAAATTTGAGTCTCCTAGAGTCTCTGTGGTATCACTAGAGATGGTAGGGAGCAGCCATGGGCCTGCAGCACAATTCACACACCGTATGTAGAAACAGGAGAAAACAAAAGACACTGCCTTGCTGATAAAACAAGAATAGGCTGTCATAAAAAAGGAGGAATAAGAAAAGAACTTTCTTTTTTTTTTTTTTTTT
>NW_012102210.1:3363176-3364315 GCF_000951045.1 Mandrillus leucophaeus | reverse complement strand
AAAAAAAAAAAAAAAAGAAAAACCCCATGTTTATCTCACTAGATGCTAGAGGTTGCTGATGGAAATTCAACATTTTATCATGATAAAAACAGTTACTATTCTAGTAATAGAAGGGTATGTCTACCACACGGTCTATTGAAATGAATAATAAACACCAAACTTAACACTGATATATTAGAGGCAGTTTCATTAATGACAGAACAAGATAAGGAAACTACTCTCACTGCTATTAGTTTATATGGCTCTAGAAGTTCTACCCAATGAAAGAAAACAAGAAAATAGAAATGTGGTACAGATATTAGAAAACTCTTCCAAATGATTACTATTTAGAGACAACTATTATTTTCTAAAACTCCAAATAAAAAAATAATAATATGAGAAATTAAGTCATATAAGATAAATATAACGATCAACTGTTTTCCATTAAAACAGCAATAACCAGTTTCAGAAGATGACATGGAAAAAAGATCTCAGTCACAATAAAAACAAAATATATGTTCTGCTCAAGAATAAACAAGAATACTACTGGATAAGTAGATAACCATTTGTGAAAAAATTAAAGTCCTATAACTTGTAACGTCACATAAAACATAAAACCACAAAAGCAACAAAAAGAAATAAAGATATTTTCATACTCTTGGGCTACAATCTTAACATCAAAGGTGCTAACTATGAGGAAAAAAGGACAGGTTAGACTACATAAAAACTGAAATGTATAACATTGTAAAAATATATTATATACTAAGATAAAAGAAAAATGACATGGCCGGGCACAGTGGCTCACGTCTGTAATCTCAGCACTTTGGGAGGCCAAGTCAGGCGGATCACCTGAGGTCAGGAGTTCGAGACCAGCCTGGCCAACATGGTGAAACCCCGTTTCTACTAAATATACAATAATTAGTTGGGTGTGGTGGCAGGCACCTGTAATCGCAGCTACTCAGGAGGCTGAGGCAGGGAGAACTGCTTGTACTTGGGAGGTGGAGGCTGCAGTGAGCAGAGATCATACCACCACACTCCAGCCTGGGACACAGGGCAAGACCTCATCTCAAAAAAAAAAAAAAAAAAAGAAAAATGACAAACAAATATATGAGAATTAATATACTTAACATACAATGAGTTTTTATGAAGCCATTACACAA
>NW_012102210.1:3361421-3363126 GCF_000951045.1 Mandrillus leucophaeus | reverse complement strand
CTCTCGATCTCCTGACCTCGTGATCTGCCCGTCTCGGCCTCCCAAAGTGCTGGGATTACAGGCTTGAGCCACCGCGCCCGGCCAAGAAAAGAACTTTCTTAGAGTTGAAAAATGCAATTGCCAAAGTAAAACACCCAATGAAGATAATGAAGATGGTAACTAGCAGACTATATAATGCAGTGAATTAGTGAATTAGAAGATCCTTACAGAGTATCACTTTAAGGGCTAGGTATGGGGGCTCACACCTGTAATCCCAGCACTTTGGGGGGCCAAGGCAGGAGGACCGCTTGAGGCCAAGAGTTCAAGACCAACTTGGGCAACATAGCGAGACTGTCTGTACAAAGAAAATTTTTAAATTACCTGGGCATAGTGGTGCATGACCATAGTCCCAGCTATTCTGCAGGCTGAGGTGGAAGGATTTGCTTGAGCCCAGGAGTTCAATGCTGCAGTGAGCTATACACTTGATCTTAGCCAAAAGGCTGAGAAGCGATGGTGCAGTGAGCTATAATAGGGCCACTGCATTCCAACCTGGGTGACAAAGTAAGACTCTTTAAAAAAAGAGAAAAGAGTATCAGCTTAAGAAATTCTCCCTAGGGGCCAGACATGGTGGCTTATGCCTGTAATCCCAGCACTTTGGGAGGCCAAAGCAGGCAAATCGCCTGAGGTCAGGGGTTCGAGATCAGTCTGGCCAACATGGTGAAAGCCTGTCACTACTAAAAATACAAAATTAGCCGGGCATGGTGGCGCATGCCTGTAATCCCAGCTACTTGGGAGGCTGAGGCAGGAGAATCACCTGAACCCAGGAGGTGGAGGTTGCAATGAGCCGAGATCGTACCATTGCACTCCAGCCTGGGCAACAGGAGCGAAAACTCCATTTAAAAAAAAAAACCAAAAAAACAAAAAATCCCATGAATAACTGAGGCAGAAAACAGTTGTCCAATAATGATTCCCCTCAAACAGCACTGAATCCATATAATCTTAAGGATGATTTCTATCATACCTTCAAGGAATAGATCATTCCCATGCTAGAAAAGAAGAAAAATTTCTCCATTTATTTTCATAACATTGATGGTAAAACCTGTCACAAACTACACATGGGCCAGGCATCACAGCTCACACCTGTGGTCCCAACACCTTGGGAATCTGAGGTGGAAAGATTGCTTGAGTCCCCAGGAGTTCGAGACCAGCCTGGGCAGCAAAGTGAGACCCTATCTCTACAAAAAAAAATTTTTTTTAAGTAGACGGGGACAGTGGTATGCACCTATAGTCCCAACTACCCAAGAGACTGAGGTAGGAAGATACTTGAGTCCAGGACTTCAAGGCTGCAGTGAGCTATGATCATGCCACTGCACTCCAGCCTGGGTGACAGAGGGAGACCCTGCCTAAAAAGAACCCAAAAGACAAAACAAACAAAAATCACCATACACACAAATAATAATACCAACCAACTGTATAAATAAATATACATGCAAAATTCCAAACAACACATTACCAAATTAATGGAATAGTACATCATGACAAAAAAAAAAGTTCATTCTAGAAATGTGAGGATGGTACCATTATCAAATCTATGACTAATACTAAGAGATTAAAAAAGAAAAACCCCGGCCGGGCACGGTGGCTCAAGCCTGTAATCCCAGCACTTTGGGAGGCCGAGACGGGCGGATCACGAGGTCAGGAGATCGAGACCATCCTGGCTAACACG
>NW_012102210.1:3305917-3360187 GCF_000951045.1 Mandrillus leucophaeus | reverse complement strand
AAATATATGAGAATTAATATACTTAACATACAATGAGTTTTTATGAAGCCATTACACAAAGATGAAGATTTCAATAGAAAAAAACAAGGCAAGGGGTTTGGACAGGCAATTCATTGAAGAATAAAAAGATAAACAAAACATGGTAAAAAACAAACAGTAAAGCTACAATAATACTCATCATTGCAACATGTTTATAATAAGAAGAAATTAGAAAACTATTCAAAATAGAGGACTGGATAACTAAATAATATTCATATTATGCAGTACACTACAACCATTAAAATGACATCACTGTGAAAGGAAGATCTTGTCTATTAAGTGACATACAGGTGGCAATCACAATTTTTGTTTCAAAAAGCAAATGTATATATATTTTATACATTTATGCAAGTGCATGTAAATCTATACATTTTCTCTGTAGAAAAATGTCCATTTTACCTCTGAATAATGGGATTACAGGATGATTAGTTATCTATTGCTGCCTAACAAATTATGCCAAATTCAGTGGCTTAAACAAAAACGTTCATTATCTCAGTTTCTATGAGGCGAGAATTTGGGAAGGAGCTTAGCTGGGTGGCTGGGACTCAGGGTTTCTCATGAAGTTTCAGTCAAGCTGTTGGCTGAGGCTACAGTTGTCTGAAGGCTGGACTGTGGCTGAAGGATATAATTTCAAAAAGACTCACATACCTGTTCACAGGTGGCCTCAGTTCCTTCCGTGTGGGCCCCCTGAAAAGGCTGCTTCCTGACACGGCAGCTGGCTTCCCCCAGAACAAGATGGAAGCTACCGTGTCTCTTATGACCTACCCTAGAAAGGTATTTCTTATTTTTGCTACTTTCTATTTACTGGAAACAAATCACAAAGTCCAGCCACGTTCAAGGCAAGAATTAACGCTCTACTTCTTGAAGGGAGGAATACCAAACAATTGTGGACATGCAGTCATGTATCCCTTAACAACAGGAATATGTTCTGAGAAATGTGTCATTGGACAATTCTGTCACTGTGTGACCATCAGAGAATGTACTCACACAAACCTAGATGGGATAGCCTGTCACACACTTAGGCTTTAAGGTATACCCTACTGCTCCTAGGCTACAAAGCTGTGTCACATGCTACTGTATTGAATACTGCAGGCAATTATAATACAATGGTATTTTGATCTAAACATAGAAAAGATACAGTAAAAATATGTTGTTATAATCTTATAGGACCACCATTGTACACATTGACAGAAACATCATTATGTGACCCACGACTTTATTTTGAAATCTCAACAGGTGACCTGTGGCATACTCAGAAAAAGATGTAATTTATTCCTGCATAGGAAAGTTAATTTCACAAATACACACACAGGCACACATACAGACATATAAAGAAACAACTTAAGAAGCAAAAATCCTCAATAGGCATGATATGCCAGCCACAAAAGCTAACACAATTCTGGGTTGGAATAAAAAAAAATGGCACCCAGAACAAGTTCCATGATACTCTGGTCCCACATAGACTACATCCAGAATGTCCTGTTCACCTCCAAGTAGCAGTCTTAGTAAATTCAAAGTGGAAAGTGAACAAACTAGGACTCATCACTTAGGTAAAGTTACTTCAGAGTAAAGAATAGCCTGGAGGAAAATAGGAGGTGTTTGGCTTGAAAGAGAGAAGACTTGACCAGGCATGGTAACTCATGCCTATAATCCCAGCACTCTGGGGGCCAAGGTGGGTGGATCGCTTGAGCCCAGGAGTTTGAGACCAGCCTGGCCAACATGGCGAAACCCTGTCTCTACTAAAGATACAAAAATTATTCCAGCATGGTGGCATGCACCCATTAGTCCCAGCTCTCAGGAGGCTGAGGCATGAGAATCGCTTGAACCCAGGAGGTGGAGGTTACAGTGGGCTGAGATCACACCATTGCACCCCAGCCTGGGTGACAGAATGAGACTGTCAAAAAAAAAAAAAAAAAAAAGGAAAGAGACTTGAGGGGGAGAAGGAACAGGAAAATCATCACCTTCAACTATATATAGGGTTGTTACAGGGAAAAGTTAAAAGACTTAGGGGGTAGAACTTGAACCAATGAGTCAGAGTCACAGGGGTGCAATGTGGCTCATTAAAAGGCAGAATTGTTTAGCAATTAGAGTCAAGAACCGGAATGTGCCACTCAGTGAATATTCCAGGTGGCGGCAAGAGGAGTTCATGGTGCCTGAGGAGGCACGGTGCTTCTGCTCCCTCTGAGGGTCATGTCCAAACAGGTCCTTCCTTACTCACACTGATGTGGCTGGAAACCAACCCTACGGCCTCTGCCAAAGCCATAGTCTTCACACCACGGCCTAAGCCATGAGGTATAAGTGAAATGTACTTATACCTCATAGTACAGTGCCTGGCACATAGTACGTGCTCATAAATGTTAGCTGTTACCTCTCCAATTGACTCAAAGTGTGACTGGAACCTCTCTAACATCCCTTCCAATTTCTAAGACTTTATTTAAAAAGTTAAAATCACTATAATTAGCTATTAATCCTAGTGGTTAGCTTCAGTAATAATATAAATACTTAAGTGTAGGAATGACAAAATTCATCTTCAAAGTCATCCATGATGGTTGGACATGCTTTGGGAAACCACAAACAACAGAGGCAGTCACTTAGATAGACATATAAAAACCACAAAAATCAAAACTACACATATTCAAACAAGTCATATCCTCTCTGGTGTATGTGGTCTGCTTTCTGGAATGAAGTTATTTTAAAAAGGATACTCAAACTGGGCTACTTTACCCACTCAGAGTAAATTAAATTACGACAATTAGATTATTCACCCATGCCTGCCAACTACCCACCACAACTAAAAACTTACTTTTTGGGTGCCAGCAGCCTGGATATCCTGCCATGTTGCTACAGGTTCTGTAGCGACGTGCCATTCTGGGTAAGTTTTAGCGAGTAACTTCACAAACGTGGACTTTCCCACAGCTGCAATGCAAACAGCATGTATTGGGATGCTTCCCAAATCAGGGCTGAAGGAGAAGGCTGCTACTAAACTCCGCCACAAACGCCCAACTCAAGGGAACAAGTATCAGTTTTCTGAATTTCACACTCAGCAGCCATACCATTGTTAGACTGATAACAGATCAATCCATGCCAACCAGAGCTGCTATAATGAACACAGCCAATAGGGAGGAAAAATTCCTTCAAGATTTAATTTGCAATTTCCATGTCTCAACCTTCCAGAGGCAGAGCATTTAATGACAGTTGAAAATGTAAAAGTAGATGAAATCAGTTCTGTAAGTTCTATCACTTGAGTCACCATTCTATTTGTGCTGTGACAGTGTAAAATTTCTTAGTTTTTCAAGATAAAAAATAAAAATGATTATAATCTCATTCATTCAACAAATCTAAAAAATATTCATGGAGTGCTGACTATGTGCTCAGGACTGTCAGGCACTGTGGGTACAATGGCAAACAAAACAGAATGGATTTTGCCCTCACAGAGCTTGTATGGGTGACAGACAGTAGACAAACACAAAATTAACTACTAACAAACTGTGTTAGGTGCTAGGAAAAAATGCAGGATGGCACTAATATAGCCCGGGAGGTCAAAGAAGACTCCTTCGAAAAAATGAAAAGATGATAATTCATGCAAAGGGAGTAGCATGCACAAAGACCTGAAAGAGAGAAAGAAGTTGACATACAATACAGAAGTTTGAGGCCCTAGAAGAAGCCATACAGTATGGCTACAGCATGAGTAAGTGATGGAGAAGTGTCTCAAAATGGGTGTAGCCACACAGAGAGGGAGTCCGGGGCCAGGTCACACAGGGCTCTGTAGTCATGGTAAGAAGACTGAATTCTATTCTAAGGGCAATGGGAAGTTGGTGAGGATTGGTTTTAAGTAGGAAAATTATAAGACTCCTTCTCATTTTTAAAAGATCACTCCACCAGCTACGTAAGAATGGGATGACGCAGAAGCAAGCAGGCTAGTTAAAAGATATAGCAGCTTGCCCCTGGGTGATAGCAGAGGAGTGAAAAGTAGTGGTTGTTTCGAGAAATATTTTGGAGATGGAATCAACCTAGTAACACAACATTCAAGTTATCTTTTCCCATTTATACCAATGTTTGGCCCATACCTCCCTGAGCTCCAGAGACTCTATTCAAGAACCCTCCAGACATCTCCACTTGGGACATTCCACAAACACCTCAAAGTCAACATATTTCCTAAATGAACTAATCATCTTTCCCACCAAACTGAGCTTCCTCCTGTATCCCAGACCTCAGGGTATGAACACACCATCCACTCACTGACAGAAGTCCCTCCTCTGCCAAACCTCAGAGGCCACTAAATCCTTCTGCATTTGCTTCTAAATTTTTCATATTTGTCTTTTTCTCTCTATTCCCACCTCCATGCTCAAGACCAGCCTCTTATCATCTCTTGCCTTTCTGATGCTGGCCTTGCTCTCTTCAATCCATGCTCCATACTGTGGCCAGACTGAACATGAAATAACACTGCTTACAATCTTTTGACAACTCCCTATTGGCTACAGCAAGGGCAAGCGACGGAGGAGTGGCTCAAGATGGACGTGGCCACATGGGCAGTCCAGGGCCAGGTCACATAGGGCCTTGTGGCCATGGTAAGAGGGCTTTATTCTATTCTAAGGGCAATGGGAAGTTAGTGACATCTGAGCTAAGACCTGAACAAGCTTCATGACAAACTCCAAACTCTTTAACATGGTCTGCAAGACACAACAAGATCTGATCCCTGTGTATGCCTCTCTGGCCTCGGCTTTCCTTTAGGGAGCCTACACTCCTGCAGGACCAAACTCCAATCATGCCATGTTCTCTTGCAAATATGACTTTGCATATGCTTTCCCATTTTCCGAAGCGCCTCCTCTCCTCTCCTCACCTGACCAACGCCTACTCAATCCTCAAGGTTCTGTTTAGATGTACCTCCTGTGTGAAGCCTTCCCAGATCCCGATACCTCTGAGCTGGATTAGCTAGTCCTCCTTTGTGCTTGGCTTGGTATTCTGGGTGAGACTCCATCACTGCACCTGTCATTGTGTTTCTCCAGCTGGAGGATGGGGCTCCTCCAGGGTAGAAAACAAACTGCAACCTAATGACCTGGCCAAATGAATAAAATACACAGTATATTACTAATTTCAGTTCTCTCTGAAACCTATATTTGTGAAAAATAAAAAATGAATCTTAAGACTGTATCTGGGCCGGGCGCGGTGGCTCACGCCTGTAATCCCAGCACTTAGGGAGGCCGAGGCGGGCGGATCACAAGGTCAGGAGATCGAGACCACGGTGAAACCCCATCTCTATTAAAAATACAAAAAATTAGCCGGGCGCCTGTAGTCCCAGCTACTCGGGAGGCTGAGGCAGGAGAAGGGCGTGAACCCGGGAGGCGGAGCTTGCAGTGAGCCAAGATTGCGCCACTGCACTCCAGCCTGGGGCACAGAGCGAGACTCTGTCTCCAAACAAAAAAAAAAAAAAAAAAAAAAAAAAGACTGTATCTGGACCTCAGTCTCCTCTATCAGAAGTAATCTATCTCAAGGGAAAGAAGGGGGGCATCCTTCCACTTATGGTTACTGATTGGGGTGCTGATGTCTCAGCACAAGAACCCACACATTTAATAGATGACATTTACTATATGCCACCCCAACTCCTCTCTGAATAGGCAGGATAAGAACAAACAGCATGAATCTGTAGATTTGTACAGTCACGCTCATCTCTCAGTCCCCACCTCCACCTAACTTGTGTGTGCTTCTTCACATCTGTTCAATCCCTACTCTTCCCACACTCCAATGAATAAATGCCCTCCCCTGCTCTTCCAGGCCTGTGTCTAAATCCTTTCCCCCAGCAAGCCTGAGGTCCCATTTCTTCATTACTTCTCTAGCTCTGAATTCCTACCACACTGGTTAGGTGCCAAGTGGCTGAATGTGTATATTATCAGATACCTGTCTGCCCTGAGTAAGCCCTTGCTTAAAATATTTGGCCAGATGGTCAATATTTAGATTGTAGGTTGTTTAACAAGTCTAAAATATGGTCCCTGCTATTTAATAGCTAAAAAGTTATTTTAATGAATATGAAAAGATAAACGTAGCTGATTTGTTAGATGGCTGGGATTGAGTAATTGTTAGAATTACATATATACATACATACATATATCTATATATAAAAATTTTTTTTGTTTTTGAGATGGAGTCTAGCTCCATCACCCAGGCTGGAGTGCAGTGATGTGATCTCAGCTCACTGCAAGCTCCGCCTCCCGGGTTCACGCCATTCTCCTGTCTCAGTCTCCCAAGTAGCTGGGACTACAGGCGCCCGCTACCACGCCTGGCTAATTTTTTGGTATTTTTAGTAGAGACGGGGTTTCACCGTGTTAGCCAGGATGGTCTCGATCTCCTGACCTCGTGATCCACCCACCTCGGCCTCCCAAAGTGCTGGGATTACAGGCGTAAGCCCCCGCACCTGGCCAGAATTACTTATATTTTTTAAAAGTTAAAAACAATTACCTTAAAAAAACTGTTGCAGATGGAAAGGAAGGGCTCTGAGGTCAGACACTATTAGTTCATCTAAGAGCAGTCAGGACTCCAAGAAATTGACTCATGCAATTTAAACACATAAATTCTGGAATGCCAACAAATTAGATGTAACAGGAAATACACAGTTCCAATGACTGGAACAATAACATCTAATACCCAGGGTACTCTGTAACCCATTCTCCATTCCAAGGCTTCTGGAAAGCCAGTTTAGTAATCAGAAGGCAGCTTCAGCATACAATGACAGTAAATGGTGGTGAAAGGTCCTAAGAGCTGTGCCATCCATGTTTCTGGGGCTTGGAGAGCCTGAGTAATTCACTACAGGGCAGTATTTCTTAAACTAATTCCACTGGAACTGAGCTGTGCCAGGTACCACCCACAGATGTGGAATAATTACTTCAAAAAAATAATTCAAAGTTATATGTTTTTATTAAAGCCAGACACAGTATAACTTTCTCAGTGCTGTGATACCTGTTCATAATATACATTTTTTTCCTTCCTGCTGGGGTGTTTTTTGTCTGTTTTGACAAATGTTTCAAGGTGTTCACAGGGGGTTCGTAAGAGTGGTGGTGTTTGGCTCTCCACTGCTTCAGAGGCCTCCTCCTAGTGATCAGAACACCCCTGTCTAGAGAAAGCCTACTTCTTCAGTCAATCTCTTATGATATCATTATCTCAGACTTACTGCAATTTAGTTAGATCCCAGCTTAGCTGCTACCTTTCCTTTTGAGATGGGGGTCTCTCTCTTATCACCCAGGCTGGAGTGCAGTGGTGCGATCTTGGCTCACAGCAACCTCTGCCTCCCGGGCTCAGGTGATCTTCTCACCTCAGCCTGCTGGGTAGCTGGTCCAGTATGTTTGACCTGCCCAATATACTGTTTGTTTGTTTGTTTATGAGACGGAGTCTAGCTGTCGCCCAGGCTGGAGTGCAGTGGCACAATCTTGGCTCACTGCAACCTCCGCTTCCTGGATTTAAGTGACTCTCCTACCTCAGCCTCTCGAGTAGCTGGGACTATAGGTGTGTGCCACCATGCCCAGCTAATTTTTGTATTTTTGGCAGAGACAGGGTTTCACCATGTTGCCCCGGCTGGTCTCAGACTCCTAAGTTCAAGCGATCCACCTGCCTTGGCCTCCCAAAGTGCTGGGATTACAGGCGTGAGCCACTGCGCCGGGCCACTGCTGTTATCTTTCTTTTCATTTTTTTTTTTTTTGGAGACAGAGTCTTGCTCTGTTGCCCAGGCTGGAGTGCAGTGGGGCTATCTCAGCTCACTGCAACCTCTGACTCCTGAGTTCAACTGATTCTCCAGCCTCTCAGCCTCCCGAGTAACTGGGACTACAGGCACATGCCACCACACCTGACTAATTTTTGTATTTTCAGTAGAGACAGGGTTTCGCCATGTTGGCCAGGGTGGTCTCGAACTCCTGACCTCAGGTGATCTGCCCACCTCAGCCTCCCAAAGTGCTGGGATGACAGGCGTCAGCCACATCGCCCGGCCTATCTTTCAATATACTCTTAGTATTATGAATTTTGGAAGGTATTGGATCTTACAAGCAGCATCAAACCTTCCCTTAGGACCTTGGCCACCGGTGTTCTCTGTTGTTATATTGCCAGGACTTTCAAAAAGGTGGAAGGTACTTTCTTAAGAGTATATTACTTCAACATGTTGATTTTCATTAGCTCCACGATTCTCATTCCACAGCTGGACCAGAGAGTTCTGTTGTTACCACTCATCTTTTCCTAAGGCATGGTTTTTCCCCCCTACAAAATTTTCTATAAACTGACAATGCCTACCATAGCTATGTAATGCTAAAATCTAGTAGTAAGATAGCATATGATGTAATACCCAAAATAACAGATCCCATTATTTTACGTCTAATACAGTTGTATTTCACAGTAGCCTATATTTATCACCTCTAGGCATTTTCATCTCCTGAACAAGATGAAAAACTTGAGAAAAAAAATCCAATTCTGAAATCTTTTACCAAAATCCAACAGTCAGAACATATAAAACTGTCTAATGTCTTCTTAAAAAAATCCTTCCAAAAAAAAATTAAACTCTTTATTTCAGATACTGTATTTGATGCTGCATTCATTCACTTACTCATTCATTCAATCAACAAATGTTTATGGAGTAGCTACCAAGTGGTAGGTACTATAACTGAAATGATGGTCTAGGCTGAGAGCTTGCCCTCAAGTTATATTCCAACCCCAAGACTGAGTACTCAGGATCACACAGGCTCTAAGCTTAAAAGCATTCTAGGCAAAGTTAATAAAAATCAGTCAGCAGGCTTAAAAAAAACTTAGTACATTTTACTTTGATGCCTTTTTTTCATGAAAAACTGTTTACGAAAAAAAAAAAAAAAGGCCAAAAAACTTCCTCACACCTTCCTATGATCCAAACTCATCTGTTTAGCACAAAAGACTCTTACTGATCTGGCATCCCCTCCTCCCTGCCTTGCCTACCAGGTGATTCAGCTTTCCACTGCCACCTTCTCTGCAAAGCCTCCTTGAACTCTCTCCAGCTCCACTTCATCTCTAGGCAGAGTTAATTACTGCCTGCTCTGGTTTACCAAAGGATTACACTGTAATTATTTGTTCACTCATCACTCCCTCCAGCTAGACTGGGAGCTCACTTTTAAAGACAGAGACTGAACCTTTGCATCCTGAGTATGAGAACAGTGATAGATGGATGAAAGGAGGTGAGTCACAGGCACAGAGAATCCACTACACAGTATTTGATATAAATAGGCTATTTTTTCCCAAGGATTCTTTGCCCAACCATTTATACTCAAAATAAGTAAAAGACACATATTAGTGATGTGAAGTCACTAATTTTGAATGCTGGAGGAAACATGTTATTAGGGAAGCCCTCTACTGCTTTATGTTTAAGTCTCTTGATTGAAAAGTACAAAAGAGTTTCCTCTTCTCTGGTTGGGTCTTTGAACATCAAGTAAAAATGCTGAGATGACTCACTGACAGTGAGATTTCATACAGCAATCTTTTCTTCAATTTAGGCTTGTAATCGTAAGATAATCACAAGAAGATGATAATACACTGTAGGGATGAACAGTCTTAGAAGAGAGGCTAAGTGTTTTATGTTTTAGATTTTCAGGGGTTCTAGGTACCAAGCTTTTGACTTTCAATCACACATCTTATAATCTTACATCTTATAATCTTACATCTTCGTAAGTCATGCTAGATGCCATTAGTTGCTACTTCACTGATCAATTTTCCTTACATGCCACTGTCTGCACCTTCAGGATCAGAATAACAGGACTTAGAGCAGAAGGAATACAAGAAAACCCCCTCCAAACATACCTAATTTTGGTTAGGACAGGGGTTCACCTTCCCTGTTCAGGTTTCCTGAATGGGTGCTCTCAATCTGATTTGCTTGAGGACGTTACCTGTGATTAGAGAAGATGCTCACTCTTGATTTAAAAAGCAGTTTAGTATATTCCCTGTGTGGGTACCAATGCCTAACTTCCACATGGATATCACAGCACAGGATTCAAGAATCTGGTCAGTACTGAGTACACTGGGTCAAGGCAGGCGTTAGGTGTCAGCAATACAAAGATGAACAGCACACTGAGTGGTCAGAACCCAAGGAAGGTGGTGAATGTGCAAACAAGCTCAGTAGAACTCAAGTGCTGCAGCAGTTGTGGGTACAAAATGTTATGTCAGCCCACAGAGGAGGCAGTGACTAATTCTGTCTAGGGAGAGTCATCAGGGTGTGTGGGGTGATGAAGAGTAGTGGGAGATGAAAGGAAAAAAGAGTCAGATTAGGTTCCCCCATTCCACTTCGCATCACCCTTTTTTGGGGCAACTGCATTTACTTCCAAGGCTTCAACAACTACGCCCCACCAGTCAACAACTTCCACATCTGAAACCTCAGCACCCATCTCCAGACTCTCTTGACTTCAGGCATATATTCCAATCTGTCTCAGAACACCTCTATGTCTCACAGGAACCTCATACAAAACATATCACTCTACCCTCCCCAGACCGCCTCTTCCTTTATTCCCTTTATTCCTGATGAACCTCAGTGTCACCCTCCTCTACTCCTCCTCATCCCTCGCCTCCAAGTGGCCACCACATCCTGTCAATCCCACTTCCAAAATCTCTCTCACACCATCACTTCTCTGTCTCTCCAGTTCTTCTATTCAGGCCTGCATCTTTCCTCCCTCCAATTACTCCAATAGCCACAAAACTAGTGCACAGACTCAACTCTGTTCCAATTCATCTATTCATTCATCCAACAAACTGGATGCAAGGCACTATGGGTACTGCAGCAAACAAAATATACAAAGAAAGTGCCTGTTTTATGGAGCTTTCTTTCTCATCCTACACAGTTTCCTTTTTAAAATTAATCTGGTCATGGCACACACTGGCTTCAAGTGTTCAACAGCCTCCCACTGCCAACAGGACGAATTAGCATGGTCCACAAGGCTCTTCGACATATGGCAAATCCCACCCTTCCAATCTCTTGTTCTGTCACGCTTTCACAGGTCCCTTCAACTCCAGGCACATCCAACTATTTCTCTTCCATTAAAACTGCATGTGTTAGTCAGGCATGATGGCACATGCCTGTAGTCTCAGCTACCTGGGAGGCTGAGGCAGGAGAATCACTTGAACCTGGGAGGCGGAGGTTGCAGTGAGATGAGATCACACCACTGCACTCCAGCCTGGGTGACAGAATGAGACTCTGTCTCAAAAACATAAACAAAAACAAAAAACTGCATATGTTTCTTCAGGCTTCACCACCTTGGCACATGTTGCTTTCTATGCTTGAAATACTTTTTCCTCTTCTTCCTCTTGGGAATTCCTACCCCAGAGATTCTGGCTTTCCATGCCCAATCACGGATCTCACCACACAGTATGAAAATTATGTCAAGTCAGAGGGGCGCAGTGGCTCACGCCTGTAATCCCAGCACTTTGGGAGGCCAAGGCTGGTGGATCACAAGGTCAGGAGATCAAGACCATCCTGGCTAACATGGTGAAACCCCATCTCTACTAAAACATACAAAAAATTAGCCGGGCGTGATGGTGGGCACCTGTAGTCCCAACTACTCAGGAGGCTGAGGCAGGAGAATGGCGTGAACCCAGGAGGCGGAGGTTGCAGTGAGCTGAGATTGTGCCACTGCACTCCGGCCTGGGTGACAGAGTGAGACTGTCTCAAAAAAAAAAAAAAAGAAAGAAAAGAAAAGAAAATTATGTCAAGTCTGTTTCTCCCATTTGGTTGTGAGCTCCTTGAAGGACAGGAACTGTAACCTATTCACTGCTATGCTTAGCATGAGAGTGGAGTCTTAGTCCTCACTCAGTAAGCCTCTGTTGCATGAGAAAGCAAGAAAGAAGCAGAGAAATTTGAGAAGGTTAAGAAGCAAAGGTCAGACCTGTCCTAAGTTACTTTGTGATATATACCCTGTTCTCTCTCTGGGCTTTGAGGAGAGCTTCCTTTAGGGGTGTGTTTCTCAAAGTACAGTACAAAACATATTTAAATAATAACATCATCAGGCAAATAGCAGGACTCTCCTTTCCCATTCCTTTTGATGTTTCCGATTTGGCTGGAGAAAAACACGCAGCCATGGTGACTGGTCTCACTTTAAATTCATGACCACTAACTCAAAGTGGGTCCTAAATGGTACCCAGCAATTTAACATTTCTCTTGCTTATTCACTAGAGTATTTCAAGTCGTGTCTCCACATTCACTCTTAGCTGATGACCTTTCTTCCTATTTCACGCTGAAAACAGACACAACCAGGCCGGGCGCAGTGGCTCACGCCTGTAATCCCAGCACTTTGGGAGGCCGAGGCAGGCGGATCATCTGAGGTCAGGAGATTGAGACCATCCTGGCTAACATGGTGAAACCCCGTCTCTACTTAAAAAAAAAAAAAAAAAAAAAAAAATTAGCCGGGCGTGGTGGCAGGTGCCTGTAGTCCCAGCTACACAGGAGGCTGAGGCAGGAGAATGGCGTGAACCTGGGAGGCAGAGCTTGCAGTGAGCCGAGATGGCGCCACTACACTCCAGACTGGGAGAGAGCAAGACTCCGGCTCACCAAAAAAAAAAAAAAAAAGACAGACACAACCAAAAGATCTTCCCAAGTTCCCACCACACCCACTCAAGTTGGTGCTCATATATTTTGCTATCACTCCTGTTACTAGGGACGAATTGTGCTCCTAGCTAAGGCTAAATTCTTTCCCACTGGGCAACAGATCCCATTCTTTCTTGCTTAAAAATCACTCCAGCAATTCTATCCTCTGTCCCAATTTACCAGTTTTCCTCCTTTCTACTAGACCACTTCCGTCAACTTACAAACCTGCTCTAATTCTTCTTACGAAAAGAAAATTTAAAATGTTAAACTCTCATACCGTCTTCTAATTTCAGCTACCGCCCCATGACTTCCCTTTCTAAAAACTTCCAGTTATCTTAACCCACTCTCCTCACCTCCCATTCTCCTTGAACCTATACGGATTAGGCTTTCACTCCTAACACTCCTAAAACTGTTCGAGTTCACCAAAGACCTTCATTTACTTAAACAGTATAACACAGCTGATCATTCCCTCCCACTGAACACCTTCTTCACTTGGCTTCCAGGATATCATTCTGTTTTTTTCTCCTGTCTCAGTGGGCATTCCTTCTCTGTCTCTGCTTATTCCTTCCCACCTCCCCAGTCTCATAATATTTGCATGCCCAGGGCTCAGTCCTTTCCATCAACACATAGTCTTCTAGCATTAAGTCCCACCTACATTTACAGCTCCAGTCCAGAAGACCCTAATTCTGAACTTACATATCCAACTACCTATCCAACACCTCTACTTGGATATTAATAGGCATGTAAAAACCTAACATGCTTAAAACCAAGGCTCACGCCTGTAATCCTAGCACTTTGGGAGGCCAAGGCAGGACGATCACTTGAGCCCAGGAGTTCAAGAACAGCCTGGGAAATACAGTGAGACTCCATCTCTACAAAAAATATAAAAAATCAGCCAGGCATAGTGGCAAACACCTGTGGTTGCAGCTACTCAAGAGGCTAAGGTGGGAGGATGGCTTGAGCCTGGGAGGCAGGCTGCAGTGAGATGCAATTGCATCACTGTATTCTAGCCTGGGCAACAGGGCGAAACCCCACCAAGGGAGGGGAAGAGAGGGGAGAAAGAAGGAAAGGAGGAAATAAAGAAAATCAGGAGTCTATCTTTCAAGTACTCAAGTCAAAATAACTGGAGTCATCATTGGCCCCTCTCTTTATCTTACACTGCATTCAACCTGTCACCAAATCCAGTTGGCCCTACCTTAAAATATAACTAGAACCCAATCATTTCTCACCACTTCCACTGTTAAATTTTACTTAAAATGTAACTCAATTTTTGTTAACATGTAACTAAGTATAACCAGAATCCAATCACGTCTCACCACTTTCACAAAGGTCCAACATACCATAATTATTGCAATACCACTTAACACCCTTTACTTTCAACATATCAGCCACAGTGATCTTTTTATAATCTAAGTAAAACTGTCGCTAGACTCCTCAAACCTTCCAATGGCTACCCATCTCAGTAAGATTAAAAACCCATGATAAGGCCTATAAAAATCTGGCCAACCCTTGGGCTTCTGCCCTCATTTCCCTACCGTCCTTGCTCACTCGAGTTCAGCCACAATAACTTCCCTCCTATTCCCCAAACACACTTTCCACCTCAGGGCCTTTCCAATTGCTTTTCACTGTGCTTAGAAGATTCTTCTCCCAGGTATCCACATGGTTTGCTCCCTCACCTTCTTCAGTTTTTTGCTCAGATGTCACCTCAGTGAGGCCTTGCTTATTTTATTTAAAATGACAACTTCGGCCAGGCACGGTGGCTCACTCCTATAATCCCAGCACTTTGGGAGGCCGAGGCAGGCGGATCATCTGAAGTCAGGAGTTCAAGACCAGCCTGGCCAACATGGTGAAACCCTGTCTCTAATAATAAAACAAAAATTAGCTGGGTGTGGTGGCAGATGCCTCTAATCCCAGCTACTCGGGAGGCTAAGGCAGGAGAATCGCTTGAACCAGAGAGGCTGAGGTTGCAGTGAGTCGAGATCAAACCACTGCACTCCAGCCTGGGCAACAAGAGTGACACTCCATCTCAAATAAAATAAAACCTTCCCTCAATTCTTCATCCCTGATTTTTCTCCATCATACTCATTACTCTCTAACATATTGTTCACCTTGCTTAATTCGTGTTGTTTATTGTCTATCTCTCCCTACTTGAATTCCATGAGAGCAGAGATTTCTATTTCTTCTATTCACAGCTGTATTCTCCAGGCCAAGAACAGTGCTGGCATATGAAGTGGCTCAAAAGGTGATTTGTTGAATGAATAAAAAAAGAAATTGTCAGTTTGCTGCTAGAATGTCTTCAGTACTCAACACTTGCTAAGCCCCTTTTAGGGCTCAGTACCTTGGCAGGTAAAAGTATCAAGTCAGAATTTATTAATATTAAATTGAAATGCTTTGCCTTCATTTTGCTTTTTGACTACTTTTTATTCAAGATACTGGGTCTCATTCTTGTAACAAAATTATTTTTAATTTAATACATGTTTTTAAGTTAAAAAGTGAGGTTCTTCTAAGAAAAGCCTCAAGAAATTATCATGCAACTAGCACAGGCACAAAAACTGTGAATGTGGTATTTGAAGGACTTAAGTTTAGGAACTCTCTTAGAATAGGGTTGCCAGATAAAATACAGGACACAGTTAAATATGAACTTTCAATGAGTGATTTCGTTGTTGTTTCGGTGTAAGGATGCCCCAAATATTGCATTGGACACACACTAAAAATTATTCGTTATCTTAAATTCTATTTTAACTGGATATTATTTTTAATTTTTGCTAAATATGGCAACCCTATCTAGGAGAACAAATAAACTGCACCCGCTTGTCGCTTCAATTTCGATCTATTACAAACAGCTAATAAAATTCTTGTCCTAGCCACTAACTGCGTGGCTTTTATGCCCCAACAAATGTGTCCCTGTGGGCGGGTAATGAGGCCCGATACTCTAAAAATCAAGGAGGCAAAGATCCACAGTGCACTTTGCGAGGGGAAAGGCCCTCCTCGCAGCCCAGAAAGAGAGGCCGGCCGCATCAGACGCGGGCCATTCCGAGCCCAGCTCCTTTCCCAGCCTCTGTCACCTGCGTGGCGGAGGCCAAGGCTTGGCTTGGCAGTCGCTTTCCGGCCCTTACCAATGTTGCCTTCGATGGAGAGCCTTCGGGGCCCGCGCCCCGCGTGCAGGCCCCTGGAGAAGGGAACGCCCTCGAGTAGGCTCTGGGCCATGGAACTGAAGGGTGCTCGAAGCCGACTAAGAAAGAGGCGGCCCGCGGCCATCCCACCCACGATTCGCACAGCGATCACTTCCGCGGAGAGCACTTCCGCCCTAGGTACCGCTGCTCACTCGCTCCAGCGCACCGCTGACGTAAGGAGATCGTCAGGCAGGAAGTGGGTGGGGTTGAACATGCGACGGGGTGCGCCCAAGAGACCGCTCTGCTCTCGCGATGTTTGTAAAGAAGCGTTGCGAGAAGGAAGGGTTTTACAAGGGTGCAGAATTTGCTAGTAACAGGAGTTACGGTGTGAGTGGCTCCTCGGTTTTTGTTCATTGGATAAATAACATTTTAAGAGACATAACTCCACAGTCCAATCACCTCATTTTTGTATAACTTTAAAATAAATTTTATAACTGAACACAAATTAAAAATAGAAACTAATTTTAAGGGGATTTTTCCCCCCCAGGTGCTTGTTGTCTGGTTTTTAATACTGCAAGAAAATGGAAGTTTTAAAGTAGGAAAATGACTCAATCTGATGATTTACACAAATTTAACTTTTTCCTATTCCCTGTAATTCCCTGCACAATGCTGGCATATTATTGACTAAATTAACAGATAATCAGTTACACCCCATCTCTTAGTTTGTGTCTTGAGTAAGTAAATAAATGTTCGGTCAATCGATTCGCATTATAGCCAAAAATCCCTTCAGGATAAGGTGGTGGTGGCTCAGGTATGTGACTGGAAATTGTTTAAACCTGGTAGGTTGGGTTCTGTGCACGTAAGCAATGGCGGGTAGAGACTTGCTGGTGTATAAAACCTGAGTCCTGCTGTCGGTGAAGTGTGCTCTACAGAAGGGCAGGGACCTAAGCTGCTGCCACAGGTGAGGCCGGACTGCCACACCCCGTCGTCATAACAACCTCAGAACTAATGATTTACGAAATGTTGTTAAATGGTGCTTCTAGTTCCAGTCGCTTGAATCACCAGAGTCAAAACCGGGAGTCAACAGGCCAAACCGGCCTTCAGGCAGAACTCAGGTGTGGTAGGTTCTAGAAGACAAGGATCTGATGGCAAAGGGGGCTGGAGAAGGACCGGGGCTGGGATACCTAAGCTGTTCCCATAGAAAGCACAGGACCTTTTTCTTATGTTGATGTATATATAGGATGGCTGAGGTCATGTTTATATATTAAGAACATTTTTTTTTAATACACCGAATTTTGTTAGGATAACCAGGGTGGGGCGTTAATGGCTACTGGAGCGGCTAAAGTCCCACCCATTCCTATCTCCACTCCAGCAGCCACTTCTGTAAAAAAAAAAAAAAAAAAATACTGCTTACATTTATCTTACTTATGTAAACTCAGACTTGGAAATATTCATCCTAAAAACCTTGAGAGGCTCTCTGCCTCTCCAGGATCTTGCTGCCTCAGGAGCATTGTGAAAGTTAAACGAGTAAATTGTCTGCAGGCAGGTATTAATCTCCTAAAAGTTACCAGGCAGGAAAATAGGGTCTGGAGACAGGGAACCTAAGGCCGATTCAGGTTGACTTCCTAGAACTAAATCAAAAGGAAAATCCCAGCTTTCCAGCCCAAGTAACAAAAGGACCAGAAGCTAATCCCTTTGCAACCCCGGCTTTTCTGGGTGGCAGATGAAAAATTGAAAGTACCTCTGATTGGTGTCCTCGGGCAATCAATCAGGCTGGTGGCAGGCCAACTCTTTAGTTGCATAGGGTAAAACTTCGTAACTTCACTTCAGCCTCTGATTGGTCCCCTCCTGCAACCAATCAGACTGATCGCTGGCCACTACTTCATTTACATGGGGTGTACACCAAGTAACCAATAGGAAACCTCTAGGAGGTATTTAAACGCCAGAAGGCTGGGCACGGTGGCTCAAGCCTGTACTCCCAGCACTTTGGGAGGCTGAGACGAGCGGATCACGAGGTCAGGAGATCGAGACCATCCTGGCTAACCCGGTGAAACCGTCTAAAAAAAAAAAAAAAAAAAACTGGCCGGGCGCGGTGGCGGGCGCCTGTAGTCCCAGCTCCTCGGGAGGCTGAGGCAGGAGAATGGCGTAAACCCGAGAGGCGGAGCTTGCAGTGAGCTGAGATCCGGCCAGTGCACTCCAGCCTGGGCGACAGAGCGAGACTCCGTCTCAAACAAACAAAAAAAAACAAAACAAAAAAAAGAATTTTCTGGCGTTTATTTATTTATTTTTTTTTTTGAGGCGGAGTCTCGCTCTGTCGCCCAGGCTGGAGTGCAGTGGCCAGATCTCAGCTCACTGCAAGCTCCACCTCCCGGGTTTACGCCATTTTCCTGCCTCAGCCTCCCGAGTAGCTGGGACTACAGGCGCCCGCCACCTCGCCCGGCTAGTTTTTTGTATTTTTTTTTTTAGTAGAGACGGGGTTTCACCGTGTTAGCCAGGATGGTCTCGATCTCCTGACCTCGTGATCCGCCCGTCTCGGCCTCCCAAAGTGCTGGGATTACAGGCTTGAGCCACCGCGCCCGGCCAACGCCAGAAAATTCTATAATTGCTGCTTGCTTGGACCCCTCCTACACTGGGGAGTGTTTTTTGGTTTGCAATAAATCTGTGCTTTGTTGCTTCATTCTTTCCTTGCTTTGTGCGTTTTGTCCAATTCTTTGTTCAAAATGCCAAGAACCTGGACACCCTCTACCAGTAACAGAGCTCCTAAAAATTATTTTTAAAAATTTTATGGTGAAGTGGCCAGCCGTTGACACCACCATCATCAGTGAGAGAGAGTTCTGGTTGTCCCACATTCTTACCAACAGTTGATATTGTCAGCTTTTTTTCATTTTATCCATTTTGCTGTGTGTAATTATAACTTATTGTGGTTTTAATTTACATTTTCCTGCGGGTTAATGAAATCAAACATCTTTCCGTGTGTTTATTGATCATTTCAGTATTCTCTGTTGAAGTCTTATGTCCATTTTTCTATTTGTTGTCTTTTGCTTGTCTTATTCTTCAAATATTCTGGATGAGTCCTTTGGGAATATTTTCTCTCTGTCGTTTGCGTCTTTTTTTTTTTTTTTTTTTTTTTTTGAGACAGAGTCTTGCTCAGGCTGGAGTGCAGCGGGGCGATCTTGGCTCACGGCAACCTCCATCTCCTAGGTTCAAGCGATTCTCATGCTTCAGCCTCCTGAGTAGCTGGGATTACAGGCATGCGCCATGCCTGACTAAGTTTTTGTATTTTTAGTAGCGACGGGGTTTTGCTATGTTGGCCAGGCTGCTCTTGAACTCCTGGCCTCAAGTTATCCACCCACCTCGGCCTCCCAAAGTGTTGGGATTACAAGTGTGAGCCACCGCACCCAGCCTCTAAAAGCATTCAAAATTTTTTTTGATGTGGAGTGTAACGTAAGAAACTAAAATATTTTTTGCCTAAAATGCCTGTCAGTTATGTTAATTAATTAGTAATAATCTTTCTATCCCCCTTTACTTATTTATGCTTGTTTTGTTAAATGTTATTTTTTGGTTTTTGGTCCCAATTCCAAATTCCCAGAAGGGAGAATCTGATTTGCCCACCTGTGTTCAGGTGTCTAATCATGGTTCAATCAGCTGTGGCCAAGGAAGAGGGTTGGGGCCCCACTTTTGTGCATGAGGAAGTACAATTAAGGCGATCATCATGAGCAAAGAAGACACCCCCAAAGAGGTGGTGATCAGTTCCTCTTGGAAGCAGTAAACAGGGAGTTTTCATTCCACTTGGGTGCTAGCCAGAAACTGAAAGTAGTGGCATACCTGTGAGTAGAATTACCTCCCCATTACTTAGGAGAATGAGGCCACTTCCTGCCCCTGGGCGATTTTCAAATATCTGCTAGAGTTGATAAGTAGGAGTTGATGTTGCCCTGCAGGAACTCTAGTCTTTCAGCATCCACTCATTCATCCAATATTTGCTGAGCATCTACTGCATGCCAGACACTCTGCTTAGTCCTTGAAGTGCAGCTCTGAAGGAGTTACTATTTTTCCAGTGTTTGTAAATATTACTGTATACATAAAATACTGACCAATATTATATAAAATGTCATGCAGCTATTCAAAAAGGGAGATAAACATATAAAAATGTGGCCCAAACTTTCTTCTGCAGCCTGGAATTTTAGTCAGCTGTATCTCACCTACATTGAAGATTTTCTAATGTGCTGGATTGTGCTAAATCGATTTGGTTAAACTGGAAAGTACACTTTCAGAACGCGCTACCAACAAGGCTCTGAGTTAGAGTTGGCCAAAAGAGGACCTGGGGTGAGATTTGGAAGGCAGAGTGGGAGTGTCAGCCAGTGCTCTGTGGAAATCTTCTAGTCAGATGCTATGACAGACAGAGGTGCCCGGCAGATAGGTTTCACCTAGTCCTCCACTCATTTGTGACTCCTCTCAGATTATCCCACAGTTCCTTGCAGCCTTTCACTTTCCCAGCTCCTTCAGGCTTTGGATAAATCTCATTCCTGTAATAAAGCCCTTATTCCCATAATACCCATAGTGGCTCTGCTCCCCTGAATGAACTGTACTGATACACCTAATCATAAAGGGAGACACATCAAAAGGTGGTTAAGAGTATGGGCTCTGGATTCCAGTGACCTGGGGGTGAGTATTAAGAGACAGAACCCACTTGCCACACCTGTCACACAGTTACCACCCAATAGACATTATATAACTCATAAAAAGTAATGACTGCCTTCGTGGGCCCTCAGTGCCTGGGACATTGTTTCTCTCTCTCTCTCTGATGGGGTCTTGCTTGTTAGAGGCTGGCTTGAATTGGGTTCAAGTGATCCTCCCACCCCAGCCTCCCAAGTAGCTGGGATTACTGGAGTGAACCATCACACCTGACTTTTGTCGATCTTTAATAGACTTCCAGTTGGATTTCCACTTTCCTCAAGCCACTGTCCCTCTCTCTATCAGTGGATAACTCCACACCCACTGAAGAATTTAGGACAGCATTTTTAAAACTTGAAGTGGAGTAAGACTGGAGTAGGGGTGGAAGCATGGGGAAGGGAGGTTGGATGGCTGCCGGGGGTTGGTGAGAATGGTTTGGGCAGCCTGCCCTTCTCCACGTGGAGGTCCGGATGTCCCTCCATCGTGCAGTGTCAGTGCCCTACATCTCCTCAGAGCGCTCCCACCTCCTCCTGTGCTTTCTCGTCCAGCAGCCAGAGCCTGCAGCTCTTCTTTTGAGGAGGCCTTTGCTGATACAGATGGAAAGCCTAGGGCTTCAGTCCTCCCAGGGAGCACCCTCACCAATCACTGGCAGGTGGGACTGTGAAAGCCTGGCTCCCTGGCCTCCACCAGGCTAGCCTTAGACTCCAGAGCTCCCAGTGGGCGGGGCCAGGCTGAAACTGCCCTCTCCAGGACTTTATCTGCAATTGCCCTCTTGCCAGGTTTCCTCCCCTTTCCTCTTCTGCACCACCCGCCCCCCCCCCCCCCCCCCCCCACTCTGCTTACCAGCTCTCCTCAGAGCACTTCTTTAATAAGTCATTTGCAGGGAATCCTCATTTCCAGGTCTGCTTCTGGGAAACTGGTCCTCACACAGAAATCCCCTAAGGGCTTATGAAAGCCGCTCCTCCGTCCCACCCCACCCCCAGAGATCGAATGCTGGGAGGGTGAAAGGAATGTCTGACATTGAGGTCTCTGCGCTTAACCACTGGACTCCACTGTCTCCAAATGGGTGTGTCTGGGAAGCTTCATGGACCAGGTGGGATCTGATAGGGGCACGAAGGCTGGGCCTTTGCTAGGTGGGGAGGTGAAAGGTGCACCAGCCCAATGTGAGGATCTTGTTCTAAGGTGAACTAGCTGGGTGACCTTAGTAACCAGTAACCTAACTATAAAATGGGAAATGATACT
Source organism: Mandrillus leucophaeus (assembly GCF_000951045.1). Taxonomy (NCBI): domain Eukaryota; kingdom Metazoa; phylum Chordata; class Mammalia; order Primates; family Cercopithecidae; genus Mandrillus; species Mandrillus leucophaeus. The sequence continues at coordinate 3,338,557 of NW_012102210.1, read as the reverse complement.
AATACCTGCCTCATAAGGTTGTGGTGAGGACTAATTGAGGAAATCCATGCAAAAATTTTAACCTGGCCTATTGAAATCACTGAATAAATGTTAGCTATTATTATCATCCCTTATTTTATCATAGTACTTTTAGGCGCTTTTGTTTCACTTTGTGTCACTGTCTTGTATGCATGTGTCTATCTCTGCCTGTATGCAGTGAGACCCTAATGGGCAGGAATCATCTTTGTTGGAAATATAAATCCCGTGCCGCCTTACCCAGCAATTCCAGATGCCAAAAATTCAGTAAATACTTGTAAAATTAAACAAAATTGACCTAGAGCAGTGGGTAGGGAGGAAATTAATAAGGAGGGGAGGAGGAGGAGGAGGAACGGGAGAGGGAAGGAGAGAAAATGTCCTTCCTAAGGATGCTACTCCTTTCTTAATTAATTTTGGGGCAAAATACAACCTGGCTGGGCATGGTGGCTCACACCTGTAATCCCAGCATTTTGGGAGGCCGAGGTGGGCAGATCACCTGAGGTTAAGAGTTCAAGACCAGACTGGCCGACATGATGAAACCCCATCTCTACTAAAAATACAAAAATTAGCCAGGCGTGGTAGTGCATGCCTGTAATCCCAGCTACTCAGGAGGCTGAGGCAGGAGAATTGCTTGAACCCAGGAGGCAGAGGTTGCAGTGAGCCAAGATTGCACCACTATACTAGTCTGGGCAACAGAGTGAGACTCTGTCTCAAAAAAGAAAAAAAAAAAATACAGCCTAATCCTTAATAACAACCTTATAGAGATCTTAAGCCCACAGTGACCCTTCTTCACGTGAGTGACAGTAACATTGTGTGTGAACTCCTCATGTCACATCCCATAACCCTGTGTCATGACTCTGTGTTCATGTTCCCTAGTGAACTGCCCTGGAGTACGAGGACTCATATCACTGAAAGCCTGTGTTTCTACCCCCATCCCAAGAGTCATCTAGCCTTATTCTTAGTTATATTCAAGGAAAAGAAAACAAGATGACATAGTAGAAGGAGCACTAGCTTTGCAGTCAGATACTTGAATTTTAATCTTGAATCTGTGTGATCTTCGCAAGTCCTTGACTTCTCTGAGCCTCAATTTCCTCATCTGAAATATGGGGATAATGATAGCACCTACCTTACAGCATTATTGCATGGATTAAAAGTAATGTGTGAAAAGGCCTTAGCACTGTGTATGAGACATAGCCCAGGAAAAAAGAGCCCCACACAGAGAAGTAAGGCTTGTAGGTTTTAATGTTTCATTACTGGTGACAGAGTAGTCTCGAGGGGATCCTTGGAGAACCTGTTCTGACTTTAGAAGCACTTCCTGTGGACAATGGAGGGTCCTGCCTCATCATACTCAGGCTTGCTGATCCACATCTGCTGGAAGGTGGAGAGAGAGGCCAGGATAGAGCCCCCAATCCAGACTGAGTACTTCCGCTCTGGGGGAGCAATAATCTGCAAAGAACAAATGTGGTGAATCATGATCAGTCCCCAAGGGAATAAGCAGGGTGGTCCAAAAATCTATTTATCCCAGAAAAGGGGAACCCCATGGTCAGAAAAGAACAAGAGAAACGTTGTGATAGATTAGATTTTTGCTCAAAACCTTCACTTCCCCACTCTTCCCTTAATCCCTCCTTGGGAATACTGCACTGCTCCCTGTGACTCTGGGCTGGGCATTGTGTTTGCTTTGACCAATGGGATATTAGCAGACATAACACAAACAGGGGCTTGAAATATGCTTGTGTACTTGGGCATGTTCTCTTGCTCTGCCATCTTCATGAGAAGAGCTGCCCCTGGGGAGCTCTTTCAGCCTGGGCCCGTTAATGAGAAATATGGACTTGACCTCGGCTGGCTGGACCTGCAGTTAATTCAGAGCCACTTACTTAGCCAAGCCTGACCTTGATCAGCTAACTCCTAGCTGATGCATGAGCAATAAATGCTCACTGTTATGTGCCCTTGAGATTCCATAGTTGTTTGTTACTTGGCAATAGCTGACCAATACAAATATCTATAAGGGGAATCTTGTTCTGTTCTTGCCTGAAGTTTGGATGCATGGGCAGGTTGGGCTGGGCTTCCTCCATTCCTGAGTACAAACCAGTCTACCAAAACCCTGTTTTGAGCTATCTGTCATCACCCAATTATATCTCAGAAGTCCTCAAATTTATATCTACATTGTTCATGCTTTCCACTAGGAATCCTGGGCTTAGCTTTTAGAAATTTGTTGTCAGGTCAAACAACTTTGAACTCTACCTCAAAGGGGATCCAGAAGGACTGTGATTCTTCAACTAATTTTCCAGTCTTTGAAGGGTCTAAGAATTCAGTGCTAGAGCAAACCAGATAATAAATTGGTTTTTTTTGTTGCCTTAGAATCTCTGTGCATATTCCCTAAATCGCAGAGATCATGGAATTGTAGAATAAGAAGGATCTTTAGAAGTTATTTTATTATCCAGGCAGACAAAAGTCACCTAAATCCTCCTTGAACAGATTATTTCAAGGACTGGGAATGCACAGCCACTAACAAGGTAACAAATTTTGTTGCTGGACACTTCTCATGAGAAAACTCTGGCTTCTCTTAGGTTGGTGGTCCTAAATGAGCCCCACTCCCACCCCAAATCTATTCTTTCATGTCCTTGAGACTTGCCTCATCTCCCCCAGTTCCCCTACACAAGTCCTGCTGTCCAGTTTGGATAGGTGCTCAGATAAGCACAGACCCGCCTGGACATGTTTGCTTCTTCTACTTCCTCTGCTTAGAGTGTCCTTTCCCTTCCGCTTTTCTTATTTAGGTTGTCCTGGTATTGATCATGTTTACTAATTAGATCCTAAACTCCATGAAGGCTGGCACATACTGTTAAAGTCAGAGCAGTGGCTCATGAATTGAGAAATGCATCAGATCACTGGTGGTTGTTTATCAGTGTAGGTGATGGGGGCAATTCAGACTTATTGGACCACAATCTGGGAGTGAGGCCAGGCATGGTATCCTGACACACAGTCCTGGTAAAATGCCCCTGCCCCAGGCCTGGCACGATGCTTTCCATAGGACAGGCCTCAGTAATGCACCATTCCTGTGGTTCTGGGTGAGAAGAGCCCACAAGTTCTCACCAGTTTCCTGATGGTCTGCTCCATTTCTCTGTGATGAACACCATCTGTTAGGCAGGGGGAAGGCCCGGGGCAGCCTTCCTTCATGAAGGTTCTTAGAATATTGACTGAGAACACATTTCCTCACATCAGGCCTACTCCCCAGAGATCAGCTTTATTGTGAGACTTTGTAACTTTCAACCAATGTGTTATTTCTATTCCCAACTCTTTCTCTAAAACTGTTAGCAGCAAAGTTCCTAGAAGGAGCTAAAAATGTCTGTGTGACTGCTTGGAGACCAGAGGCAGGGGAGAAGCTCCCATCCTGCAGATACCCAGGAGGTGAGAGGCTCTATTGGGAGGCAGTATGGGGAAGGGCATGGCCAAGATGGGACAGTAGATCAGAGATGTTCAGAAATCAAGGAATGTCCCTGTTGAGTTGAAGCAGAGCTGGCCCTATGACAAAAACATCCACTCTTTGGAACTTTCAACCTCCTCCAGAGCAATAAAGTTTAAAGATACCATAGTGTGACCTCCTTCTTTTCTTTCCTTCTATTTCCGGTCTCCTGATTATTTATTTATTTATTTTTAGAGACAGGATCTATCTGAATTTATATTTAGAGACAGGCTAGAGTGCAGTGGCACAGTTAGAGCTCATGTGGCCTTCAACTCCTGGGCTCAAGTGATCCTCCCACCTTGGCTTTCCAAAATGCTGGGATTACAGGTATGAGCCATTACACCTGAATAATATTCTCATCATCCCAAATTCTTTCAGCCTCTTCTTATGTGACATTCCTGTGATTATGTTTGAGATCCATGCTAAGTGGGTCTTTAGCCCATCAGTGCCCAAGGAACATAATTCCCCAGGATAAAATTGGCTCTAGTCCAGGATGATACTGAACCCAGGAGACCAGCAAGTTACCAGGCCTGGCAGCCTGCCTCTGAGGAAATCCCAAGTAGGCAAGACTTTATACAAAGAACAGGATGGAAGGAATTGAGGCAAGACCCACCTTGATCTTCATGGTGCTGGGGGCCAGGGCTGTGATCTCCTTCTGCATCCTGTCAGCAATGCCAGGGTACATGGTGGTGCCCCCAGAGAGGACATTGTTGGCATATAAGTCCTTACGGATGTCAATGTCACACTTCATGATGGAATTGTAGGTTGTCTCATGAATTCCAGCGGACTCCATGCCTAATGGAGATCACAGTGTCTAGTCAACAGGCATCACTTCATAAATACGCACACCTCCAGCTCCTCAAATGACCCTTCTTTGATTGTTGCAACTACCCTAGTTCAGAACCTTAATATCTCCCAAAAGGATGATAAGATCAGACCCCCTCCCTTGTCATGGCCTTTCCTTTATTGTCCCCTGTTCTGATTGATCTTTTTTTTTTTTTTTCTGAGACGGAGTCTCACTCTGTCACCAGGCTGGAGTGCAGTGGCGCGATCTCAGCTCACTGCAATCTCCGATCCCTGGTTCAAGCGATTCTCCTGTCTCAGCCTCCCAAGTAGCTGGAATTACAGGCACGCGCCACCATGCCTAGGTAATTTTTGTATCTTTAGTAGAGATGGGGTTTCACCATGTTGGCCAGGATAGTCTCCATCTCCTGACCTCGTGATCCACTCCTCTCGGCCTCCCAAAGTGCTGGGATTACAGGCTTGAGGCACCACGCCCGGCCTGATCTTTTACACTGTTGCCTGAGGCATATTTCTAAAGGAACATTTTTGTTATATCAACTTTCTTTTTTCATAACTTTCTGAGATATAATTCAGTCGTTTTCAGTATATCCGCAGAAGCAAACATCACCAAAATCCAATTTTAGAACATTTTTAATGCCTTCAAAAGAGACCCCCATACCTAATAGTGGTCACTCCCCATTTTCCCCTCCATCCCTGCCCCAGCCCTAGGTAACAGCGAATCCACTTTCTGTCTTTAGAGGTTTGCCTATTCTGGATGTTTCTTGTCAGTGGAATCATACACCATGTGGTTTTCTGTGTGTGGTTCCTTTCACTTAGTATAATGTTTTCAGGGTCACAGCATGGATCAATACTTCATTCCCTTTTATTGCCAAAGAAGATTCCATTGCATGGGTATACTCATCATGTCACCTGACAGTCCCCCATTGCCTGCAGATTGACATCCAGCTACTGTAGCCTGGCATCACAGTCTCCTGGAGCAAAAGGTCCTGCATGCCAAACTAGCTCTTGCCATCTGCCTGGTCTCCTTGCCTCTAGTCTTTTTTTTTTTTCTTTTGAGACAGACTCTCACTGTGTTGCCCAGGCTGGAGTGCAGTGACACAATCACGGCTCACTGCAGCCTTGATGTCTCTGGGGCTCAAGTGATTCTCCCACCTCAGCCTCCTGAGTAGCTGGGACCACAGGCATGCACCATCACGCTCTGCTAAATTTTGTATTTTTCATAGAGACGGGGTTTCGCCATGTTGCCCAGGCTGGTCTCAAACTTGCAGGCTCAAGTGATCTGCCTGCCTTGGCCTACCAAAGTGCTGGGATAACAGGTGAGTTACCGTGCCTAGCTGCCTCCAGTTTTTTTTTTTTTTTTTTTTTTTGAGACAGAGTCTCACTCTGTCACCCAGGCTGGAGTGCAGTGGTGCGGTCTTGGCTCACTGCAACCTCCATCCCCCAAGTTCAAGCAATTCTCCTGCCTTAGCCTCTCAAGTAGCTGGGACTGCAGGCACCTGGCTAATTTTTGTATTTTTAGTAGAGATGGGGTTTCACTGTCTTGGCTAGGCTGGTCTTGAACTCCTGACCTCGTGATCCATCCGCCTCAGCCTCTCAAAGTGCTGGGATTGCAGGTGTGAGCCACCGCGCCCGGTCAAGTCTCCGGACTTTTATCCATGCAATATGATTCCACACTGTAGATAGAGGAATCTTGCTGAACTACAACCTGACCTTGCTATATTGCTGCCTACAAACTTTCTGTGTTTTAACTTCATTCTTAGTTTCATGTTATATTTCCTGTTCTGCTTTTCCGGTATCTTGATTTCCTTTCCCTTTTATTTAAAATGAGATTTTCTCTATTTTTTTTTTAATACACTTTTCGCCCTTCCTAGGAAAATGTGAGGTATGCATATGTAATTAACAAAGTGTCCATGACTCCTGGCGTTTCTCTCTCCATACTTCACCCACCCCTCCACCCTCCCCTGCCTGAGATTGGCAGGTACTGTGGGCAGCACCTCACCGATAAAGGAAGGCTGGAAGAGGGTCTCAGGGCAGCGGAAGCGCTCATTGCCGATGGTGATAACTTGCCCATCTGGCAGCTCGTAGCTCTTCTCCAGAGAGGAAGAGGAAGCTGCTGTGGCCATCTCATTCTCAAAATCCAGGGCCACATAGCACAGCTTCTCCTTGATGTCTCGCACAATTTCTCTCTCAGCTGGAAGGAGCAGAAATGACAGAAGGTGAATACTGACCCTGTTAGTTTGGTTGTCCCATTCTGATCTCCATGAAAACCTCCTTCTCACATCTACTTTATTCTTTTTTTTTTTTTTTTTTGAGACAGAGTCTCACTCTGTCACCCAGACTGAAGTGCAGTGGTGCTGTCTTGGCTCACTGCAACCTCTACCTCCTGAGTTCAAGCAATTCTCCTGCCTCAGCTTCCCAAGTAGCTGGGATTATGGGCGTGTGCCACTATGCTCAGCTAATTTTTGTGTTTTTAGTAGAGACAAGATTTCACCATGCTGGCTAGGCTGGTCTAGAACATCTGACCTCAAGTGATCTGCCTGCCTTGGCCTCCCAAAGTACTGGGATTACAGGCGTGAGCCACCACGCCTGGCCTCACATCTACTTTAGATTCAGTCATAGGATGATGATAGACTTGCCCCAAAGAGGGTCAAGGGTCACTCCATTCAATCTTAATTCTTCTACTCCCCTTTCTAAAGAGGGAGTCTCAAGTCTTGATTCCCAAGCAGGACTTTGTATGAGATTTCTGACAAAGCCTTAGGTCTTCCTGGGGGCTTTGCAGGACACATTTCTGGTCTAGACTCAGACTTAGAAGTTTGATCTTACAGAATCTAAAGAGGCTCCCACCTAAAAATGCCAGTTGCCCAGGTGGGCCACATGACACCTTCCCCTTAGAAATTCGGGCCTCACTTATTCAATTTGTCCTCAAACCAAAGGTGCCCCTAGGTCATGAAATGCATCAGCGGATCTTCACTACCATTCAGCCCTGTGAAAATTAGCCCTAGTCCTGGTGTGGACATGGACAGAGGCAGTTGGTCCCTGAGGAAGGAGGGACTGCTTCTATGACTATCTGGTCTTATCCAGAGGCCCAGCCCCAGCTTAAGGCCTCCAGGTCTAAATCAGGAGAGTTTAAAGACACAGAGCCACAGAATTCTCATTGGTTCTGAGAGCTTCTGGTCCTAAACCAGTTTGGTTCTGAGCTCTAGTCAGAATCAGGAAAGGGGCTGGATACCTGTGGTCACAAAGGAATAGCCTCTCTCTGTGAGGATCTTCATGAGGTAGTCAGTGAGGTCACGGCCAGCCAGGTCCAGGCGCATGATGGCATGGGGCAGGGCATAGCCTTCATAGATGGGGACGTTGTGGGTGACGCCATCACCTGAATCCAGGACAATGCCTGTGGACAGAGAGGATCAGGCTTATAAAAATCTTATTCTTGTCTTTCATCAGTCTCTTTCTAGGACTGTTACCAATGAGATCTAACTACCATATTTTCCTTTACCAGTTAAGAATATTCACCCATCACAAGAATCATCAATCATATTTTTTATTTTTTATGGATATCACTTTTTTTTTTTTTTTTCCTCAAATGAGACTGTAGGCCTCTGGAAGGCAAGTAAAATGTGTCTTTTTTTTTTGTATTCCTTGAAACACATCACTGGTAATGCATACTTGTCAATTTGTCATTAAGTCTGCACTGCATATTCTTTTTTTTTTTTTCGAGACAGAGTTTTGCTCTTGTTGTCCAGGCTGGAGTGCAATGGCACAGTCTCGGCTCACTGCAACCTCCATCTCCTGCGTTCAAGCGATTCCCCTGCCTCAGCCCCCTGAGTAGCTGGGATTACAGGTGCCTGCCACCATGCCTAGCTAATTTTTGTATTTTTAGTAGATGCAGGGTTTCACTATGTTGGCCATGCTGGTCTCAAACTCCTGACCTCAGGCAATCCACCTGCCTCGGCCTCCCAAAGTCCTGGGATTACAGGCGTGAGCCGCTGTGTCCAGCCTCATATTTCTTAATCTAACAGCCACGTCATAACTGATGAGAAAGCATTACAATATCATCACTATTATTTAATATTGTCCAGGATGTCCTAGCCAATTGCAGTGAAACAGAAAATAGAAATAAGAGGTATGACTACCAAAGGGAAACAAAATTGTCATTATTTGCAGATAATGTGGTTTTATATAGAAGACCCAACAGAATCAATTAAGAAACTATTAGACCCAGTTAGATGGTTCAGTAAGGGCCAGATGCAAAACAAATGTCCAGAAACCAGTAATTTACTCTGTGTAAGGATCTGAATCACGGCATATTTTATACTAAAAATGAGAGGCAACCTAAAGCTCCAGCAATAGAGAAGTGGTAAAATAAATAAATAATGAAACCATCATACAATGACTACCACGTGGCCATTAAACATGATGTTTGCAACAAAACAAAGTGCAAGGTCAGGCACAGTGGTTCATGCCTGTAATCCCAGCACTTTTGGAGGCTGAGGCAGGCAGATCACTTCAGGTCAGGAGTTCAAGACCAGCCTGGCCAACATGGTGAAACCCCGTCACTACTAAAAATACAAAAATTAGCTGGGTGCAGAGGCTCATGCATGTAATCCCAGCTATTCAGGAGGCTGAGGCAGGAGAATCACTTGAACCCGGGAGGTGGAGGTTGTGGTGCACCAAGATCACGTCATTGCATTCTAGTCTTGGCAACAGAGCAAAACTCCATCTCAAAACGAAAATAAAAACAAAAATGCAAAGTGCAGGATGTGAAACTGTATATGCCATGCATTTCTCCATCATTGTCCTCATCACGTGCAGTGAAATTATCTTTTGCTTTTGTCTATCTCCCACTAAACTGTTAGCTTCATAATGACAAAGTCTGTCTTATTTGTCAGTGTATACCCATGGCCTGGTACCATGTGTGGCACATTGTAGGGAGTAATGGAAAATACATGATGGATGAATGAATGGATAAGTCAGTGAATAAATGATGAATGAATGTTTAAACAAATGTTTATGGAAGCTGTCAAGTCCCTATTAAAGACCATTTTATTTTGAGATTTTCTGTTACCCTGAGCACACTTCTATACCAAGGCCACATATAGTCATGTCCACATAGTGACATTTTGGTTAACTTCAGACCACATACACAATGGTGGTGCCATAATATAATAAGGAAGCTGAAAAATTCTTATTGCCTAATGACATCATAGCTGACATCACGTCATAGGGCAACGCTTTACTCACGTGTTTGTAGTGATGTTGGTATAAACAAACCTACTGCGCTGCCAGCTGTATAAAAGTACAGCACATACATTATGATAATGATAATAAACGACAACATGGTGCTAGTACTGGCTTATGTATTTCTTATACTATCTTTTTTTTTTTTTTCTTGAGACAGGGTCTCACTCTGTCACCCAGGCTGGAGTGCAGTGGCGAGATCTCAGCTCACTGTAGCCTCTGCTTCCTGGGCTCAAGCAGTTCTCCAGCTTCAGCTTCACAAGTAGCTGGGACTACAGGCGTGAGTTACCAACGCCCGGCTAACTTTTTGTATTTTTTGTAGAGATGGGGTCTAGCCATGTTGCCCAGGCTGGTCTTGAACTTCTGAGCTCAAAGTGATCCGCCCACCTCGGCCTCCCAAAGTGCTGGGATTACAGGCGTGAGCCATTGCGCCCAGCCTCTTATACTATGTTTTTAATCATAGTGTACTCCTTCTACTTATTAAAAAAAGGTTGACTGTAAAAAAGCCTTAGGCAGGTCCTTCCGGAGATATTCCAGAAGGAGGCATTGTTATCATAGGAGATGACCGCTCCATGCATGTTATTAACCCTGAAAACCTTCCAGTGGGGCAAGATGTGGAGATGAAATACAGTGGTATTGATGATCCTGAACCTGTGCAGGCCAAGGCTAATGTGTATATTTTAGTTTTTATCAGAAAAGCTCTGAAAGTAAAAATAAATAAATAAATTTAATAGAAAAAAGCTTGTAGAATAAAGAATATAAATAAAGAAAATATTTTTGGCTGAGGGTGATGGTTCATGCCTGTAATCCCGGAACTTGGAAGGCTGAGGTGGGCAGATCACTTGAGGTCAGGAGTTCGAGACCAGCCTGGCCAACATGGTGAAACCCCACCTTTACTAAAAAAAAGAAAATACAAAAATTAGCCAGGCATGGTGGCACACTCCTGTAGTCCCAGCTACTTGGGAGTTTGAGGCACGAGAATCACTTGCACCTAGGAGGCAGAGGTTGCAGTGAGCTGAGATTTCACCACTGCACTCCAGCCTGGGTGACAGAGCGAGACTTCATCTCAAAAAAAAAAAAAAAAAAATCACAGAAAAAAGAAAATAGTTTTCTGTTACTGTTACTACAAAAAAAGTAAAAATGGCTTTAAAAATTTAAAAGTTTATAAGGTAAAAAAATTACAGTAAGCTAAGGTTAGTTTATTATTAAAGAAATAATAATTTATTATTATTATTGTGCAGTGAATAATAAAAAATAATAATTTTGTATTATTTCTTTAATAAGAAATAACAGGCTGGAGGGCAGTGGCGTGATCTTGGCTCACTGCAACCTCTGCCTCCCAGGTTCAAGCGACTCTTCTGCCTCAGCCTCCCAAGTAGCTGGGATTACAGGCACCTGCCACCACGTCCAGCTAATTTTTGTACTTTTAGTAGAGACGGGGTTTCACCATGTTAGTCAGGCTGGTCCTGAACTCCTGACCTCATGTGATCTGCCCACCTTGGCCTCACAAAGTGCTGGGATTTCAGGCGTGAGCCACCATGCCTGGCCAAGAATAATATTTTTATAAATGTAGTACAGCCGATGTGTACAGTGTTTAGTCTACAGTAGTGCACGGTAATGTTTTAGGTCTTCACATTTTCTCACCACTCACTCACTAACCCACCCAGAGCAACTTCTAGTCTTGCAAGCTCCATTCATGGTAAGTGCCCTAAACAGGTGTACCATTTTTTATCTTTGATACCATATTTTCACTGTAACTTTTCTATGTTTCAGTATGTTTAGCTACACAAATAAATAACCATTCTGTTACACTTCCCTACAGTATTAATCATGGTTAAATGCTATGCAGGTCTGTAGCCTGGAAGCAACAGGCCACGCCATACAGCCTGGGCATGTAGTAGGTTATAGCATCTAGGTTTGTGCAAGTACACTCTCTAATGTTCCCACCGTGACGAAGTCACCTAATGACACACATTTCTTGGAACATATCCCTGTCATTAATCTATGTGTAACTGCACTTACATTTCCACCACCACAGGTTCTACTCTTTCTGCTTCATGAAGCAGAAACATTCCAGTACTGTTGGAATGTATGTATGTGTAGAAGCTCCTGGAATGATTACTGTGAGGGAAACAGTTCTCACTGGATGTTTTTTCCAGCTATACCAGGTAGGCTCACATCTGGCATTCCACACAGGCATTCTCACCTGTTATCCCTAAGCAAGATTTTGCCTGGACTTCAGCCGTCCCTTTGATTCCTCTGAGCAGGAGCCTCTTCCAGACCCCAGCTTTTCCCTACCTCCCCTGAAGTCAGAAAAGGAATGGATTAGAGGATTACTCACCTGTCGTGCGGCCAGAGGCATAGAGGGAGAGCACAGCTTGAATGGCGACGTACATGGCAGGGACATTGAAGGTTTCAAACATGATCTTAAAGGACAATGAAGAATAAAAGATTATCTGGCAAAAATCACTTCTTGGCCTGTAGAATAGTTTGTAATCTCATTAAGGGCAGGAACTATGCCAGTTTGGTAGTTCATTATTCCACACCCACACCCCCAGGGCCTGGCATGGACTATGGACATAGCAGGTCCTCAGAGAGTTCTGTTGCACTGATGTTTGAAGGGGAGAAGGTATCTGGCCAAGCATCTATGTTGCATTCTTGTGCCAGTGTTTAAGTCTTCCTGGCTTCTTACCTGTGTCATCTTCTCCCTGTTGGCCTTGGGATTTAGGGGAGCCTCTGTGAGCAGGGTGGGGTGCTCTTCAGGTGCTACACGCAGCTCATTGTAGAAGGAGTGGTGCCAGATCTAGTGGAGACAAAAGCCAGATGAACCTGGCAGACTCCCAGTGGCTGGAAAATTCTGACTGACATTCGCTTGCTGGGAGAGTGTGGCACCATGTTACACAGGACAGGATGGATCTGGAGAGGAGAATGGTCAGCCCTGGAAATTTCTGACTGACATTTAAAGGGTATATTCCTTCTCAACAGGGCCCCAGGTAGGACTCAGACCTGGAACCAGTATTTTCTATGTGTTCATTATTTCCATTTGACCTTCCCTCTTCTCCACTCTGCTACAGTCTCTCCCCTGCCTTTGTGCACTGAGTGATGCAAGGCACATTGTCACTCAAGTGTTCATTGCTTTCTGGCTTCTGGCTATATTTGGCTGATAGAAGATACCTGCAAGAGACTGGGAAGTAGGAGGGCAAAATAAGTCAGGGTTTATCTCCTGACAATAGCGTGGCCCTCCATGAGCACAGTTCCTGTTGGGCAGCCCCTCTTTCAGGGCTCAAGCTCTCTCTAAGCTCCAATGACACTGCCCTCGTCACCTGGCCCCTTCATGTTTAGGGGTGTGAGAGCTCCCTCTATTGCTGGTTCTTGGGTGCCTCGACATCCCTTTGTAGTTGCCTTAACCCTACGCACATTTCTGTAGGACATTCATTTAACCAGTTGTAAAACCCCAGCTGAGTATACATGTCAATCAATTTCAAAACCCCAGCTGAATGTACACTGTCTCCTGCTGAGAATCTGACAGAGGCACTTGGGCTCAATTTTCACTGTCTATTATTGGCCAGCCTGGTACTTTAAAGCAGGGTTTCTCAATCGCAGCACTATGACATTTTAGGTTGGATAATTCTTTGCTGTAGAGGGCCGACCAGTATCCCTGGTCTCCACCCACTGGATGCTAGCAGCAGTTTTCAAGTTGTGACAATCAAAAATGTCTGCAGACATTGCCAAATGTCCTTTGGGAAGCAAAATCATCCCGGTTAAGAACCACTGCTTAGCCTGGGCAACATAGTGGGGGGGCCTGTCTCTACAAAAAGATAAAAAATTAGCCAGGCATGGTAGCACCTGCCTGTAGTCCCAGCTACTTAGGAGGCTGAGGCAGGAGGATCGCTTGAGCCCAGGAGGTCAAGGCTGCAGGGAGCTGTGATCATGGCACTGCACTCCAGCCTGGGTGACAGAGTGAAACCCTGTCTCAAAATTTAAAAAGAACCACTGTTTTAGAGGAAGTTAATTTCTTCCCGTGTCCAGTTTCTTCTTCAGTGATCAAGTACAACCAAAAAGGAGTCTTGCAGAAGGATTGGGCAAAGTGTAGCAGGGACATGGGGCTTTGGTTTCCTCAGAGGTGAGGCACAGGGTCATTTGATGCCATTGGACCCATGTATTTATGGACCACCAGGTTTGTGCTAAGACGGTGGTAAGTGTGATGAGGGTAGATATGAATCAGACATGGCACCCAATTCTCGGTTGCAAAGTCCAGAGGGGAGAGAGATGGTTAAAAAAGACCAAAACAAACAAAAAGAAAAACACAAGCCACATTTTAAGTGAAGGAAGAGGTAGGAGTTCATTATCTGAGGGATTTAAATGGGTCTTGAGAGCAAAAGAAGGTCTCCAGAGGCTGCTGTGAAAGGCATCCGAGGCAGAGGGAATGGCACAGGCAGAGGCCCTGGACTGTGAGCGTTGCACAGGAGCCCAAAGGACAGCAACTGGTCTTAAGGAGGGGACCCCATGCTACTTAAAATGTGCTTCCTAGAGACCCTCTCCCGGAGTCACCTTGGATCATCTGATCCACTGAACCAGAATCCTTGGATGTTGGGCTCAAGCGTCTGCACTTGATTTCAGTTTATTTTTTGGAGTTTTTATACCTTAAAAGTTAAAGATGTTGATAATTTTTAAAGTTAGAAAAATATTTTTAAGGTCGAGTGTGGTGGCTCATACCTGTAATCCTAGCACTTTGGGGAGCTGAGGAAGGCAGATTGCTTGAGCCCAGGGGTTGGAGACAAGCCTGGGTAACAAAGTGAGACCCTATCTCTACAAAAAATTTAAAAATCAACTGGATGTGGTGTGCACCTGTGTTCCCAGCTACACCAGAGACAGAGGCAAGAGGATTCCTTGAGCCCAGGAGGCCGAGACCACAGTGAGTTATGACTGCACCACTGCACTCCAGCCTGAGTGACAGAGGAAAATCCTACCTCAAAAAAAAATTTTTTTTTTTTTTTTTTTTGTCGACCAAGCTGGAGTGTAGTGGCGCGGTCTCAGCTCACTGCAACCTCCACCTCCCGGGTTCACGCCATTTGCCTGCCTCAGCCTCCGGAGTAGCTGGGACCACAGGCGCCTGCCACTACACCCGGCTAATTTTTTTTTTTTTTTTTTTTTGAGACGGAGTCTCGCTCTGTCGCCCAGGCTGGAGTGCAGTGGCGCGATCTCGGCTCACTGCAAGCTCCGCCTCCCGGGTTCCCGCCATTCTCCTGCCTCAGCCTCCCGAGTGGCTGGGACTACAGGCTCCGCCACCTCGCCTGACTAGTTATTTTTTTTTTCTATTTTTTAATAGAGACGGGGTTTCACCGTGTTAGCCAGGATGATTTCGATCTCCTGACCTCGTGATCTGCCCGCCTTCTCGGCCTCCCAAAGTGCTGGGATTACAGGCTTGAGCCACCGCGCCCGGCCCGGCTAACTTTTTGTATTTTTAGTAGAGACGGGGTTTCACCGTGTTAGCCAGGATGATTTCGATCTCCTGACCTCGTGATCTGCCCGCCTTGGCCCCGCAAAGTGCGAGGATTACAGGCTTGAGCCACCGCGCCCAGTCAAAAATTTTTTTTTACTGGAATGAAAATCTCTCCTATGTCCATCACCTAACAACCAACAGTTAACATTTTGACTTTTTTCTTTTTCCTAATCTTTTGTCTTTATGTATTTTTAAATTTATTACTATCGTTATTTATTTCATACCCTTTTATTATTATTAGACTATGTTAACATTTGTTTTTATAACATAAATCATTTTACTTTTCATAATAAATATTTGTTTTTAATAAACTAAACAAACTTTTAAAAATGCTTATATAACATTTTATCATATACTATCATATATTTAATCACATTACTATTCATGGTGTCTTTGATTTTTGGTTATAAATAATCCTATGATAGTTATCTTTGGCATATTGCAATTATTTTTTGTATTCAGGATGTTTTCCAAAGAAGAAGATTCTAAAAGTGGAATTACTGGGCTAAAGAACATGGCAATTGGAAGACTTTCTGTTTTCTGTTATTAACAAATAGGCTAAACCACTCTTTACTTCAGAATAAAAAAGTGGCTGTTTTACCCCATCCTTACCTGAATTCAGTGCTCTCACTCTTAAAATATGAAATAATTTGATAGGTAAAAATCATACCTAGTTATTTTACTTTGATTTTTTTGTTTCAAATGAGTTTAAATTTTTTCACATTTGCAGCTTTTCATAATTTCTGTTCAGCTAATTAAGTGTTTGTTTTTTATTTGTCTGGGGTACACTTCATATTTTTAATTGTCAATTTGCATTAACTGTTCATATTAATCCTTCATTGCACTTTTTTTTTTGCAGTTTGTTATTTGGCTTTTAAATTTGGTTATTTTTGAGATATTAAAAGTTATGATTCTTTAAGAAGTCAAATTTGTCATTCTTTTTCTCTATGACCACTCTTACCAGAAGTTTGATTAAATGTTCACATTAACTGTATTATATTTTTGGTAATTTAAATGTTTACGTTTAACGTTCATATTTAATTGACATGGTTTTGGTGAAATAGTGTGAGCTTAGGGCTATAAACCAAGATTCTCCAGTTCCCAAAATAACTAATCAGTTGTCCCAGAATAATTTGTTGAATAGTCCTTTCCTCCTCTCTTGTGTTGGAAGTTTCATTTATTATATATTTCCTCTTTACCTTTTTGCCGGTATCAAATTGTTTAACTTTACAATTTGTATTGTATTTCATTATATTATGTCTTCCTTCATAATTTAAAAAATTCATTTTGTTTCATAATTTTTGCTTATTTATTTCTGCAAACATACTTTAGAATTATGCCGCATAATTTTTATTGGAATGCAATGAGCCTATAAATTAATTTGAGGACATTTGACACTTTTATCCAATATGGTTTTTAAGGCACATGAGATATATATATACATATATATAATGATTTGTAGATATATAATGAAATGATTATATATAATGAAATGATTTTATATTTCTTATATATATATATTTTTTTAATTATATGTAGAGTTTCACTCTGTTGCCCGGGCTGGAGTACAGTGATGCGATCTTGGCTCACTGAAACCTCCACCTCCCGGGTTCAAGCGATTCTCCTGCCTCTGGAGTAGCTGGGTGACAGGCGCCCACTACCACACCTAGCTAATTATTGTATTTTTCGTAGAGACAGGATTTCACTATGTTGGTTGGCCAGGCTGGTCTCGAACTCCTGGCCTCAAGTGATCCGCCTGCCTCAGCCTCCCAAAGTGCTGGGATTACAGGCATGAGCCACTGTGCCCGGCCTTAAGGCACATAATTTATTTTTAAGGGTTTCTTTAAAGAGTTCACACATTGTCACTACTGTGAATAAAATAGTTTGTCTATTATGTTTTCTTTCTTCCTTCCTTCCTTTCCTTCTTGGTTTTCTTTTTTCTTTTTCTTTTTTTTTTTTTTTTTGAGACATGCTCTCAGTCTATCACCCAGGCTGGGGTGCAGTGGTGTGAACACAGCTCACTGCAGCCTCCACCACCTGGGCTCAAGTGATCCTTATGCCTCAGCCTCCTGAACAGCTGAGACCACAGTCATGTGTTACTATGCCTAGTGAACTTTTAAATTTTTATTTCATAGAGATAGGGTCTCACCATGTTGCCCAGGCTGGCCTCAAGCTATCCTCCTGCCTTGGCTTCCCAAAGTGTTGGGATTATAGGCATGAGCCACTGGCCTCTATTACGTGTGTGTGTTTTTTTATTTTTATTTTTTATTTTTTGAGACGAAGTCTCACTCTGTTGCCCACGGTGGTGTGCAGTGATGCAATCTCGGCTCACTGCAACCTCTGCCTCCTGCATTCAAGCGATTCTCCTACCTCAGCCTCCCAAGTAGCTGGTATTACAGGCGCCCACCACCACGCCAGCTACTTTTTGTGTTTTTAGTAGAGACGGGGTTTCACCATGTTGGCCAGGTTGGTCTTGAACTCCTGACTTTGTGATCCACCTGCCTTGGCCTCCCAAAGTGCTGGGATTACAGGCGTAAGCCGTCATGCCCAGCCTATTATGTTTTTAAAGTAGATAATGTTACATATCTATGAATCGTACGTGTCACTTATTGAGCACATAAGTATGTTCCATGCCTTGGGATTATACTAAGCATTTACCTAATTCAATCTCCAAAGCAACCTAAAGCACAAAGTGTTTTTTACCTTCACTTTACAAATGGGAAAACTAAGACTTATAGGGTGGGTTTTGCACCTGGATTTCCTGCCATTGCCTCTAATGTCTGTGCTCTTATCCTCTCCACTGTATAACGTGAAATCTGTTGCATTTTATATGCAGTACTTATCTCACATCGAGTGACTCAATCTAGGATTTAGAGAAAAGTATAAATGAATTACAGACTTCAAGTCAACATTCCTCATTTCCAGTTGCAGTCTGCTCAGTAAGCCCTGTATCACATTTCCGAAGATAGCCATTGCAGAAACAAGAACACTCAGCCAACTGTCAGCAGAGTTAATCGCAAGAATATTAGAAAGGCTCTATTAGCATTTTGCACACATAATTTTGTTGACCATGAGCTCCACCATTTAAAAATTCCGCCGCCCCCCCGAACCATATTTTCTTAAACAAAAAGGCTTCTAGAAACCCTGAGAGAGTTCTACTTAAAAACTTTCACTGGAGACTCATCATCATACTCTAGCATCAGTCCACCTATGTGAAGTCTTGACAGGGAAGATAAGAATGAGAGACGGCTGTTTGCCTCTCTTGAGCCAGCACCAGCATTTTAAAGAAGGGGTGAGCACTGGCCTGAGTAAATATTGCAGGGAAAGATGATCATGGGGATTAGGCGGGGACAGGTCCTCCGATGCCAAGACAGGGAGTTAGGAACCCCCTGTTGGTTAATGAAGAGCTACTGAAGATTTCTGAGGAGGTGAGTAACATGAGCTGACCTGTGTTTAGAAAGATCAGCTTTGCAGCAGTGTAGAGAATGAATTCGGTGAATGAGGGCAAGAGACCAAGAAATCAGCCAGGAAGTCATTGCAATAGTCCAGGGAGAGATGTTGGCAGCCTAGGTTGGAGAAATGGTTGTGGGGCTGAAAAGAAAGGAAAGACAGAAGTGAGAAGCATTTTAGATTGAGAGTTGACAGAGCACAGTGGCCTATGGATATGAGGGTCATGATGATGGGTGATCATTAAAGCAGGCTCATTAAGGGGGAGTCTACAGATACCTTCTCCATGTCATCCCAGTTGGTGATGATGCCGTGTTCAATGGGGTATTTGAGAGTCAGGATTCCTCGCTTGCTCTGAGCTTCATCCCCCACATAGCTGTCTTTCTGGCCCATTCCCACCATCACACCCTGCAATGCAAAGAGAAGAAAAGAGAAATGAATTGACTGACGGCTCCACACAGAGGGATTCAGGCACTGGAAGGTCTCTGAAGAAGGATGAGGATGGGAAAAACAGCTTTCTTCCCCTGGAAACAGGACAGCAGGAGACAGGATGGAGCAGATACCAGTGAGTGTGGAGGTGTCAGGAAGAGAAGGTGGAGGATTTCTTGTGGGTTGGCCTTTCTTCTTTCTCTTCAGACAATGTTGTTTTCTGAGATAAAACAAGCCCCACCCATACACTTCTTCCCCTCATCCTACTACACACAGGCACACACACACACAAACACACACACACACACAAATTTGTATGTACCCTCCTCAAATCCCCTGTGCCTGCACTTTTAGATCTCCAAATCTTTGCTATTCTCTCCACCTGCTGAAATCCTTCTTATTCTCAGTTATTCCTTTTTCTGTGACATCTTTCCCTTCCTGTGAAATATTTTACCTCTATCACAGCCCATGATCTCTGACTAGTTAAGTGTATTTCTTCACAAAGTGTAAATTTCTTAAAGGCAAGAGGCTTGTTCAATTAATTTTTCCAAACCTAGCAACCCCCCAAATGTAAGCCAGACATAATAGTGTCATTGTGTGCCTGATGTATATTGGTTTTGGCCCTGGATATTTCTACTTAAAGGGTCCTGCTCTCTCAGTTAATCAGAAAAGAACTCCCTACACCTGGCATGCATGCACGCATGTGCATGCAGACACACACACACACACACACACACACACACTCCCTTCCCCTAACCCCCAGCTCAGCAGGGTCTCACAGTGCAGCGCTTACTCCTAGTGGCTCAAAGCCTGGTATCCAGATGAGCACACACCTGGTGTCGAGGGCGGCCCACGATGGAGGGGAAGACAGCCCGGGGGGCATCATCTCCTGCGAAGCCTGCCTTGCATAGGCCAGAGCCATTGTCACACACGAGTGCGGTGGTCTCCTCTTCACACATGGTGTGAGTGGCCGAGTGAGCTGGGGACTGGAGCACCTTGCGGTTTGTGGGAGAAGAGAACTAGTCAGCCACTTGTCAAATCAGTTTGGAGACAGTTTCTTGGCTTTGGGGGCTGACCCTACCTGCAACCAGGGCACACTTCCAGGAGGGACAGGCATGGGCTTGGCCTCCCACTCTCTGGCAGTTGAGCCTCTTCCCTTTACCCTAAATTGTGAATTGTGTCCCCCTAAAGATTCATGTTTAAGTCCTAACCCCCAGTACCCAGAAGATGACTGTATTTGGAGATAGGGTCTTTAAAGAGATAATTAAGTTAAAATGAGATTAATGCAATATGGCTGTCATCCAATATGAATACTCCAATAGGATGGGTGTCTTTATAAGAAGAGGAAATGAGGATCCAGATGCATGCAGAGGGTAGGCCACGGGAGGATGCAGTGAGAAGGTGACCACATACAAGCCAAAGAAAGAGGCTAAAAGTTCTGGAAGGACACCTAGCAAACCGATTATAGTGATTACCTCTGGGAGTGTGGAGAAGAACTGGGAGAGGAAGTGCTGTGTTATATCTATAATATTTTAATTTTTTTACAAGGAGGCTGCATTTGTATATAGTTTATATAATTAAAAATCACTAGCATAACATATCACTAAGGAAAAAATAGGCAGTGGTTATAGGTGAAATGTACACTCCTAAGGGTAGAAGCACCTTGACAAGGAAGGGGCACTCTGGGAGGAGAGAGGAAAAGAAGGAACTCCACGATGGGACTCACTGTATGCTGCCTCGACAGATGGCGACAACAGAGGATTCCCTCCCCCATGCCGAGATCCGAATTAGGATGGATGCAAACTAATGAAGAAATTAACTTTCCCAACATCTGCTGCATGCATTCTTTCTTTTTTTCTGCCTTCCTTCCTTCCTGTGTCTCTTTCCTTCTCTTTCTTTCTTTTGAGTTACAAACAGCAGCTGACAAATTCCTGGCATTTGGTGATGAAGGAGAAGCAACAGAGCCTCGGAAGATGGTGAGAGATTGCCTCCTAGCCTGGGAGGACCCAGTGGGGCGGGGCAGAAGTGGGGAAGGCCCCAGCTGAGGGGCTGAGGAGGCAGACTTCCAGAAGTCCAGAGAAAAGAGAAGTGCCAGGCACAGAAAGAGAAGGCGGGCTGAAGTTTTATCCGGAATGTGTGACCCCAGGTGCCTATGACATGGAGCGGGGAGAGGGGAACTTCTGAAACCTGTGATCCTGGTCCCAGATGGCCTCATGCAGAAGCTGGACAGAGAAGACTGTGACTGAAGCAGAGCGGAGACAGCACCACAGGCCTGAGAATGCGAGGTCTGAAGGCTAGGTAGACACTGAGCAGAGGCTTCTTAACATTTTCAAGAGTAAAACGAAGCCCTTCCCAGTTATATTCAAAGCAAGGCTCACACTAGGGGAGAGGCCTGCTGTGACTTCTTAAATCCAGCTTTGCCTCTGTCTCTGCTGATCCTTATGTCTCCCATGGCGCCGTTGATGAGTCCTCATTCTCTAAACCAGCCCACAAGGTCCAGAATAGGATATCCCTCCTGATAAAGCCATGTACTAAGCAGTAATACAATTTGGTATATTTGCAGCTGCCTCAGTCAGTGTCAATGAGGAGGCAGCGATATGTCTCAGGGCTCTACTCTCGACCGTTTCTCATGTGACATTTTTATAAATGAATGAAAATACAAAGCACAGGTTGATCAAGTTTTCAGATAAAACAGCTGGGAGAGAGTAATATTAAATACACTGGGTGAAAGAATAAAAATCCAAGAAGATCTCAAAAGGCAGAGAAAATGAGCTGAATCAAAAGAGTTTTTTTTTTTGAGATGGGGTCTTGCTCTGTCACCCAAGCTGCAGTGCAGTGGCAAGAACACGGCTCACTGCAGACTCGACCTCCCAGGCCCAAGCGATCCTCCCACCTCAGCATCCCCAGTAGCTGGGATCCCAGGCATGCCCTGCTATGCCTAGCTGATTTAAAATTTTTTTTTCTGTAGAGACGAGGTCTCCCTCTGTTGCCCAGGCTGGTGTTGAACTCCTGGGCTCAAGTGATTCTCCTGCCTCAGCCTCCCAAAGTGCTGAGATTACAGGTGAGCCACCACACAAAGCCAAAGTTAAATTTAATGAAATGAATATGAATTCCTATATTGTGAGTTTCAATAACCAAACTCTGAAAGCTCTTGTGGCCAGGCACATTGGCTCACGCCTGTAATCCCAGCACTTTGAGGCAGGCAGATCACGAGGTCAGGAGATTGAGACCATCCTGGCTAACACGGTGAAACCCTATCTCTACTAAAAATAAAAAAAATAAAAAAAAAAAGGAAAAAATATTAGCCGGGTGTGGTGGAAGGCACCTGTAGTCCCAGCTACTTGGGAGGCTGAGGCAGGAGAATGGCGTGAACCCGGGAGGCAGAGCTTGAAGTTAGCTGAGATCATGCCACTGCACTCCAACCTGGGCGACAGAGTGAGACTCTGTCTCAAAAAAAAGAAAAAGAAAAAGAAAGAAAGAAAAAAAGAAAGCTCTTGTTTAGCATCTGTGAGCAGGACTTGGCATCTTGTTGATCGTTAGCAGGACTTGGCATCTTGTTGACCCTGCTATGGCAGGGATAAAAGCTACCTCTGCCCTTAGCTGGGGTACTGTGTGTGGTTCTTGGGGCCACCCTTGCTGGCAAAGGTGTGGAGAAGTGGCTTCACAGTCACTGCTTGTGAGTGTCAAATTGTACTACTTTTCTGAAAGGGAATTTGAAAATACTTATTAAAAGCCTTAAAGATGTACACACCTTTTGACTCCCCAAAAGCACTTCTACGAATCTATCTTTGTGAAACAGTCATGGGTGAATGAAAAGATTTGGCCTGTTCTCACACCTTTGTTTAAAATGATCAAAATTAGGAACAATCTCAATATCAAAAAAAAGTTACTGAATAATAAATAATTTGGCTTGTAAACTAATTACTGGAAGCCTCCATACAATGGAGAAACTAAAATATTTAATGCAATAGAAAAGGTGCAAGTTGCTTTGGTAGGTGAAACAGCGGTATGTTCAGTGTTCCCATTTTTGGTATAAATGGATTTTTAATTTTAAAAAACATGGGGTTTTCCACATATATTATCTATTTAATCCTCAAAACAGCCCCGAGAGAAGATATCTTTAATTCCATCTCATAGATTTGGAAGCCAAATCTCAGAGAAGGTAAAGAACTTAGCCAGAGATCTCTTCACTGAGAAGAGGCTGGGAGAGGCAGGCCTGGCACCCACCGAGGACACTTCCCAGGCCTGAGATGTGCCTTCCTCACTACTCTGGGGAGCTGTCATAACTTCTCCACGTTTGGTGTTTTTGCTTCAGCCTGTCTGTCCAGAGCTGTTGGCAGCAAGCACCCTAAAACAAAAGGGTCTGTGTTCTTTTCTCTCTATGAAATGGAGTCCCTCCTGTGCCAGGGCCACGCCTAGATTTACTTTTTACAGCCCCAGCACCTAAGTGGGTGTTTAACACATAGGCGGTGCTATGGTTGGAATGTTTGTGCCCTTCAAAATTCATGTTGAAATTTCGTTACCAATTTTAGCAGCAGGGTTCTGCCCTCTTGAATGGACTAATGTCCTTCTCAGGAATGGGTTTTTTATAAAAGGGCGAATTTGGTCCCTTCTCGCTCTCTCTTGCCCTCCTGCCACGTGAGGGCACAGCACAAGGCGCCATCTTGGAAGCAGACTCTGGGCTCTCACCAGACAGACACTGAGTCTGCTGGTGCGTTGATCTTGGACATCCCAGCCTCCAGAACTTTGAGAAATAAATTTCCATTGTTTATAAATAACCCAGTCTTATATATTCTGTGGTAGCAACAAACATGGATTAAGACAGTAGGTGTTCAATAAATATTGAATGACAATGTCGCCATCTGAGTGGCCCCCTCCCAGACCTGGTGTGCTCTGCCACCTGAGTCCCCACAGTCCAGCCTCATGATGGTTCAGTCACAAGGGCCTGACTTAGAATCACATGGGCAGTTTTCTCTCCAAGCTGGCCAGTGAACAGCAGTGCTGCCCTGCTCTAGCAGGTGGTCCACCTTGAGGGGAAAGCAACCTCCAAAGCGAGGAAGTAGCAAAAGAGGCAAAGCTGTGCTCCGACACTGTCTCCCTCTAGGGTCCCTCAGCGTCCGTCTCTCCTGTGTGACTTATGGTTCAAGTCCGTCTGGGTTTTCAATGAGCCCTTTTGTCTCCCTCCCCAAACTCACTCCAGCGTTTCCCACACACAGAAAGAGGCAGAGCCTGGAATTTTTTTTCCAGTGCAGAGCAGCGGCTGAGACAAGCCACAAGGCGGCCTGAAGCTGTCAACAACGCTGTTCTGCAGCACTTCAGGTGGCTTGGAGTTTACTATTTTGAAGGCAAAATCCAATGTGAAGCGAGGGCGGGGAAGGCAGAGGGAAGGCAGGGGGAGGGCTGGTGGAGTCCAGCCTCCGAAGGGCCCGTGCTGCTCTGAGAAGAAGGTGTTCACCCTGGAGCCAGACTCTTGTACTGTCTCTGCCAGGAGAAATTCTAAACTTTCCTCAGCTGCTTTCTGGTAATTTGTGGCTAGACTCGAGCATGTCAGCTGAACCAGAGCCAAAGTCACTGTGGTTTCCTGGGGTCACAACCGCTTCATGCTTGGCGGGGAGCAGAGAGTTGCTCCGGTTCCTTCAGCACAAATGACATCTGGGCTTCATTGAAGCTCTCACTGACTCAAGAACGAAGCTTTTATTCCCTTTGCCCCGAAGGTGGCCAGAAACCAAAGACATAATGAGTGCAAGTCATTTGCTCACTCACCCGTCTGTCTCCCTGGCCACCCCAAACACGATGTGAGGGCAGAGCTGTTAAAATCCACCCACCCCAGTACCTAGAAGGAGACAAGTTTGGCTCTAGAAATCTTCTCACTGCTCCTTCCTTTACCCTCTTCTCCCTCCTGGTTCCCCCTTCCCACAGCCCAGTCCCTTTGTCCTTCCCTGGGCCTTAGTTTCCTCCGCTAGAACATGGAAATGATAGTATCTATCTCACAAGATGACGGAATGGAAATGAAGGTGCCGTAGACATTGTAAATGTAGGCAAATTCCAGCCTGTTTCTATATGGCCTGTATCTCAGGATGGTTTTTCCTTTCTTTTTTTTTAAATACTGGGCCTCACTCTGTCACCTAGGCATTGAGTCCAGTGGCACCATCAAGCTCACTGCAGGCTTGAACTCCTGAGCTCAAGGATCCTTTCTCCTCGTCCTAGGAGCTGGGATGACAGGCATGTGGCTGGCATGGTCACTACATTCTGCTAATTTCAATTTTTTTTTTTTTTTTTAGAAACAGGGTCTTGCTATGTTGCCCAGGCTGGTCTCAAACTCTTGGCCTCAAGTCGTCCTCCTGCCTTGGCATCCCAAAGTGTTGGGATTACAGGTGCAAACACTGCACCTGGCCCTACATTTTCAAATGGTTGAGAAAAAAACAAAAGAAAAAAATATTTCATGACCCATGGAAATTATGACATTCAAGTCTCAGAGTCTAATAAATAAAGTCTTACTGAAACACAGCCACACCCATTCACTTACATATTATCTATGGCTGCTTTTGTTACAATGGTTAGAATTGAGTACTTGTGACAGAGACCTTCAGGCTCTGAAAGCCTAAAATATTTACTTTCTGGGCCTCATCAATCCCTGTCGTCAAATGCTGCAAAGAATAATAATTCTTATTAATCTCTCTTACTCTTCTCCATCAAAACTTGCTCCCAGGATGAAGCCTGTCATATTGAAAGGAATTGAATGATCCGCTTTACACATCAATGACTGTTGAAAGTTGAATTTATGTCCGTTCTCAAAGACATTTTCATTTTGACAGAAAGTGTTAGGCCTAAAAGGAGGTCCTCTGTGATGATGAGATTTCAAACAATAGCTGGGGACAGCTTTTTGGGTGAGGGCTTCAAGTGACATGTAAGCAGCTGCCTCTCTGCCTTTTATTATTTGCCTACGCGTATATACAAACCATCAGAAACGCTGGCAGAGAGAAATCATCTATGAAAAACACTGCCATGGTGGAAAATTCTAACAGCACCTCTAATTAACTTCGTGGTATCTTCACGAGGTTCATATATATACATGAGTTCAATTAAAAACAACTCTGTTGAGTAATATTTTGGATCCTCCAGCATCTGTCTCGGGTGCCTTCTCTTTTGGCTCTTACCTGGCCTTCCATTCACTCCCCTGGTTCTGCTCCTGTCCAGACCCCTCTCTTGAGCTCTAGGCCTGCAGAGCCTGCTGTGCATCTCCCCCACCAACCCCCCCACCCCGGCACCCCAACTCCACACCTCCAGGACTGCTCTCCTCATCACCAGCCTCTGCCTGGAGCTGCCCTCACAGACTCACACCACCCACCCTGAGCCCACGCCCAATGCCCTGGTGCCGCCCTCTTCCCTCTCAACCTATCACCAGCCCTTCTTTCTTCTACCTCCACGGCACCCATGCCACCAGCTCAGGACCACCGCATGCTGCAGTTGTGCTCTTGCCCTGTTCCAGTCCACTCTCCTCACAGCTGCCAAAGCAGCCCCTTCAACAGATACCCTCCAGATTAAAACCCTTCCATGGCTCCCCATAGCCTGATCCTTTAGAGTCTAAAGCTCTTGTAATCCAGCCCTGTTGACCCCTCTGAATTTAGTTTTACCTGATTCTTGCCTTGCCATCTAAATTCAGTGGAGTTGAGCCGCTTGAGTCCCAAAAACCATGCTCACTCTTTACCAGGACTACCTTACTTCAGGACCAAGCTGAGGCACCTCTTCCTCCAGGAAGTCTTCCCTGATAACTCCTGGGCTGAGTGATGGGCTCCTCCTGGGCTTTACCCCTTTCATGTACTTATTTGCTCCATGGTTCTCATCTGTTTATCTGTCTCTTCCAGTAACTGCAGAAGCCTCTCCACTGTCCCTAAGGAGCAGGGACAGTGCCTGGCCCATAATAAGTGCTCAGTAAATGTTGGAAGAATGAACAAGGGGAAAGCGGAAAGATATCTTGCCCCAAGTTCATGATGTCACACGGCCCATCCCCTTTCTCAGGCCTGGCATGTAGGATCTTACTGTTCATTGCAGTTTCTCCAGCACCCATCCATCTCTGTCACAGGAAGCTCTGCCTCTTTTCAGCCCAAGGGTTAGTATGAGAGTCCAAACCCACATTCAGGTAATCAAAGTGAGCACTTAGAGCCTCCCTGTACAAAGTGTGGTCCCAGACCAGCAGCCTCAGCATCGCCTGGGAGCTTGTTAGGAATCCCAAGTATCAGGTCACATCTCGGCCTACTGGAATCAGAATCTGGGGTGGGGCATAGGGCAATCTATGTTTTAACAAGCCCTCCAGGTGATTCTTAAAGTTTGAGAACTCAGGGCGGGGCCCTGACAGCCTTGAGCTGAGTGCCATATATATGCATTCTCTCATTTAATCCTCACACCATCGCCAAGTAGATACTGTTATTCTTGCCCCCATTTTCCAGGTGAGGAAGCTGAGGTCGCTCAGTAACTTGGTTAGCCTGGCAGTCTGCCTTCAAGGCCTGCACCGCCACACCCAGCCTGCCTCATCTGTGAAGAGATGCTAGTGAGTTCTGATGCCAAACGTGGAAGTGGCCCCTTAATCTCATCTTCCTCTTAATTCTTTGTGCACGTGTGTCTGTGTGTGTTGGGTGGGTTGGGGAGTAATGACATCTGCAAATGGGTCACAGTTGGGTGTGAGTCTTTTGAATGAGTGGCTGAATGTCTCTAGGCCTCAATGTCCTCATCAGAGGAGGAGAATGAACTAGATGGGCCCCAAGGTCCTACCCCAGAACCTCATGATGCCACAGGGCAAGTGGAATTTTCCCCATCCCCCAATGATCCTAGAGCCTTCAAGGACTGCAAAAACCCTCCATTCTCCTCAGCCAAGCACAAATCAGAGGACAGAGAGAGACCCAGGGGATCTGAAGAAAATACCCTCCCATTCCCAGCACAGACATTTCATGGACTAAACAGCTCACGGACACCAGGACCACTGTTGGCTTTAACTCAAGTATTCTGAAAAGAAGCTGCTTTTCTGCAAAGTATATGATCCCCTAAAACAGCCTCCCAGACATTCTAACCCAAGACAAAAGACATCAGGATGTGGACCTTCACTGACCCCGGGGAGCAGGGCTAGTACAGACTGCAGGCATTATATCCCACCAGCCCCTTCTGAGGCAGGGAGCGGTTCCAAGCTGCCCCTGCCCCAGGATGTCCCATGGCCAGCGATGCCTTTTCCCGGCAGGCTGCAGTATGTTCGCAGGTGCCGCTTCCCACCAAGTGCCCTGGCATGTGATCTGGGCCAGCGCCACAGAGGTCAGGCCAATCTGGAGGCACCTCCCGCACCCAAGAGGCCAGGCAGCCCCGGAAAGGAAGAGGTGGCAAAAGCCGTACAGTACTCACCGAGGGTACGAGAGGTTCTTCTCCCAGTGACTGAGGGCTGGTGTGTCTTTGGCATGAATACCAGAGCAATATAAAACCCCAGAGGCGGATCTTCTTTAAACAAAGTCCCTAAAAAGGCCAGCTGACGGTGTGTTAGCAATATTACCATATAAGGTGGTTTTTTCAATAAATCGCCTTGGGGGTAGGGAAGGGGGTGGGTAGAGTGAATTATCATTTGAAAAATGTATGCAAAAGGACTCAGTGGCAACAGCCCCGGTGCTGGTAGATTTGTTCCTTTTATGCTGCACTTGCATAAACAAAACTCACAGCAGGCCTTATAAGTTGCCCAGAGTGAGACCAGATGCAGCTGTGCTCCTGGAGTGAGAACCATACCAAGAATGGCAGTGAGCCTCCTCCATCCACACCTCCCTCCTCAGGCACTGCTGCGTGCCGCCCCTGGGCCTGCCTGGGACACCCAGGCAGTGTCCCCAGAATGGGTGCAATTATGCCTTGTCTGGCACAAGCCTGGGACCAATGAAAGCTGGAGAGAAATGCCATCTGTACCCAGGAAAGAAATCCTGTGTGCCTTACTCACCTGCTGCACCTTGGCACAAGCTCCTAACCCTTGAGCTGAGTTCTCTGAGGGTCTCAGGACACCTTAAGCTTCATTCTCTCTTGGGTTCTTCTGGATTTCCTCTACCAGTCTCTAAATATCGAGAATTACAGACTGAGGGACCTGCTTCAGGGTTGAGGCACACCTAACAAGACTCCTGGCCTGTAGGATTTTCCACAGTCCTGTGATTCTTGAGCTTCTTCTTCTTTTTTTTTTCTTTTATTTTTTTGAGACAGAGTCTCGCCCTGTCTCCCAGGCTGGAGTGCAATGGCACAATCTTGGCTCACTGCAACCTCCGCCTCCCGGGTTCAAATGATTCTCCTGCCTCAGCCTCCTGAGTAGCTGGGACTACAGGCACCTGCCACCACACCCAGCTAATTTTTGTATTTTTAGTAGAGACAGGATTTCACCATGTTGGCCAGGCTGTAGGATTTTCCTACAGGCCAGGCTGGTCTCGAACTCCTGACCTTGTGATCTGACTGCCTTGGCCTACAGGTGTGAGCCACTGTACCTGGCCTTCTTCTTCTTCTTCTTCTTCTTCTTCTTCTTTTTTTAATTAGACAGAGTCTTGCTCTTGAACTCCTGGATTCAAACAATCCCTCCTCCTTGGTCTCCCAAAGTGCTGGGATTACAGGCGTGAGCCACCATGGCTGGCTGGTTCTTGCTCTTCTTTGTGTAATTCATGTACTCTCCCTAGGTAGCTTGTTCATTTCCCACATTAATCAGCTACCAGCTCTGTGGTATGACTTCAACTCCACATTCTCATGGTCCCCTCCCTCACCCTGATCCAGACTAAAATGATCAATTGCCTATTGGACATCCCAATCCAGATGACTCTCCGGCTCTTCAAACTCATCCTGTCTAAAACTGAGCCCTTCCTCCCTACCCTCAAAGCTGCTGTGCCTCCTGCATTGCCAACTTCCAAGTCCATCCCCTCAGCCCTTCAAGCTAGAAGCCAGTCAGTCTAGAACCCTCTGACTCCCTCATGCTCCCACAACCACCTGGTCACCACAGCCTGGTGCTCCCCCCATCAGAAATGCCCCTCAGCTCTGTGTCCTCCCTCCATCCCTGCTGGCCTGTGCTGCCTCAGGCTCCAGTCCTACCTGGCCTGGAGTGGGGCACAGTTTCCTGACTGGCCTCCCTGACTCTGCTCCGTCATCAACACAGAGGTTCCCAAAGCATGAGGAGCACCAGAGTGCAGTGGCAGCGTGACATGGGAATGTGCTCACAATGCAGGTTCTCAGGCACCACCTAGCCCTATTGCAACAGAAACTCGGGGAGTGGGCCTCAGCCACCTGTGTCTCTCAAACTTTCACCACCCAGTGCCCGGGATACCCCCGCTTCAATAGAAGAAGCATGCATTGCATCCTTGCTAAGCGCATAGGGACTTCCAGGTGGTTTTGGGTGGCCTGGTGCAATGGCTTGGTGCAGATCTGGCTTCCTCATTAACTGAAAATTGAGGCAGGAGAAGGTGTGAATGAGGAGTGTCCTCTGCTGAGACAGCCCAGAGGAAAGATTAAAAAAGGCTTTCCATGAGGACCTGCAGTTGTTCCCTGTCGACAAGAAACACTGTTGTCATTGCGAGATTCACTTACTCATCGTTTGATCACTGGCCTACGTGTTTAGTGCCTAAGTCTAAATTCCAGGCCCTGTGGGAAGCTTCCTGAGCCTTTCAAGTTCCTAGAAAAACCCTCACTGGGGATTCTAGAGGGAAGAGGCTCCCTTTCCGGAGCTGTGCTGCATACAAGGTGGCAGTGGATGAGGTGTGGGCTGTTTCAGCATGGACAGAGTGCTCGCAGTCCCAACTGGCTGAGGCAGGTAGCTCAACGCTAAGTGACAGGGTCATAAGCTCCCACTCTGATTCTCTCTTCTTGTGTGGGAATGAGGCCAGGGCAGGAACAGGGTGCCAATCTCCCTTGACCTGATCATGGGTCTAGAGGGGGCATCCTTTTCCTTCTCAGAGTAAGAGTTGCTTCACAGAGTGAGCTTTCTTCTAATCACTCAGCACCATGGTCAGGGTGCAGGTGGGGACACCTTGCCCTTATGGATATTCACCTCTTAGTTGGCACAGTCAGCCGATAAACAATGAAAAGCCTATAACAAAGGCACTGGTTGTGATCTGGGCTCCAAACAGCCCAGAGACCAGAAAGCAGGGACTAACTGAATACACTGAAGCTCTGAGGAAATGTTTAGGGAGAGATCAGAAGGTGGGGGAGGTTACACCAGGTACTCGATTTTTTATATTTAACATGTTTTTCTGGTTTCAAAACTTCAATGCAAAATTTCAAAAAATATAAAAATGTGTATTTTAGAGAGCAAATGCTCCCTATAATCCCACTTAGACCTAAGCCAGAGGAGACCACTGTTAACGGCAATAGGATACCTATTTAAAAAATATTTTTTCCAGATTTTTTCTAACATTTTAATATTATTTTACAAAAATGGGATTATGTCATTGCATATGTTTTTACAACTGTTCTGAAACTTGTCATGTTCTCTTAATAATACTCTCGGATGTCTTTCAAAATCAGTTCATGTAATTTTTAAAACTCTAACATCGTTTTACATAGTAGGATATATACCATAAATTATTTGACCAATATCCTATTGATGGGCTCTTGGGTCATTTCCAGTGTTTTTACTCATGCCAACATTGCTAACATTACTAAAAGTTTGTAATGTGCCTTTGTGCACATGTGGGAATATTTTCATATGGTAAATTTGTTAAAGTGGAATTCTCTGATTAAGTAAGTACATGTGAAATATTGATGGAACCTGCCAAGTTGTCTTAAAAAAATTTGTACTAGTTTATACTCCTGCCGGGAGAACATGAGGCCACCTCCCTCTTCATGTTATTAGACAATTAGCATTAATATGGGGTTTTTTTTCAGTACATTACATTTGTTTATTACATTTAGAAACATGTCAGTTTTCATATGACTGACCACCTTAGAACTGTTTGTTTTTTTCCCTAACTACAAAAGTAATATATGCAATGGTTAAAAAAAAAGAGGAAAATATACGAACTAGGTGTTCAAATCTTGAGCTGTTTCCTTGAGTGGGCAATTGTACAAATGAGCCACTCTGCTCCTCTGGCTCTCCTTGTGTCCAGATGAACCATGTGGATCATTGGCAATTACTCATCTTTTAAATGTTTCCTAATCAGGAAGGAGAAACTTAGTATCTTCTTGTTTTAAAATTATTATTATTATTATTGAGACAAGGTCTTGCTGTGTTGCCCAGGCTGGAGTGCAGTGGTGCAATCACATCTTACTGGAGCCTTGACGTCCTGGGCTTAGGTGATTCTCCTGCCTCAGCCTCCATAGTAGCTGGGATTACAGGCGTGTACCACCCTGCCCAACTAATTTATTTTTACTTTTATTTTTTTTAGAGACAGGGTTTCACCATGTTGCCCAGGTTGGTCTCGAACTCCTGGCCTCAAACGATCCAACGGCCTCAGCCTCCCACAGTGTTGGAATTACAGCATGAGCCACCGCACCCAGCCTAAAATGAAAATGTAAAATTATATGGTAACTAATGAGAATGAACATGTTTGGTCTATATTAACTTTTCTTTTCTCTCTCTTTTTATTTTTTATTTTTTGAGACAGAGTCTCCTCTGTCACCCAGGCTGGAGTGCAGTGGTGTGATCTTGGCTTACTGTAACCTCTCTGCCTCCTGGGTTCAAGCGATTCTCATGCCTCAGCCTCCCTAACAGCTGGGATTACAGGTGTGCATCACCATGCCTGGCTAATTTTTGTGTTTT
>NW_012102210.1:3292799-3305112 GCF_000951045.1 Mandrillus leucophaeus | reverse complement strand
TAGAGACGGGGTTTCACCATGGTCTCCATCTCCTGACCTTGTGATCCGCCCGCCTCGGCCTCCCAAAGTGCTGGGATTACAGGCGTGAGCCACCGTTATACAACCAGTCTCCAGAACTTTTTTATCTTGCAAAACTGAAACTGTATCCATTAAACAACTCCTCACTTTGCCCTCCCCTAGCCCCTGGCAACCGCTCTTTTGCTTTCTGTCTCTGAATCTGACAACTCTGAGTACCTTATAAGAGTGGAGTCACACAGTGTTTGCCCTCAAGGTTCATCCATGCTATAGTATGAGTCAAAATTTCCTTGCTTTGTATTTATGTAATTTTATTTTTCAGAGACAGGGTCTTACTTTGTCACCCAGCCTGGTGTGCAGTGGCGTGATCATAGCTCACTGCAGCCTCAAACTCCTTGGCTTGAGCAATGCTCCTGCCTCAACCTCCCAAACAGCTAGGACTATAGGCATGTTCCACCACACCCAGCTAATTTTTAAAAAGTTTTAATTTTTGTAGAGACGGTGGGAGGGGGTGTCTCAATATGTTGCCTAGGCTGGTCTTCAACTCCTGGCTTCAAGCGATCCTCCCACCTGTGTCTCCCAACGTGCAGGGATTACAGGCATGAGCCAATGTGTGGCCTCCTTCCTTTTTAAAGCTGAATAATATTTCATTGTATCTGTATAACACATTCTGTTTATTCATTCATTTATTGAGTGACACTCGAAGTCCTTTCACTTCTTGGCTATTGTGAATAATGCCACTATGAACATGGATGTACAAATAGCTCTTTGAGACCCTGCTTTTACTTCTTCTGGGTATACACCCAGATACAGAATTGCTAGACCATCTGATAATTTTCTTTTTACTTTTTTGATGAAGTGCCAAATGGTTTTCTATAGGGACCACATCATTTTCCATTTCCACCAACAGTGGTGTACAATGATTCCAATTTCTCCACATCCTTGCCAACACTTTGTTATTTTTAGGGTTGTTTTTTATTTTTTTAAAGTAGCCATCCTAATGGGTGGCTATTTTAAAAACATTGTATGTGAGCATGTTTTAATTAAACAGATTTTTTTTTTTTTTTTTTTTTTTTTTTTTTAGATAGAGTCTCGCTCTGTTGCCAGGCTAGAGTGCAATGGTGTGATCTCAGCTCACTGCAACCTCCACCTCCTGGGTTCAAGCGATTCTCTTACCTCAGCCTCCTCAGTAGCTGGGACTGCAGACGCATGCCACCCTGCTAATTCTTGTGTTTTTAGTAGAGATAGGGTTTCACCATGTTGTCCAGGATGATCTCAATCTGTTGACCTCATGATCCACCTGCCTCGGCCTCCCGAAGTGCTGGGATTACGGGTGTGAGCCACTGCGCCCAGCCCAGACTATTTTTTTTTTTAAGAGTAGTTTTAGGTTCACAGAAACATTGAACAGAAAGTATAGAGAGTTTCCATTACACCCAACACCAACACACTCTCAGCTTCCTCCACTATCAAAGTCCTACACCAAAACGGTTCATTTGTTACAACCAATGAACCTACATTGACACGTCATTATCACCCAAAGTTCATAGTTTGCGTTAGGGTTTGCTCTTGGTGTTGTACATTCAATGGGTTTTGACAAATGTATAATGCCATGTATCCACCCTTATACTGTAGTGTCATACAGAGTAATTTCACTGACCATTATTCATCCTTTCCTCCCCACAACCACTGGCAACCATTGATCTTTTTACTGTCTCCATAGTTTTGCCTTTTCCAGAATGCCATATAATTGAAATCATACAGTATGTGGCCTTTTTAAGGTTGACTTCTTTTACTTAGCAGTAGGGATTTAAGTTTTCTCCATGTCTTTTTATGGTTTGATATTTTATTTCTTTTTAGTGCTGAATGATGTTTCATTGTTTGGATGTACTACAGTTTACATATCCACTCACCTACTCAAGGACAGCTTAGTTGCCTCCAAGTTTTGGCAGTTATGAATAAAGTTGCTCTAAACATCCTTTTGGGCTGGGTGCAGTGGCTCACACCTGTAATCCCAGCACTTTGGGAGGCTGAGGCAAGCAGATCACCTGAGATCAGGAGTTTGAGACCACCCTGGCCAACATGGCGAAAACCCATCTCTACTAAAAATACAAAATTAACTAGGTGTGGTGACACATGCCTGTAGTCCTAGCTACTCAGGGGGCTGAGGCAAAAGAATCGCTTGAATCTGGGAGGCAGAAGTTGCCATGAGCCCAGATCGCACCAATGCACTCCAGCCTGGGTGACAAAGACAGACTCTGTCTCAAAAAAAAAAAAAAAAAAAAAATCCTTTTGCAAGTTTCTGTGTTAGCATAACTTCTCAACTCATTTGGGTAAATACCAAGGAGTGCAATTGCAAGATCTTCTGGTAAGAATATGTTTAGTTTTGTAAGAAACTTCCAAATTGCCTTTCAAAGTAGCTGTACCATTTGGCATTCCCACCAGCAATGAGTGAGAGTTCCTGTTGCCCCACATCCTCATGGTTTTGATTTGCATTTGAGCATTTCAATATAACAACATTTTTTTCCCACTTGACAGTCATTGATTTTTAATTTCTTCAAGGGAAGAAAATAGCAAATATTTATTCAGAAACTTTTAAAAATAAACGTTTGTCATTTTACTTTTGTCAAAATAAAAATTATTTTCATATGATCTGAAAAGAATACTCATTCAAAAAACTTCAGGAATAAGACAAATAAAGTAGAAAAAAATTCCCACCATCATGATAACCACTTTGAACTTAAATCTTTCCAGACATTTTCAAGATATATACACATTTAGAAAAATTGTATCAGGGCCAGTGGCTCATGCCTGTAATCCCAGCACTTTGGGAGACTGAGGTGGGAGGATTGCTTGAGGCCAGGAGTTCAAGACCAGCCTGGGCAAAATAGTGAGACCCTGTCTCTACAAAAAAAAATAAAAATAAAAATAAAAAATTAGTTGGGTGTAGTGGTGTGGATCTGTAGTCCCAGTAACCTGGGAGGCTGAGGCAGGAGGAGCTTTTAAGCCCAGGAGTTCAAGCCTGTAGTGAGGTATGATTGTGCCACTGCACTCCAGCCTGGGCCTCCCAAATTGCTGGGATTACAGGCATGAGCTACTGTGCCCAGCCTCTTATCTGCTTTTTATTTCAACTGTTCTAGTGTTAAGCTGTAATGGTGATAGCCTTCTCTCATTGGCCACTCCAGGCCATCTCCTTCAGGGACCCCTGACCACACAAATACTTGTTTAAAGTTCCTCCATTTACTTCTCATATCAACAAAGAAAAACGAAGACCTCTAGTTGATAATGTTAAATTCAATCTTTAGCTTTCTCTTCAATCCATGACTGACTAAAAGTTTTGTTTCTGAGGATGATTTTCATCTGGATAAAAAACAAACTTCTTGGTCATTAGAGAAATGCAAGTCAAAACCACAATGAGATACCATCTCATGCCAGTTAGAATGGTGATCATTAAAAAGTCAGGAAACAACAGATGCTGGCAAGGATGTGGAGAAATAGGAACACTTTTACACTGCTGGTGGGAGTGTAAATTAGTTTAACCATTGTGGAAGACAGTGTGGTGATTCCTCAAGGATCTAGAACCAGAAATACCATTTGACCCAGCCATCCCATTACTGGGTATATAACCAAAGGATTATAAATCATTCTACTATAAAGACACATGCACACGTATGTTTCTTGTGGCACTATTCACAATAGCAAAGACATGGAACCAACCCAAATGCCCATCAATGATCGACTGGGTAAAGAAAATATGCCACATATTCACTGTGGAATATTATGCAGCCATAAAAAAAAGAATGAGTTCATGTCCTTTGCAGGGACATGGATGAAGCTGGAAGCCATCATTCTCAGCAAACTAACAGAGGAACAGAAAACCAAACACTGCATGTTCTCACTCATAAGTGGGAGTTGAACAATAAGAACACATGGACACAAGAAGGGGAACATTACACACCAAGGCCTGTTGGGAGGTGGGGGACAAGAGGAGGGAGAGCATTAGGACAAATACCTAATGCATGTGGGGCTTAAAACCTAGATGACAAGTTGATAGATACAGCAAACCACTATGGCATGTGTATACCTATGCAACAAACCTGCACGATCTGCACATGTTGTCCCAGAACTTGTAAGGTAAAAACAAACAAAAAACTTCCCAATAGCTATGGTTGTTCCTAAAATGAATCCCAAGGTAAACAAGAAGGCAGCAAATGCGGTGAATCCAGGCGGAAGAACTGAAAGAGGATCTCTCCAGGCCGCACTTGTATCAGTGTTTAGTGTGTTCCCTCCAAAGAAGAGCCGATTACAAAGCTGTGTGTACACAGTCAAAATAAAAATGAAAGCAGCATGGATACAAGCCAGAGGTGCTAAAAGGAGGAACAGAGTGAACGAAGTATGATTTTGGTAACCGTAATCGTTGTGAATGTGTGATGAAATTCACACTTCCTCCAGTTCTATGTAAGGGCTGATTTCACAATACAGAGTCAATCAGGGCCACTGTAGAACATATTGCTGTAACCCCACGGGCTGTGATGGGACCCTCTCTTTAATTCTTGGAGATTTTCAAACTTGATAACTGAGCCGAATGTATGCATTTTGGCAAGGAAGAATGTCTTCCTACTTTTAAAGAATTAGGGATTTCTCTTTTCTGTGCACACATTTCCATGTGCCACAAGTCCCAGTGTGTTCTTTAACTGTCACGCCTTCAAGTTGTGACATGTTAACATGGATTATGCCATTTTCACCGTGAAGCACTCAAAGCTGTTTATCTTAAGTAGGACAATCAAGTATCTTGGTTTGAAACCCAACCTCGGTCTGGTCCGTGGTGCCCACTCCTCAGCCATGGCATACTTGGGGGCTAGAAGAGGCCAGGGCTCACCAGAACAGATTTTCTCCTCTTTGGCTGACTCCATCATGAACACCTCAGCCCAGAGTAAGCAGAAAGCAAATCTTGGTTTCCAGAGGCCGGAGTGCAGGACCCACGTGTCTCCTGCCGGCGTGCTTGCTGTGACTTGGCAATAAAGTATTGTACAATTAAGATATGTACATTTTTTTAAGATATAGTGCTATTGCACAGTTAACAGACTACAGTGTAGTGTAAACATAACTTTTATATGCACTAGGAAGTCAAAACAAAAAAAATGGGTGCAACTTGCTTTACTGTGGTGGTCTGGACCCAGATATTCAGTATCTCCGAATGTTTAGCTTGTCTGAACACCGCTCTCCACTTTCCAAGTGTTCTGAGCCTTGGGTGGCTTGGGAGGTGCCCCAAGATCCGGGCTCCAGTAACCCCACTTCTCTTATTATCAGGCAGTCTCTCACTCCCACTCCCATACTTCCTGGCAAGCACTTGGGCGTGTGTTTCCCAGCCTCCCTATCTTGGGAGACGGGAGAAGCTGGGGATGGTGGTGATGGGGAAAAGTGGGGCTGGAAGCCTCCCCACGGGATGGTTCTTTTAAAAGTCAAGCTCTACCGAACACTCAGGCCTGCCTACCCAGAAGGGTAGCTTTTATTTTTTTATTTTGGAGACGGAGTCTTTCTCTGTCACCCAGGTTGCAGGACAGTGGCCCAATCACGGCTCACTGCAGCCTTGACCTCCTTGGCTCAAGCGATCCTCCCACCTCAGCCTCCCGAGTAGTTGGGACTATCGGTGCAAACTACCATGCCTGGCTACTTTCCGTATTTTTTGTAGAGACTGGGTCTCACCATGCTGCCCAGGCAGGTCTCAAACTCCTGGGCTCAAGTGATCCTCCTGCTACAACCTCCTAAAGTGCTAAGATTACAGGTGTGAGCCACCATGCCTGGCCAAGGGTGTCTTTTAAATGAAAGTAGGGATTGGGCACAGGGGCAACTACTAGACTTAGGCCTTATTTCTATTATTGTTATTATATTATCCATAGTTGTCATGTATTGAGTTGTGTCTGCATCTGCAAATTGTACTGCGCTTAGCCATGTGTATGCATTCTTATTTAATCCTGTTTTTGTTTTTGTTTTTTTTTTTGAGACAGTCTCACTCTGTCGCCCGGGATGGAGTGTAGTGGTGCAATCTCGACTCACTGCAATCTCTGCCTCCCAGGCTCAAGCGATTCTCCTGTCTCATCCTCCGGGGTAGCTGGGATTACAGGTGCCAGCCGCCATGCCCAGCTAATTTATGTATGTTTTCAGTAGAGACAGAGTTTCACCATATTGGCCAGGCTGGGCTGGAACTCCTGACCTCAAGTGATCTGCCCACCTCGACCTCCCAAAGTGCTGGGATTACAGGCGTGAGCCACCGTGCCTGGCCTAATGCTGGTATTATTTACATTTTAAAACGTTGAAGACTGTGAGACCAGGGAGGTCAATTTACTTTTTGAAGTCACACAACCAGTAAGTGAGGAAGCCAGAAATCTCCCCAGTCAGTCTCACCCCTGCACCTGCCCTCATAAGCTTGGCATTATGCCTCCCCTAGCACTGAGGGAGAAAGCTCTACTTGCAACCCGGTGTTAGCTGAGAACTATTAAAATCATCACTTGCAGTGTTCTGAAGGCGAAGTTCTCACATAACGTCACGCAAATAACTAAGAATCAGTTTTAGTTTCAAAATGTTACTGCAAATGTGGGTCCTCCTTTCCATACATTTGGTTTAAGAAGGATTTTTGGGTAACCAAAAATAACCTTTAACAAGTCCAATGAAGAAGCTGTGAAAAACCAAGATAGGAAGAGGCCACTCAGGACTTCATCAAAGTTACAGTTTATCCTACATTTTTCATCGTATTTATTTATTTAGTTTTTTTGAGACGGAGTCTCCCTCTGTCGCCAGACTGGAATGCAGTGGTGCGATCTTGGCTCACCGCAACCTCTGCCTCCTGGGTTCAAGCAATTCTCCCCCCTCAGCCTCCTGAGCAGCTGGGATTACAGGCACATGCCACCACGCCAGGCTAATTTTTGTATTTTTAGTAGAGATGGGGTTTCACCATGTTGGCCAGGCTGGTCTCGATCTCCTGACCTCGTGATCAGCCCGCCACAGCCTCCCAAAGTGTTGGGATAACAGGCATGAGCCACCGGGCCCAGCCTTTCACTGTCTTAAAAATACTTTACTTCAATACATTGTGGTAAGAATTGAATCTGGCTGATAGATCTCTGGCAACAAAGGCGGACTCTGGAAGCTTTCTGAGTTATTCTGGAAAGTGGGTTTGTGTGTGGCCCAATGCTGAGTAACACACCTAGGAAGTTCACTTCCTCCAGCTCTTACAAAACGGAGTCAACTGCCCCAAGTTTTATAAATATGAGGCGAGTCTCTGA
This sequence comes from Mandrillus leucophaeus, assembly GCF_000951045.1. Classification (NCBI taxonomy): domain Eukaryota; kingdom Metazoa; phylum Chordata; class Mammalia; order Primates; family Cercopithecidae; genus Mandrillus; species Mandrillus leucophaeus. The sequence continues at coordinate 3,297,820 of NW_012102210.1, read as the reverse complement.
CTAGAACCCAGTTATGGTCCTTCGCTGCCCAGGCAATTTTAAAACTTGACCCTAATCTAAAGCACCCACGTAGAACTTTCTGCCTCTAGAGTTGTCAACGCTTCTGAATCATGAGCTCCAATCCTCAGGTGTATTGATTGCTTTATTTATTTATTGTGTTCATTTTTATTTTATCACTCTATGGACTTGGCTTTGGCTAGACACAGAGTCCAGTTTATCTTGCCTTCAATAAGGACATCCTGTATCTCCTCTAACTCAAATGAAAAGTCTATTTGTTTATTGGCCATTCTACCCAAATTCCATGCCAGCTTTTTAACAAATGGTATAAATTGGGATTCTCAGATCAGCATTTGACATAAGGAACAGATGAGCTTTAAATAATAATTCCACAATAGGCTGCTACTGCCATCATTTTTGCCTTATGGTAGTAAGAATAATATCAAATCATTTGCAACTTTTATTGACCTATCCTCAGCTATGGGCCATGGACGAATTGACCGGGCACTGCCCTTCTGCTTCATGGGTCAGAGCTGTGGAACAACTTTCCTGAGGGCTGATCCAGGCTGAGCTCTGACACCATGTACTTTTCCACTCATAAAAACAAAAACAAAACAAAACAAAAAAAACCCGATGCCATCTTTGGATAAGCTGGTTGCATAGCCTCCCTTGCTATTAAGGAAAAAAAAAAAAAAAGAGGCTGGGCATAATGGTTCATGCCTATAATACCAGCACTTTGGGGAGGCCAAGGCGGGAGGATTGCTTGAGGCCAGGAGTTTGAGACCAGCTTGGGTAACATAGCAAGACTCTGTTTCTACAAAAAACTTAAAAGATTAGCCAGGCGTGGTGGTGTGCATCTCTAGACCCAGCTACTCGGGAGGCTGAGGCCGGAGGATCACTTAAGCCCAGGAGGTCGAGGCTACAGTGAGCTATAATAGGGCTACTGCACTCCAGCCTGGGTGACAGAGCAAGTCCTTCCTCAAAAACAAACAACTCTTCCCCCCAAAAAACACCAGAAAAACAAAAACCGCACTCACACAAAAGAAAAATAAATATTCTTTCTTACTCTGATGATATAGTTTAATTTTCTCGGACAGGGAATGGTTTGTATATACAGCAGAAGCTACTAGCCAATTATGGACAGAAAGAAAGGCTACAGATCAAAAACGTTTGATGCTAGTTGTTACCTAGGTAGGTATTCCAAGTTCGTAAGTAAGGAGACAACCACACTGTCTGAAATTCAATTCCCTAAATTTGCTTATACAGAAACTTTTGTGGTTACTGCAAGCTCCTTCTTCACTGTAAAGTGGGAATCCATTTAGTAAGTGGACCTATGGGCTCTGTTCTTCCATCTTGGTGAGCCGTGTTAAAACAAAACAAAAATGTGTTAAAAGTTGAGAGCCTCATATCTTACTCAGCCACCAATAAAGAATGGCAGCTGCACCCCAGGCACTTGCCAAAGATTACAATTCTGAGCTCACTGCCACTAAATATTTATTAAAATGTTAGTGCAGAGAACAACCCAGAGTTGTTTAAAATGCATGCAGTCCACCTGAGCTCCCAGATATGACGAAATCCATCCGTAGGCTAGGTCCAGTTAGCAGACAACCCAGTGTCTCAGCTGGACTATGTTGCCTTCCCCACACCCACCACAGTTTCAGTAGAATTACATTCACCATATCTTGTGCCTTAGTGAGACTCCATCATTTCTATGGGAAAACAGAACCCCTCTACCGGATGTTGGGTTTGTTATGCAAATTATTTATTATGTCATACATCCTACGGCCCATCCATGGTGGAAATGTAAGTAATCATGGTTTACGTGTTTTGCTTTATTGCTGAATTCACTTTGTTGCATACTTGATTTCTAGATTCCTTTTCCCCACTTTCAATTTATTTTCTCTTTCTAGTATTTTACACATCCTGGGAATCTGTCTGAAATCCTTTCTACAAAGTTTCTAGAGTCCTGTGGGACTTGGCATTTAGTAGGCATATAGTAAATATTTGTTGAATAAAAGTGGAAGATACAGAAATTAAAATGAAAACATTTATTTCTCCCTCACTTGGGTTCTCTCAACACTTCAGGATAAAGTTGGTGCTCATGATTCTGCGTACACTCATTGATCATGAATTGCTCGTGCGCTGCGAGAGTAGGGCTCCTTTATCTTACTTCGTTATCTGCTCCTTGAGGACAGAGAGCATAACATCTACTTTTGTGTACTTTGAACCGTGCTCTGCACACAGCAGGTACTCTATACGCAAATTAAATGAATGACCCACAGCCTGGATGTGCGACCCACCTTTTTGGGAGAAGGTCACTACCCCATTGTCCAGCTGCTATTATCTAAAGCTAACAGCACTTGGTGTTCCCATTTATATTAGCTCATTCACTTTGGGTCGTACTGCCCACAGTAGAGATGGTAGGTTCTAGTTTTTTTCTTCTAGGCACACACGGTGGACATCTGTTACCTCTGCCTCCCCAGCATCTACTTCCCCTTCTGCTATTAATGCCACCACCATTCTTCTTTGGAAATGAATGCTGCCCCACTCTCAGTGCATGTGGCTTAGATGGGTTATGGGTGCATGATCCAGGCCTGGCCAATTACAGCATTCCATCCTCCAGGCCAGAGTGATTGGTTCAAGGATGAAGTCATGACCAAAGCCATGACCCAATAACTCAATTCCAAATATTGTGTTGAAACTGTTGAACTAAGAAGTTCTTTTTCTTGGCCAGATGCGGTGGCTCATGCCTGTAATCCCAGCACTTTGGGAGGGTTAGGCGGGTGGATCACTTCAGGTCAGGAGTTCGAGACCAGCTTGGCCAACATCGTGAAACCCCATCTATACTAAAAAAATATATATATAAAAATTAGCCAGTCATGGTGGTGTGCTCCTGTAATCCCAGCTGCCCAGCTGAGGCAGAAGAATCACTTGAACCCAGGAGGCAGAGGTTGTGGTGAGCTGAGATCTTGCCACTGCACTCCAGCCTGGGTGACACAGTGAGATTGTTTAAAAAAAAAAAGGTTTTTTCTTGTTGAGCTTACCAAGGCAATAGGCTATATAACCCTCTAGCTGTCAAAGCTACCTCACAGAAAAAGCCAATTAAATGAACAAACATTAAGCATAGAAGAGCCTAGAGATGAATAAAAAATTAGCCTTGATGACAATGGACACTGGATCCAACTGTACCTGAACATCAGTTTTAATTGAGTTTTCTGTCAGTGCAATTAAAATAATTTTTGTTTTTTTTTTTAAGACGGAGTCTCGCTCTGTTTCCAGGCTGGAGTGTAGTGATGCAATCTCGGCTCACTGCAACCTCCGCCTCCGGGGTTCAAGTGATTCTCCTGCCTCAGCCTCCTGAGTAGCTGGAATTACAGGCACCCACCACCATGCCCGGCTAATTTTTTTTCGTATTTTTAGTAGAGACAGGGTTTCACTATGTTAGACAGGCTGGTCTTGAACTCCTGATCTCTGGCGATCCACCCACCTCAGTCTCCCAAAGTGCTGGGATTACAAGCATGAGCCACTGCGCCTGGCTGCAATTAAAAGAATTTTAACTAACAGGGTTCTATTTTCATTATGTGGTTTCCTCATAGGCCAGCTGAAGTCTCAAAGGCCATAATCATAGGCCCTGTGCTTATAGAACAACACTGTGGCTGAGAACCAAAATATTTGTGTAAACTTATCCTGCATTTACCATGGTTCAATTAAAAATAATTTTAAATTCTTGGCCAAGCACAGTGGCTCATGCCTGTAATCCCAGCGTTTTGGAAGGCTGGGGTGGGAGAATTGCTTCAGGTCAGGAGCTTAAGACCAGCCTGCACAACAAAGTGAGATCTCGTCTCTACTAAAAATAAATAAATAAAAAATTTAAACCCTCCTACAACATGGGAAAGGTGAATACTAGGCTGCGTGAGAAAAGTTCTAGACACAGGTGTCTAAGTGTGGTGAGCAGAGTGTTAAGAGCTGTTCAGTGTGGCACAGGGGCTTGTGCTGTAGGTGATATGGAAATATTTTGATGGAATTCTGCTTTGATATGATGCCATTCACTTTTTTGAAGGCAAAATGGGGTGAGGAGAGGAGGCTGCTGGGGATAGGGAAGCTAACCATAGGGAATTATGGAGGAGTATCTAAGAATAGTGTTACTTCCTTTAGTCTAGGTAATGTTTTCACTTCTGTCACCCACCAATAACCCATTATGATTTGTCCAACACAAGGAACATCCTACATTCTAACGCAAGCCCAGAAAAAAAGACAGAAATAACCCTGGGTCATTGTGGGAGTTCTTTTTTGAAGGAGGCTGAGGTTGGGAAAAGTAATCCTTCCCTAGGAATAGATCATAAAGGAGACCTGCTAAGTCCAGATGGGTACCCAGGACTTCTTCAGGCTGTCTAAGGCCAGCGCTTCTCTCTTCTTTAGGTCAGTTCTTTCTCAGCTCTCCACTCACCACGTTTTGTCCAAAGAGCTCTGCTAGTTCTTGCGACAAGGTTTATGTTGAATGGGTTCCAGTGGTGAGGTCACCCTCATGGAAGGTTTCCATATATGACATGCCTCTGCTGCTACGCCCAAGAGCTTTCCCAAGCCCTTTTCACTGATGCTATCCAAGAATAAGGTCTGGCTGGATTCCCATATTGAAGGGGCAATGAAGTTTTAGTTTCTGAAAATAGAAGGTACTGTCCTTTTTGTCTAATTATTAAAGCAATACATGTTCTTTGTAGTACATTTGAAAAAATTCAAAAAAGGGTATGGGGAAAAATGAACAGTCATCCCATAATTCTGTCACCTATGATAACTAATATTAATATTTTAATGTACTTCTTATTCATAGTTTTTCTGAATACATGTATTTATGTATATTTTAGGAAGGTAGCATTGCAGTGTGGTTGAGTGTGGGTTTGGAAGTTTGACATTATTCATTTGGAGTTCTGTGACCTTGGGCGACTTAAAGTCTTTTTTTTTTTTTTGAGACGGAGTCTCGCTCTGTCGCCCAGGCTGGAGTGTAGTGGCGCGATCTCGGCTCACTG
>NW_012102210.1:3289653-3291494 GCF_000951045.1 Mandrillus leucophaeus | reverse complement strand
TTCCTTCCTTCCTTCCTTCCTCCCTCCCTCCCTCCCTCCCTCTCTCTCTCTTTCTTGTCAGGGCCTCTCTCACCCTCGTCCAGGCTGGAGTGCTGGAGTGCAGTGGCGCGATCACAGCTCACTATAGCCTTGACCTCCCTGGGCTCAGGTGATCCTCCCACCTCAGCTTCCTGGGTAGCTAGGACCACAGGCATGCACCAATGCCTGGCTAATTTTTTGTAGAGACAGGGTTCCACTATGTTGCCCAGACTGGTCTTGAATCCCTGGGCTTAAGTGATCCGCTCACCTCAGCCTCCCAAAGTGCTGGGATCACAAGTGTATGCCACCGCGTCTGGCCTTTTCTTTCCTTATTAGGGGAGTTAAAAGAAAAAAAAAAAGTTGATTTTCATCTTAATTTTTTAATGAGAGACTCTTGTTTCTGTTTGTTTCCTTTGACCTACTCCTGTGATGTATCAGTGGATTTCTTTTAATGAGGCCACCATTACATTCTAGGGACACAAAAATCACCAGACACCTCAGGGCTCTCAGAGTCAGGTAGCCCTGGGCTGCCATCCGACTCATCACTTTCTAGTGGGGGAACCATGGGCAAGTTCTACATGAGAATGCATAATACATGCTGGCAGTTAGGATACTTTATTCCTTTACTAGATTGATGATTTTTTTAGAGCTCTATTTAGAATGTTTGCATCTATATTATTGAGATTGGTGTGAAGTGTGTGTACACAATTAATGAGATTGTGCTCACAAAAATGAATTATGTTCGTTTTCTTATTTTCCTATGCTCTACAACAGTTAAAACAGCAATGAGGCATTGCACACTCATGTTCATAGCAGCACTGCACAACAGCCAACAGGTGAAAGCAACCCGTGTCCACTGACAGATGAATTAATAAACAAAATGTGGTATCCACGTAAAATAGAACATCACTCAGCCCTAAAAAGGAAGAAAATCCTGTCACATTACAATACAGATGAACTGGGAAGACATTACACTAAGTGAAATAAGCCAGTCAGAAAAAGACAAATACTGTATGATTCCACTTATACAAGGTATCTAAAGAGCTCGAATTCACGTAGACAGAAAGGAGAATGGTGGTTGCCAGGAGCTGGGGGAGGGGGAAAGGGGCGCTGCTATTCAATGGGGATAGAGTTTCAGTTTTGCAAGGTGAAAAAGTTCGAGACCTGTTTCATAATGATAGGAATATACTTGACATTACTGAACTATACACTTAAAACTGCTTACATTGGTAAATTTTGTTATGTATTTTTTATCACAATTAAAAAATGGCATGAGAATTATATCTGTTCCTTGAAAATTTGAAAGAACTCATAAAAGCATATGAAGATAATACTTGCACACTTTTCCCCATTTCTCTATTGATTATTGTCTTTGAAGTCTTCCACTTAAGATAATTTTGGTTTCATTCACGTGTATTAACATAATTTTTTTAAACCAGAAAATCATCTATTTCATTGAGTAGCAAATTCAATAACTTAGTTATACATAGGACTTTCTTACATCATGCATTTGTCATATCCCCTTGCTAATTTCTAATTTTATATACATTTTCCTTTTTCCCCTTTGGCTACTTTATTGCTTTTTCAAAGAAAGACATTATGAGGTCAGGCACGGTGGCTCATGCCTGTAATCCCAGCACTTTGGGAGGCCAAGGCAGGCGGATCACAAGGTCAAGAGAGCGAGACCATCCTGGCCAATGCGGTGAAACCCTGTTCGAGACCAGCCTGACAAACACAGAGAAACCCCGTCTCTACTAAAAATACAAAATTAGCTGGGCACGGTGGCGCGTGCTTGTAGCCCCAGCTACTCAGGAGGCTTAGGT
>NW_012102210.1:3285333-3286328 GCF_000951045.1 Mandrillus leucophaeus | reverse complement strand
TCACCATGTTAGCCAGGATGGTCTCGATCTCCTGACCTCATGATCCACCCGCCTTGGCCTCCCAAAGTGCTGGGATTACAGGCATGAGCCACCACGCCCGGCCTAACTTAAACTCTTTAAGTCTTATTTCCTTCAACAATAAAGTTAGCTGATTCTTAATTTAGTCCTCGGTCAGTATCAAATTATTTTAACTTATAGGTTTATAATAAAGCATTATCTGGTAATAAAATTTCCCCCAACATTCTTTCTTCCAATTTTTAAATGGTTATTTCACATATCCTAGATTAATTTTAGAATAATCTTTCAAGTTAAAAAAATGATTTTTTTTGGTAGACTTGCATTTAAATTTTTTGATTAAAGAAGAAGTAGCATCTTTAAAACATTAACTCTTCCTCTCATAGAATACTGATAGTATTTCTGTCTTTCCATTTATTTTCTGCATGTTCCTCTGAAAAGCTTAGTGGTTTTCTTCATACAAGGCTTGCACATTTCCTGTTAACTTTGTTCCAAAGTATTTTATATTTTTAGTTGCTAGGTGCTGAATTAGATTTTTTTCCCGCCAATCACAAGTGGCTATTACCTGTACTGGAAAGCTATTTTCAAAGTTTTAAAATGCATCTTTTAGTGAACAACCTTGTGCCTTTCTCTTATTAGGTCTGATTGTTTTTTCAGAGTTTATTATCTTCAGATTTCTAGGTAGATACTTAGTTTGTCGCCCAAACCTGTCTGCTTTCCAGTAGTATACTCTTTATCCTGCTTCATTGCATGGGTTAGATTATCCTTTCAGGACACTGTTCAATAATAGTAGTTAGAATGGATCTATCTTGTCCCTGACATCAGTGTTTGCTTATTAAGTATGATGCTGCATGTCATATCAGAAGATTTATCATGTTAACAAAGCTTCTTTCTTTCCTTTTTCTTTCTCCTTCCTCCCTCTTCCTTCCTTCCTTCCTTCCTTCCTTCCTTCCTTCCTTCCTTCCTTCCTTCCTTCCTTC
>NW_012102210.1:3276859-3283178 GCF_000951045.1 Mandrillus leucophaeus | reverse complement strand
CTCTTGTTGCCCAGGCTGGAGTGCAATGGTGCAATCTCGGCTCACCGCAACCTCCGCCTCCTGGGCTCAAATGATTCTCCTGCCTCAGCCTCCTGAGTAGCTGAGATTACAGGCATGCGCCACCACGGCCGGCTAATTTTGTATTTTTAGTAGAGACGGGGTTTCTCCATGTTTGTGAGGCTGGTCTCGAACTCCTCACCTCAGGTGATCCACCTGCCTTGGCCTCCCAAAGTGCTGGGATTACAGGTGTGAGCCACCACACCCAGCCAATTTCTGCTTTAATATTTATTTCTTTCCCCCTGGTTTCCTGGTATATTTTATTATCCTTTTTCTAATTTGAGTCCAATGCTTAATTCATATCTTTTGATTCTTCCTTCTTAAATAATGAAAGCATTTAGAATTCTAAATTTCCTTCTCTGTATAATTTGTAGAAATTACAGAAATTTTAATTTGTGATATTGTATTATCATTCATCTCTAAATAAAAGATGAATGATTATATATGTAGTTTTTCTCATTTGCCTTCCTTCTAGAGGTAACCTTCTATGATTGTTATTTATTTTTTTAGACGGAGTTTCGCTCTTGTTGCCCAGGCTGGAGTGCAATGGCGCGATCTCGGCTCACCACAACCTCTGCTTCCCAGGTTCAAGCAATTCTCATGCCTTAGTCTCCCGAGTAGCTGGGATTACAGAAATGTGCCACCACGTCCAGCTAATTTTGTATTTTTAGTAGAGACAGGGTTTCTCCATGTTGATCAGGTTGGTCTCAAACTCCCTACCTCAGGTGATCCGCCCGCCTCGGCCTCCCAAAGTGCTGGGATTACAGGCATGAGCCACCGCACCTGGCTGATTGTTAACTTTTAATTTGCACAATCTTTAAACATCAGTATTTAAAATGTGTTCACATTTGTTGCACTTCTCCCAAAAAAGCAAAGCCTTACCGTTTATTAATTGGATGATTTTGGACAAGTCTGTACATTTATTCATATCTTATTCCATGTCAGGGTACTGAGAGTACAAAGGTGAAAAAGACAAAGTTGCTGTTCTCAAGGAGTATACTTTAGATACATAAGCTAGTAATGAACAAACAGGATGATTTTAGCTCATGACAGGGCTACACAAACAGTAACAGTGACGTGATAGAGTGAAGGGGACGAGGTGCTTAAAATGGGGTTGTCAGGAAAGGCCTCCGCTAACCACCAGATCTCATGCGCTCATCTTCAGATTTAACCCAGCAAACCTCTTCTGAGCCAGCTGGCACCACTGATCTCCCTCTCCTCCTTCAAACTGTTGCCTTCCTTAATTTCTGTGACAAGATACTGGTGTCGCTATCTCCTTGTCTCCTTCTACTTCCCAGCTCCCTTTTTCAGCCTTCTACGACGCAGGCACATCTTCTTTTGACCACCCATTAAATTAGCTGTTGGCCTGCTGGCAGCTGGAAAGTAAGTTCAAGTGCAGCACAGGCCCAGCATATGATGCTGAGTCAAGTCCAGACAGCTTCCTACAAGGTGACATAAGAGTTTCTCCAGGCTAGGACACAGGTCCACCTGGCTTCCTAACACATTACTCAACACCAAGGAACAGCTAAGCAATAAGGTTAAGTGCCTATACTGACTGCAAGGCATGTTACACAGTGCATAAAGCAAATATGATTCTTATCCTAATGAAATTTACACGATAGTTCAGAAACATGACTTACATAAAAGACAATATGAAAACACTGCAAAACAACAAAAAATACACACAAGTTGTGGGAAACAGACTATAGTTGCCACTGGAGTTCAAGGAAGGAAGCCCTCAGACTGAACCTGCCAGTGAGGGAAGGCACTAAAGGAACTGGAAGGACACAGAGCCCATGGTTATGTAGTGTCATAGTGCTGGATTCTGGATCTAACAGGCTGATTGAGTGATGCTGGACACACCCTGTAAGTTAAGGCCCAGCTTCTAACCTCAAACAGGCTAAGGTGAACTAAAAATTGAACCCTGGATTAACGAGTGAAGACTTCAGTGAAGAGGGCCAATGTTCTGCCCTTCCTTCATCTCAAGAAGTAGTTGGAACAACAAAAGTGGGAGGTTCAAACAAGAGGGGGCTGGAGCCAAGGGAAAATAGAGATGATATAATTTCTTTAGGTTCTGGGTCTGCTCTGGGTCTTAGGGAGAATGATAGAAATTTGGAATGGTTCTTGAGGTCCTCCGTTTTCCTGCTCAGAACATCAGGGTAGACCAGATAGCTTTGGAGCCAAAGCCCAGCTAGTGCTAAAAAATGTGGATCTGCCCAAAGATTCCTCCAGCTGTACGCTGAATGGGGCAGAGGTCTAGAAGATAGAAGCAACCGCGTCCCAACTGTAACACCTCAAGAAAGACAAGTAACAAATCCCTTATATCTTTATAGCATATTTCAACTAACATAGGCCTTATATGCATATAGATGTCATTCTGTCATCACTTGAGGTAGGCATATTAGACTGATCCCATTTTACAGATTTTAAAGAGATTTGAGAAGTGATTTGCTGGTGAAGGTATAGCTGGGCCTAGAAGCAAAGTCTTAAATGTTCAACCTGGCACTTCCTCTGGAGAGGAAAATATTCCAATAGTCCCGATCTAAACAGGACTTCCAGTGCCCCAAGCAAAGCTCCTCAGAAAAAGACATGATCCTTGACTCAGAAGGTCTACTCTGGGCTCGTGCTTGAAAGATCCTTGGAAAACTGGTCTCCAAACTCAGGTGGGGTTAAAACACTGAGATATGAGGGGTGGGAGGCACAATACCAATAGCTGACTGTATTTTCTAGGGAAGAACATCTACTCTGTGCCTGAAACTGTGTTCTCAAAATCCACTGGAAACATATCAAAATTGCAGGATTCACCAGACTTTCACTCATTAAAGCTTTGCTCCTAATAGCCTCCATTCTTCTCAACCCCAATATGAAAAATTTCTCTTTCAACTGGGGTAACTAAAACCCCAAAGAAGTCATCAACAGTCAAAGGGGATAGGCACTTACAATTTCAAATTCTGTGGCACCAAAATGAAAGCTGAAATCCTTGCCTCTCAAGCAAGAAAATCCACCATGACACTGGCCCAAAGGAATCTTCCTCTCATGCTGCCTTTTACAGTATCTGGTACCCAAGACAATATTACAAAAGCTTAAGGGTTTCTTCTTCTTCCCCTTTGGTCCCATTTAACAAGGAGTATGTGAAAGTGATGATCTGAAAAAACCCAGCTCTGCTCTGATCCCCAGCAAAGCAGCTCCTCTGATTCTCTCTGCACCTGGCCTATGGCACTTCGGGGGGTTTGTGCCTCCCAGGGCAACTGGGACATTGTTTGGCAACCTGACATTGCTTTTGTCTCCCCTCTCAGTCCAGAACACTAGGTATGGTACTTGTGCAGCTTGCAAGAGTGGGAAAGTCTCCTGGTCTTTGAGCCTCAGGAACCCAGGAGTCAGTCCCTTTAGCCAAATAGTCATTACTCTTTCAATGTAGTATCTTTCCTCAGGTTTCATGGTCTTAGTCCCTTTTATCCACAGTATTCCTTTCCTCTTTTCCTGACTGCTCTGGCTCCTCCTCTTTCCCTCTGGCCTACCCAGTCTCAGGGCTTCCTTGTGGGCTGCCTTGACTCCACATCTCCTCCACAGAGGTAGGATGAAGGCAGAGACACTTAGACCGTCCTGTGCAGAGTGCGTCTGCAGTGGCTAGGCTGCAGCAGATATGAAGAGGGATCTACAGACTGATTTCCTGCACCCATCTAGTCACTAAGGTATCTTGTGCATAGAGGAAGAGAAAAGAAAAGATAGCAGTTTGGCGATCAGTCTGTGATTAATGTGGTTGCAATCAATATGTTGTTCACCTGGCTGAATGTCTTTGGTGGGCAGAGACTGATAAGAGAGCTCACAATTCTTAGGTATCAAGGACCAATGCAGTGGTTTTCAACCCTGGTTCTACTTCAGAATTCTAGCAGCTTGAACAACAAATGCAGAAATAACATCTGGGGCTCCACCCCAGAGATTCAGCTATAATTGGTGGGGGTAGAACACAGGCATCAGTATTTTTTAAATTGCTTTCTAGGTATTTGAATGTATAGCCAGGGGAAAGAACTTTTTTTCTTTTGAGATGGAGTCTCGCTCTGTTGCCAGGCTGGAGTGCAGTGGTGTGATCTCAGCTCACTGCAAGCTCTGCCTCCTGGGTTCACGCCATTCTCCTGCCTCAGCCTCCTGAGTAGCTGGGACTATAGGCATGTACGACCACACCCAGCTAATTTTTTGTATTTTTTAGTAGAGATGGGGTTTCACCGTGTTAGCCAGGATGGTCTCGATCTCCTGACCTCGTGATCCACCCGCCTCAGCCTCCCAAATGTTGGGATTACAACCGTGAGCCACTAGCCAGGGGTAAGAACTTTAAATGGGAAGTTCTGACTAAAAGCTAAATTTAGACTTTCGGCAATGGGAAGCTATTGCAGGTTTCTGAGCAAGAGAGAAAACATGAACATGGCTGTAGTGTGAGAAGCTTCTCCTGATCAAAGTGTGCAGAACAGACTGGAATGAAGAAATGCTAAAAACAAAGAGACTTGGTAAAAGCCAATGGCTACAGTCGAAATAAAAGGTAAGAAAGCCCTAAGCTAAGTGGTAGACAAAGAATGGGAAGAAGGGGATGGATTTCCCAAAAGCACAGGACTGGGCGATTTCAGGACTATTTAGAGCAAGGTGGAATAGCCAGGCTGCTCTGGGCTGTAAGAGGAAATGGCTTTTCCAAGTCCAACTGGCCTTCAGACTCATCCATACCAAAACAGCAGAGAAAGAATTTCCACTATATGGGGAGTTAAGAACCCAAGAGAAGAAAAATAATATAGAGAACTGGGCTCTTTCAGGGGACAAGTTCAAGGACCTCCAACCTAAGCAATAAAGACTGAGACAAAATTTAAAAATGAAGCAAAACTTTATGCGTTCACAGATTCTCCCTCCCCTCACCTAGAATTCTGATATAGAAGAAATCACTCTTCTCCTGGCCAAAGTATTTACTCTCCTGCCCTCATTCGAGGTATCACAAATGATACCATTAATTCTAGGCCACCTAGAACACCAGGCTCAGCTCACAGAAAAAGGCAGTATCAACTGCCGCTTCAAGCGTCTTCCTAGGTATTGCCTTAGTCAGAAAAGAACAGCCAACACAGTGAAATTGGTAGGGTGGGGTGGCTGGGAAATGTAATCATTTACTGGAGTGTAACCTGGTACTCCAAACAAAGGCTTCATTATCCTCAGCCAAAAGCATGGAGGGCATAAGGAGGAAGTGAATGGTTGACCCATTTGAGACAGCACCAAAAGAACAGAGATGACTTCACACCTCTGGAAGATGGCAACAGGCAGATAAAAAACATGGAATAATTAAAAGTGAACTGGGACACACCTTCAGTGTCAGTATATCTCAAATTCCATTTTCCCCTCACCTTTCCAAAACAACCACACCTTTTAACCTGTTTATACAATGCTTGATCAAATGCATCACTCTGGAGCACAAAAACATAAGTTAATTGTTACTTTATTGTAGAGGAAAAATATCCTGAAAACACTTGTTAAATAACAATAATTCCTGACAAAATCACTCTTCAGGATGTGTTAGCCTCACCATCTGGTGAAATGGAGTGAGCTGTCCCTCACCCCAGTAATAAGCTCCATTAATATTGCCATAAACCACAGGAAAATCCAAAAGATTTTCTAAATGGCTTCCAAATTTCTGCATAGATGCCCTTATTGAGCCCAGAGGTAAATATAAACAAATTGACAGATAAATTAGAAGGACAGCTGAGAGGAAAAAAATGTTAACAATTGGTGAATCCAGAAGGAAGGGGATATGGGGGTTCATTATACCATTCTTTCCACTTAATTTCTGAGTTACAGGTGCTTTTGGGTGATCATGTTCTCTTTCTGACTTGTCTAAAAAATATGTTCAGTTATTTCTTTTCAAACCTGAAACAAAATCAACTCTTTCTCAGGTGATGCCCCATTTTCTATTCTGTCTACAAAAACTTCCAAAGCTTTCTAGAAACCTTAAATTAAGGGGCTACAGTACACTGATATGGTTTTGTTGTTCTTGGAAAGTGTTGGACTCAAACGCTCATCGAAGGTCTGTGATGGTCACTGTTCTGTCCACAACAGTCACGTGGCTGCAGCTCTGCAATAGGAAAAAAGAAAGAAAGGTGGAGTCCTAGAAAATTCTGAAAAGTCTTTTTTTTTCCTTCATACAGGGTCTTGCTCTGTTGCCCAGGCTGGAGTGCAGTGGCACGATCTCAGCTCACTGCAACCTCCGCCTCCCGAGTTCAAGCGATTCTCCTGC
>NW_012102210.1:3273737-3276514 GCF_000951045.1 Mandrillus leucophaeus | reverse complement strand
GGTGCACACCTGTAGTCCCAGCTACTCGGGAGGCTGAGGCAGGAGAATTGTTTGAACCTGGCGGGTGGAGGCTGCAGTGAGCCAAGATCGCACCACTGCACTCCAGTCTGGCAACAGAGCGAGACTGTCTCAAAAAAAAAAAAAACAAAAAACCTTATTTAAAATGTTCATTCTAGGCTAGTGGTTCTCAGTCTGGAAGCCAGACTGCTATTTAAGTGGTAGTTATGGTAAGAGTCTGGGACTCATTACTATCACCAGTTCCACCTGTACATGGAATCAATGTTTGCCCATATACCTTTGTTTATTTTTAAAATGTATGTACATTCTAGACTCATTCTTTTTGATGCCTAAGCTTGGGAACAAATAGTGTCATCCCTAAAATATACATTACTTTAAAAGAATTACTGAATTCATCACACTTTTTTGGGCTATGATGTCGCCCAAATAATAAAGTATACCTACTGTCACATGGTGAGAGGAGAATGCTCCCTTTTGGCAACAGGGGTCTTTATAACCGAAAACGTGGGCACTGGTGCCCCAAACCTTTTTTTCTGATTGTGTAGTCTTTGTTTCAACATCCTGGTACTTAGACATTCCAAGGCAGACTGATCTATTTTTGAACAGATTTGTCAGAAAGTTTTTCCTCACGCTCAGCAGAAAACCATCATTCCATGAAGTCTTAGTTGTAGTGTTGGAGTGACATGAAACATACCCAATCCCTTTTTTCATACATCAACTCGTCTAACACTTGAAGTCAGCTCTCAGATCCTTCCTAGGATTTCTCTTCTAAACATCTCCAGTTCCTTTTAAGTGTCAAGGGTCTTAGTCCCTTTTTCATATTGCTGACTTTTCTCTGAACCCAAAAGAAATAATACTCCATGGCCAGCATGGAGTAATGCAACACCATCAAATCAGATTGGAGGGGCAAATGGAAACATACTGATCTTATCATCAACTAAACTTTTTACTCACAGACCACAGCATAGGGAAAAAAAACTTCGTAGGAAGGTCGTAAAGCCCCTATGATTTAAGCAAAATTCTACAAATATACTTAATTTACCTATCTTAAGTGGCTTCTCTTTTCCTTTGTATTCAAATCTCTTATTGAAGTACAGGCTTAGAAACTGACATTGACGAAAGGAAAAAGTAACATTTAATAAGCCAGCGACTGCATTAGGTACTTCCTGCACCTTACTTCAGTTAATCATCTACAGAACCCTATAAAGTAGGTGTTGTTATTATTATGCCTATTTTATAGATGGGAAAACTGAGGCCCAGGAAGGGTAAGTAGCCTAATCATAGGCACACAGTGGCAGAGCTAAGATTCAAATCTATTCCTATCCCACACTGCTTCTCATGTACGTCCTTACTATTGAGATCTGGAAAGGTAAGTGACAAGGCTGGTCTTCTGTGTGGATCAGGAAGGATGATGCATTTCATCAGCTCTGACTGTCCTCCCTGCCTGTAGCACAGCCCCAGTTTCTTCTACATAGATAACGTACACAGAACAGCGGCGGATCCTTGCTGTGTGGGTGAAATCCTTTCTGGCGACAGGAAGAAATCTCCTCTAGTCCATGGTCAGTTAGTTTAAAGAATCCAGTTCTGAAATTAAAAAAAGGCAGGCTAAGAGTCAAGCAAAGGTGTCCCTCCATCCCAAACACATGCACACACACACACACCAGCATGCACACTCACACAGCAGGGCAGAGGTCGTTGTGAGACAGCTTCTGTAGGATGCTGCCTCATAGGTCTCTTCTCTGGTGAATGAATCAGTTAGAGAATGATTCATTACTGTCATCACACTAGTTTTGCTGGAGAATTCATAGTAAATAATCAAAGTGGGAGTAAAGACAGGATTTGGAATTGAAAAGAAGTGCATTCTGAGATAATGTGTTTGATTTTGAAACTTGCTAATCCAACATAAAACTCTTGACATTCCTATCGCTTCAAGACAAACACTTCAAATTTCTTGTGGACTTTTCTTAGAATAGCAACTAAGTTGTTACTTGGATATCTTTTTGAACAAGCATGATAGATTAATCATGATATGGTGCTTAAAAGGAAGCCCTTTAGAATAACCAATTTATACTACAATGTATGTGTTTTACAAAGAACAAGGCCGCAAGAATAGAGACCTTTTCCCCTGAGGCTTTCTTCCCTACTACCCCCTTGAAACACCCAGAACCATGCCCTTTATACTCACTCCTGGAACTTTGGGGAGCAAACAATGGCTATCGACTCTGGCAACATCATCTGGTAAGAGCAGTGAGTGTGTAGGTCGACACTGGAGAGAAATGCGGTCTGTGTGGGGTGAGTCTGAGGAGAGAAAAAAAGTCAGAGGACTCTTAGCGAGGATATATGGTAGTCTTTCCTTATTTGCGATTCCCTTTCTGAGGTTTCAAGCTACCCACATCAACTGCAATCTGAAAATATTACATGTGATAAGATATTTTGAGAGAGACCATATTCACATAACTTTTATTACACTGTATTTTTATAACTATTCTATTATAGTTGTTGTTAATCTCTTCCTGTGCCTAATTTATTAATTAAACTTTATTGCCGGGCGCAGCGGCTCACGCCTGTAATCCCAGCACTTTGGGAGGCCGAGGCGGGTGGATCACGAGGTCAGGAGATCGAGACCATCCTGGCTAACAGGGTGAAACCTTGTCTCTACTAAAAATACAAAAAATTAGCCGGGCAAGGTGGCGGGCGCCTGCAGTCCCACCTACTCGGGAGGCTGAGGCAGGAGAATGGCATGAACCCAGGAGGCGGAG
>NW_012102210.1:3255271-3272122 GCF_000951045.1 Mandrillus leucophaeus | reverse complement strand
AGAGAGGGGAAGGGGATGAAAATAACTAAGGAAACGAAATAACTTAGATTGCATTGGCCCCAGCAGAATGACAACTAAACAGATGGGGATTTGTCTGAAGAGCAAGCATAGGGAGATGCTACAAATGGGGTGGGGGAGATCCCACTTCAATTCCTGGGTAGGTGGATGTATGCTCTCACTTACATTGTGCAGAACCATAATTCTGAGATTCTGTAGAGTGTCTGATGAATGATAAGGTGATCTTTTTTCTAATGGAAAGCAACACCATTAAGCCCAAGCAAGTGCATGCTGTCCTAGCTCATGGTTATAGATGACATATCAAATAACCCACCCACCACATTTCATCTAATTCACTCAGACAACCTTCTCAGGGAGAGAGCTCCCAGAGGTCACTGAGGCTGTACTGGACAAAAGTAAACTGAGGACGAAGAGGCTTGGAACTTTCTGGCTTCCCTTGTTTGAAGACAGTGGAAGAGGTTAGGCAGCTTGAGCACTCAAGAAAGGGGGAACTGGAGTAGGCAGACAAAAAAGGGAGGTAAACACAAGGGGGAACTTTCCTCTCTGTACTACCCAAAACGGGGACTCTGATCCCACCGGTTTAGAAGATCTAGGGTGCCTGATGGGTTCTGGAATTCCTGGTTGGATGAAAGACTGTAGGCTGCAGAGCCGTGATGTGAGAAGGCATCAAGACATTGGGCCATTAAACTAGGGGGGTATGGAGAGGACCCAGGGACAGAGCTCAAACCTTCCATCTGGGGCATCATTGGGGAAAGATACTCTTCCTCAGTGTTAAAACTCAAAGACCACTGCAAAGTGGGAGAAAAACAGAATTCTGAAGCTGAAACAGACAAGGCAGAAGAATTCAATGCTGTGCCACATTCCAGTTAAACAAATTCTGACCTTTCAAATGGAAATCAAGATCTGGGTTCCAAGTGTGAAGAAAAGGCCTCCCTGAGGTTGGTGTGTGCTAGCCAGGAGATCAGTGTGGTGGGTCTTGTGGGGTGTGAGAACCGGCAAGGGGAACCCCATCTCAGATGACAGCACACAGAAACTGGCTTGGAGACCTCCTTCAGAAGCATACCTGCTGCACAAAGATCACCAGACAGTAGGAGTGGAGACAGGCAAAGACATTTGTGTCTCGGGGTTGGAGACAGACGAGGAGGTTGTTTGCTGATATTTCCTGCTCTGGTTCTCCTGTTCTTGAACCAAACTGGAAGAACTCAAGGACTATGATGTTGGATTCACCCAGGGATCCATGGAATCAAAGGTGTTACTGGGGTTGTCATGATGGGCATCCATGGACAAGGTAGATGAGTGTCCTCAACAACTGTGAACGGCACGCAGTGGCCCTTGGAACTTTTCCTAGGGAATTTCTTCTATCTCCTCTAAGAAGTGTTTCTCTCTGGATGATTCAGGTTTTTGTTTTTCAAGAGACTCATAATTTCTAATTGACCATCAAGACTTATTTGGTTCCTTACAAGGTCTCTCCATACCATCGAGTCACCCATTCTGGAACAGAAGGTACATACCCAGTATTTCAACATAGTAGAAGTCAAGGACTTAGTAAACCACAATTAGATGAATGATTCTTCTTTCCCACAGAGGTGTTAAAAGGTCAAGCATGAATCAGGTTCTATAGGCAAAGGCTGTCCTGTAGCTAAAGCATCATCCAAGGAAGATATGGGAGGTAGGGGACTACTTGAATTTCAGTGGATAGTTAAACCATACAAAGGAGACCATTCTGTTTGGAAGGAGAACACGATTCTAAAATTTGAGCTTAATCAGTTAAAGCATCACCTAAATGTGCATCCTGATTAATTTGTTTCCATTGTTTGTTTTATTAAGCACATATTTTATATGCAAAACAGACAACCATATAATGACTTATGTTCATCTTAGAGGAGGTGTGATCTTAGGTAACAAAAATGGAAAAAGATCTAGCATGATTCAAAAAGACAACCAACGTTCACTGACAGAAAAGCACAGACAATAAAAACATGCAATTGACTAGCGTTTTCAAACCTGCTGTCCAAAAAAACAAATCTCCTGTGGAGCTTGACAAAAGCCCAGACTCCTGCACCCCATCCCTGGAAAGAACCATCATGAGGGAACACTTTTCTTGAAAGCTCACTAAGTGATTCTTATGTGCAGCCTCATCTGAGAAGCACCATTCCACGGGGTGCTGTGATGAGCTCACTGTGAAAGAAGCCTTCAGGACGGGAACGTGTTAGCTGAGTGCAGGCAGCAAATCCACACACAAGTCTTCACGGGACATGTAAGGACTTCAGTGACCACAAAGTTTCTACCTGATGCGAATATAATCCTTTAGGCTGCTAAGGAGCAGTGGCCTGTGCCAACACCACCTTCCATCCCATGGTTAGAGCCCAGGATTCTAACTGGGAGTAAATGTGGGTAGCCAGAAAGATAATAAAGAGACATAAGCACGGACTCAGTAAACAACTATTAAACGGTATCAAAAAACTTTGCCGTGATCCCCCGCTCCTCTCTATTGTACCTTCTCTCCCTCCTTCCTTTCACAGTCAAGTTTCTTGAATGAAAGTTCACTATGTTCACTGTGCCCCTGCTGCTGGGGATAGAGGAAGGCACTTTCACAAAGAGAAAACAATATGCCGAAGGAGCAGAAATGAGCAAGGAGGGTGAATGCTGAAGGCAGCCTGGGTGCCTGGATGGGAAATTTTCCCTAGAGGGAAATAGCTCAGATGGGGCTGAGACATGATGAGGAGTGCCTTGAGTTCTGGGCTGGAGGTCTGACAACAGTTGGTGATCAATCCATGACCATACAAAGTTTCTGACCTGGGAAGCTGATTTATAGTTGACAAGGTTAAGAAAAAAGAACTGATCTTTTGCATTTTCCTCTGGCCAATTTCAAGATCTGAATAAATCTTACGGTCTGCTTTTCGTTTGTTTTTGAGACAGGGTTTTCACTCTGTTGCCCAGGCTGGAGTGCAGTGGCGTGATCACGGCTCTCACTGCAGCCTTGACCTCCAGTCTCAAGCAATCTTCCTGCCTCAGCCTCCCAAGTAGCTGGGACCACAGGCGTGTGCCACCACAAATGCATAATTCTTTTAAATTTATAGAGATGATGTCTTGCTATGTTGCCCAGGCTGGTCTTGAACTCCTGGGCTCAAGAGATCCTCCCACCGTGGCCTCCCAAAGTGCTGTGATTACAGGTGTGAGCCACCACACTCAGCCTGTTTGTTTTTAATCCCGAATTAGGAAGGAATGGTGCAGAAATGTTATGGAGGAAAAAAAGCTGAACTAGCTGGGCATGGTGGTGTTTGCTTGTAGTCCTAGCTACTCAGGAGGCTGAGGCAGGAGGATCACTTGGGCCCAGGAGTTCGAGGCTGTAGTGCAGTATGATTGCACCTGTGAATAGCCACTGTACTCCAACATAAACAACACAGTGAGACCTCATCTCAAAATAAATAAATAAATAAATAAATAAATAAGCTGAACTACTATCAATTTAGGCTCTAAATCTGTTCCCAGCTGGGCCCTCACTGATACTTAAAACGCTTTTATTCATTTGTAGCTAAGTTCTACCTGAAGTCTGTACAGAATGATCCTAACCTTTCCCCCATCTCCTCCAGTTTCTAAATCCTCCTTGGTCTCCCTCTTGCTCAACAGCAGACCTAGACTCCAACTTTATTGAGGTCAAGATTGTCTAAAACGTGTTTCCTCAACTCCTCCAGATATCATTTCAAAAATCTCTCTGTATCTTCATTTCTGTTCATTCAATCCTGTCTTGGAGGAATGGATGTTTTTCCCCCTGTGAGATGAATCCCTCTTTGTGCTTCTGATTCGGTCCTTCCTTATCATCACATTACCTTGATTCTCCTGCCCTTTTCCATCTCTATTGTTGGCTCATTGGGCATAAGAACATGTTCAGAAAACTACACACTAGAATGTGGATAAACCGTCAAAATGTTGAGCAAAAGAAGCAAGACACAAATATACATATGGTATAATTCCATTTACAAAAAGGTAAAAGCCAGGCAAAAGTAAACTAGTGTTTAGAGATACACACTGAAGTGGTGAAATTATAAACGAAGCAAGGGAGAGAGGACTTCCCTCCCTTAGGGCATGCATGCTCCTGACAGCGTTCTGTTTCCTGACCTAGGTAGTGTATGTACATAGATATTTGTTTAATGATTTGTCAAAGTGTACATTTAGTTTCTTTCTTTCCCAAGACCAAGTCTCGCTCTGTTGCCCAGGCTGGAGTGCAGTGGCGTGATCTTGGCTCACCATAACCTCCGCCTCCGGGGTTCAAGCGATTCTCCTGCCACAGCCTCTTGAGTAGCTGGGACTACAGGCATGTGCCACCATGCCCGGCTAATTTTGTGTTCTTAGTAGAGACAGGGTTTCACTATGTTGGCCAGGCTGGTTTCGAACTCCTGACCTCGTGATCCGCCTGCCTTGGCCTCCCAAAGTGCTGGGATTACAGGCGTGAGCCACCGCGCCCGGCCTAAAGTATATAATTAGTTTCTGTGTGCTTTCTTATATATATGTGTTATATTTCAAAATACAAAGCTTTTGAAAAACAAAATCAAAACAAAACACGTTCAAGCCTTTCACTCTGAACAATCAACCAAACATTCTCTCAACCCAGCTTCTCCTTAAACCACCATCCCATCTTTCTCCTTTCCTCTAGAGCTAAGTTGCTCAAAATGGTAGTGTACACTTCATTATCTCCACAACTTTAATCCCTATGACTTATTAAACTCTTACAGTCTACTCCCATTAATGCCTAAAACACACTAAATCGAGGTCCTCAATAATTTGATCAAATCCAGGCCGATCCAAGTCTTCACCATTCTGGAGCTCTCCGCAGCATGTGACATGGTTAACATCCGGAAATTCTTTCTTAAAGCCTTTCTCGGCTGGGCGTGGTGGCTCATGCCTGTAATCCCAGCACTTTGGGAGGCCGAGGTGGGTGGATCCCAAGGTCAGGATTTTGAGACCAGCCTGGCCAACATAGTGAAATCCAGTCTCCACTAAAAATACAAAAAAAAAAAAAAAAAAAAAATTAGCCAGGCATGGTGGCAGCTGCCCGTAATCACAGCTTCTCAGAAGGCTGAGGCAGGAGAATCACTTGAACCTGGGAGGCGGAGGTTGCAGTGAGCTAAGATCTCGCCATTGCACCCCAACCTAGGCGACAATGCGAGACTCCGAAAAAAAAAAAAAAAAAAAAAAAAACAAACACCTTCCTCCTGCTATGGCTTCTGTCCCTTAACACTACCCTCACCTTTTTCATACATCTCTTTGCTTCATTGCTAACTACATTCTATGTTCCCTTAGGTGGCCTGTCCCCTAAGTTGCCAGTGAACCTTTTCTTGCTCTAGACTCTTCTCCCCCTTCCAGGGCTTCCAAGATCAGCACTACATAGTGGATTCCCAGAGCCCTCTCTCCTGCTTTGACTTTGCTCCCAAGTTCTAGCCCTACATTGCCAACTGGCTGATAACTACCTCCAATGATTTGATATCTCACCAGTACCTGAAATTCAACTTGCTCAGAACTGAACCCCACTTTCAAATCAAATCCTTCTCCTGGATCCCCTACTTTTGCTTACGAGATGTTCACTGCAAGGCCCCAAACCTCTAAGTCACCATTGACTCTGAGTCATCATTCTCTATTACTCATTTCTCAAATCCTCTGAAATCCTACACTCATCTCCTCCTTCTCAAACACAATGGCATCACCCTAGATCTCATCATTATTAGATTTTTATCAGCACACTAACCTCTTAAATCATCTCCTTGCCACAACCTTAAAACTGTACTTACGTTAAATTTTCTAAAGTATGGCTTTAATCATATCATTGTTCTGCTCAAAATCCTTTAAGAATTCTCCACTTACTAAAAAGTGGAACAATTCTGCCTGTCCACCCCAGACCCTCCAGAACACGGCTCCAATGTACTGCATTAAAACATATCTAGCCGGGCGCGGTGGCTCATGCCTGTAATCCCAGAACTTTGGGAAGCAAGGCGGGTGGATCACCTGAGATCAGGAGTTCAAGACCAGTCTGGCCAACATGGTGAAACCCCATCTCCGCCAAAAATACAAAATTATTAGCTGGGCATGGTGGCGGGCGCTTGTAGTCCCAGCTACTTGGGAGGCTGAGGTAGGAGAATTGCTTGAATCTGGGAGGCGGAGGTTGCAGTGAGCCAAGATCTTGCCATTGCACTCCAGCCTGGGTGACAAGAGTGAAACTCTGTCTCAAAAAAAACAAAAAACAAAAATACATGTCTACCATTATTTCCTGATATGAATCACAAATCTCAGCGAACTGGTCCCCACAATGCTCCAGGAACAGAGTCTGCCTCTTCTCTACTTGTCTGCTCCATAAGGAACTTGACCTAGGTCCAGCTTGCCAACATTCTACTAAACCCTATCAGGCATGGTCCCTCCTTCCTGTGAATTCCACAGTGCCTTCCTGGCACCTCTTGAAACCCTTAGCACATTCTGCCCCAGGTGAAGTTATTAATTGTCTATTTATTTAATCTCCTTCATGAGGCTAAAATCATACCTTACTCAAATTTGTATCCCCTGGCAGATAAGGAACAAGTTTTCTCTCCCCCATCTACTACAATGGGGGTGTGGTGGGGATACACAATAACTGGCAAATCACCAACATGAATGTAATAGAACAGAAGAAAGGACGGACGGCACACGGGACTGCCTCACAGGTCAGTCTTTCCCAAATTCTGGCATACAAGTATGTGTAATCCAAGAATAAGCCAATTTATTTGCAACTCTGTCATACAACATAAAATGCAGCTTGGGTTATGAGAGTGAGGGCTTAAAAAGGAATAGAAAGAAAAATTTAAAAATGATCTTTAGGGAAGACATCATATTTTACCTGAACATTACCAGAAGGCTGCACAAGATATGCAGACACTTGAAAATCATGTGTATTTATAGCCCTTCTTGTTTATATAAAGATGCTTTAAGAAAGACCAAATGACCAAATGCAAGCACCTGAATTAACCTCCTTGGCTCATTTAAAATATTTTGAGTTATATACCTTTAAGGAACATCATCTGTATACAGTAGGCATAGTCTCTATGGTCAATGTCCACATGTATTCTAGGCCAGCATCCCATCACCAGTCATACTCAGAGGGTAACTAGAACTTTAGGGAAAACAGTTTATTTTTACTAAAAAATAAATAAAAAGTTAAAAAAATTAAAAGCCCTAAGTGGGAAGAAAACAATATAGAAGTACAATAGTCAAGTATGCTAAGGACCGCATCCAAAAGAGAGAAAAACAATAAATAATCTGGATATAATTGACTTTGTTCAAAGAAACACGCAGTGTGTTTATACCACCACGGGAGAGGCGGAGACTAACTCTCAGAGAGCTCAGAATTGCTTACATGAATCCAGCCCAGCGTGATGAGGCCCTGCTGATCCTGTATGAGGAAAAGTTCTTCTTCGTTCTCTGTGTTGCAGTAATCAGACCCAGCACTTTGCTTGGGGATGAGAACATGAGTAATGGTAAATTCATTCCTCATCTGCCAAAGGAGAAAACAGCTGGTCACAATTCTCTGGCGCTCATGTAACCCTGCTCCACTCCATCCCGAAAGTGGAAACGTAAGCATCTATACGAGTGAAAGTCCTACCCACACAGCAGAAGTCCTGCCACTCAGTGGTTCACAACCTTGGCTGCTCATGCACATTGCCTGGGGTGCTCTGTACAGCAACCGATGCAGAGACCAACCCTAGAACTCTGCAGTCTGGGCAAGCATCACAGCCCTGAGGAAATTTCTTGCTGTGCCAAACTGGTCTGCTCAGAAGCTCTGAGTAGAGTACCATTTATCTTCCCTTGCTCAGGTCTAAAATCGTTTTCCTGTCACTGTTTCCTTAAGTCCACCTCATCCCATAAGCCTCAGCTTACATTTACTCCACTTCATTTATTTATTCATTCAGCAGTAATGGGTTCTTTAAGTGCCTCCATTCAGTGACCTTTCCTTCCTCAAAATTCTCAATACTTACACTGTACATACTTTTTAGCATGATGGTTAGACTTTAGTGCATGTCTGCCTTCTCCCCAAAGTGACTGGGCACTTTTTGTGGACACATACTATGTGCTTTACATATTTCATATTCCCAGGTCCTACCATAAAGTAGGTACTAAAAAAACTGATATGTAGATAATGACTGCATCTTCCTACCAAGTTTAAAATGAGGTATTTCTTACTAATAGCATTAAAATAATCACTTCAATTCAATCAATCAATACAGGGTCACCAAATTCAACGTGACATGAAATTATGCAATCCACGGTTCCTTCAGTGGAGGGATTGGTACAAAGAGTAACTGACCCTGGATATTTTCTCTGGGAGTCACAGGATGCCAAGAGGGGAAGAAACAGTTTCGGTTCAGAGAAGAGTTTGGTTTTTTTTACCAGTTTTCCACAGAGAATTCCACATGTCTCCACTCCCCGGGCAGTATTGGCACTGGCTAACTGGAGAAACTGTGGGCACAGTCGCCCGGGCACCACGACATGGCGCAATCCATCGATTGTAGGAACTGTAATGGAGAAAGGAGAAAAGTCTGAGATCACTGAGCCCCACCTCCTCAAGTAGTCCTCACAGCTGGCAGCCCTGGGAGAGCAACGTTAAGCCACTGGGATCCCCCCAGCTTCAGGCAGTGAGTGGGGATCTCATTCTAACCGCACCAAAACAAGGGTTGTAAAGTCTCTTCTCCGATCTTGGGCCACAGCTTTAAGGAGCACATTACTTCAAGAAGAGAAAATAGTAGGCTTTAATTATTCAAGTTAAGAAAAGGGCAAACTACTAACTTAAGAAAAGTTTTCTTAAAAATAACCTTAAGAATGTCATTGGATTGTTTGTAACTCAAAGGATAAATGCTTGAGGGGATGGATACCCCATTCTCCATGACGTGCTTATTTCATATTGCATGCCTGTACCAAAACATCTCATGTACTCTATAAATACACCCACCTACTATGTACCCACAAAAACTTAAAAAAAAAAAGTAAAAAATAAAATTTAGTAGGGAAAAAAAGAGACAAGTTCTTTAAACATTCAGGAATTTTCTGTCAGAATCTAATACAAAGAATTAAAAAAATAACCTCCTTGCTGTGGTTTGACTGTGTCTCCCAAAGTTCATGTCATGGAAACTTAATTCCTAATGCAAAATTATTGAGAGGTGGGATCTTTAAGAGGCGATGAGGCTATGAGGGATCTTTGTTTGCCCTTCCACCTTTCTGTTGTGGGATGATGCAGCAAGAAGGCCCCTGCCAGGCCCCTGGATCTTGGACTTCCTACTCTCCAGAACTATGAACCAAATAAATTTGTGTTCATTATAAATTACCCAGCCTCAAGTATTCTGTTATAGCAGCACAAAATGGACTAAGACACTGCCCATTCGTCTGAACTTTTAATTTTAAATCTTTATCTCAGATAATATCAGAGTATGACTTTAAAAGAAATACACTAGTGTAAATTCTTGAGAATGGAAAACAATCTGGGCAGTTATTTACTTCTGAACTTAGTCTTTTGGAAGAAGTTAAAATGCCAAACCACAACAAAATAAAAAATACAGTGTAGTCCCCCAAAAAGGGCATGAATAAAGTAGATCATAAAAAATGCCAAGAATGGACCCAGTTTCCGAACACCATGGAGAAACTCCGTGAGACAGCCAGCAAGCTAAAGTTAGGAAGTGTCTCTCACAGCTGTATTTTCATATTTAAAAAAAAGGTGGGGGGACAAAAGATGTTCTGCTTTTGCGTATTCAACAGCAAGATCTGAATTGCTAGAGAGGTAACAAAGTCAGAGCAGGAGACACAGTCACACAGCAGTCTGATGATGTTATCTGAGGATTATGAATTAGGTTTGGCAAATTCCTTTCCTTTCAACTAAAAAGTTGATAGTCTGACTTTCAAGAATAATATTAAGCTCTTCAGAAAATCGACCAGACTAGGTTTCAGCAAAGGCCACTTTTATAATAGAGCCAGTGTATTAGGACACAGTACAGCAATACTTATCAGATGGGTTTCTGTGACCAAAGCTTAATGAGTGGGATCAGGAAGGTAATCTTAGGTTGACCCCATCAGAATGATACTGTTTGGTTGCAACTGAGAAAGAAGAGGACATCAGCAAATGCACTTACTACTTTCTGAGTTGCTTAGTGCTCCAGGTTTCAAGGACCTGTCCACCACAGGTGGCTTAGCTGGCCTTACAGTTGTGTGACAGTCTGAAGGCTGTGTGGATGAGACAGGTGAGGTGGGGAACACATCTAAGGAGGGCTTCTCCAAGTCAGGCACTAGTGGGCCACCTAGGCCAGGGTCCACCTTCCCAAATTCCTGTACAATTTTCAGTCGCTCTTTTTCTAGCTCCTGGTTCCGGATCATCTCCTCGAAGGCATGGAACTGTTCCTGTTCCAATTGCTGCTGCTTCTGTTGTGCTACCCTCTGTTTTTCCTTTTCCAGCTCTTGCTGGATGGCCATGTTTCGGGCCAATTCCTCTGCTTCCTTCTTCTACAAAGAGAGAAAATTTAGGCTAACACTTCACACATCAGTGACTTCACACTTCAGGAGAACAAGGCTTTTTAGCACAGAGATTTCCAAAATGTACTTCTGCTCTGGCCTGATTACCTAACACAGGCTTCATGCTTTCCTCAGTATCTTTATACCTATGGAGTTAGTCACCACCCCTTTCTATCCGGCCACTGTACCTATCTCCAAGGACAATTAAAATCCCAATCCTCTCAATATCCTCCTGGCAATGATTCTACCTAATGCACTTTCCTCTTCACTGAAATCTTTTTCTTTTTTTTTTGAGACAGGGTCTCACTCTGTTTCCCAGGCTGAAGTGCAATGGCATGATCACAGCTCACTGCAGCCTCGACCTCCCAGGCTCAAGCGATCCTCCCACTTCAGCCTCCTAAGCAGGTGGGACCACAGGCGTGCACCACCACACCTGGCTAATTTTTGTATTTTTTGTAGAGACAGGGTTTCACCATGTTGCCCAGGCTAGTCTTGAACTAATGGGCTCAAATAATCTGCCCACCTTGGCCTCCTGAAGTGCTGGGATTCCAGGCGTGAGCTACAATGTCTGGCCTGAAATCTTGATGCAACTTATTGTCTGTGTTCTCCTAACCTGTATCACAGTTTCATTCTCTCTGTGTCATGTATATATTCTATATTTCAAGCAAGGCTATAAAATAGAACCAGAACCAAACTTATACCTGCTATTTTGGGGGTCTTTACTGAATTTTTTTTTTTTTTTTTTTTAGAGAGAGAGAGTCTTACTCTGTCACCCAGACTGGACTGTAGTAGCTAATCATGGCTCACTGCAGCCTCAATCTCCCTGGGCTCAGGTGATCCTCCCATCTCAGTCTCCCCAATAGCTGAAACCAGAGGTGCGTGCCACCACACTAATTTTTGTATTTTTTGTAGAGAGGGGGTTTCACCATGTTGCCCAGGCTGGTCTCGAACTCCTGCACTCAAGCAATCACCCACCTCAGCTTCTCAAAGTGCTGGGATTACAGGCATGAGCGACCACACCTGGCCTTCTACTGAATTTTAACCCAAAATGAAGCCTCTGAAATTTTTATGGTATTTATGTATTTGTTCAACACAGAGTGACATTTTAAGCTAATAAGAAATACTTGAGTGGCACTTTGATTAAAAAAAAAAAAAAAGAAAAAAGAAATGCTAAGTAATAACCTCCTCCTTAAAGCTTACACTCATTTGGTGCTTTAGAAATATATGCCTCAGGCCGGGCTTGGTGGCTCATGCCTGTAATCCCAGCACTTTGGGAGGCCGAGACAGGCGGATCACGAGGTCAGGAGATCGAGACCATCCTGGCAAACATGGTGAAACCCCGTCTCTACTAAAAACACAAAAAAAATTAGTCGGGCATGGTGGCGGGCGCTTGTAGTCCCAGCTACTCAGGAGGCTGAGGCAGGAGAATGGCGTGAACCTGGGAGGCGGCGGAGCTTGCAGTGAGCGGAGATCGCGCCACTGCACTCCAGCCTGGGCGACAGAGCGACTCCGTCTCAAAAAAAAAGAAATATATACCTCATAGCTGTTCATCCCTCTGCTGATTTTCAACATCAGAGTCCAGAATAGACACCAGCAGACAGCTACACAACAGCCTGTGAGTGGCTGCAGTATGTATTCACAGCTGGCCACTGACAGCACCCTAGGAGTTTCTCCACATGTTGTAACTGACTCTTCCCAAAAAGGTCATTTGAAAATAGCTTGAAATGGCTGGGTGCAGCGGCTCATGCCTGTAATCCCAGCACTTTGGAAGGCCGAGGCAGGCAGATCACCTGAGGTCAGAAGTTTGAGACCAGCCTGGCCAATATGGTGGAATCTCATCTCTACTAAAAATACAAAAATCAGCCGGGTGTGGTGGCAAATGCCTGCAGTCCCAGTCACTTGGGAGGCTGAGGTAGGAGAATTACTTAAACTGGGGAGGCAGAGTTTGCAGTGAGCTGAGATCGTGCCACTGCACTCCAGCCTAGGTGACAGAGTGAGATTGTCTCAAAAAAAAAAAAAAAAAGCTTGAAAAGTCAATTCTTATAAATAGCTTCAGGTATAACCAAATGTGAATCAAACCCTCAAATTGTCTGATCTAAAAACCTATGTTATGGAGAGAATGTTCATTGTTCTTAGGATTCTCACTCTAGATATAGCAGGTAGGCAACAGATTTTCGGTCCCTCAAGTCACTCTCTTCAACAAATAGGCTATATCTGTGTTACAATCCTGAGCCTAACCACTGGTGTTGTTCTACTTTTTTGAGTTTCTGGTCTTTGCCCAAAAAAGGTGAAACAGCACATTAAAAGCACAGGATATATTGAAATGTCATATTACAATCCCAGGGCACAGCCTAAAAAAGCAAAATAATTTTCTTCTTGGCTGTTATATACTGACCTTTTCTTCATTATATTCTGTATATTCTTTGGTATATCGTTTTAACAGTTCTGCCTTCAGCTCTTCTGCTTTGGGAAATGCAATCTCCTTTAATTTCTGAGACACCAAACAGAAAATAGAATGAAAACAATACCAGAAAATTAGAGAATCCAAAAGAAGACTTAAGTCAAGTTGGTGATTGCAACATTTCCCAAAATGATTTAAAATACCCCCTACTGTACCATACCTGCTACTTCAGAACTGTTCTGGTGAAATGGCCTTATTTCCTATAGTAGGATCTGATACTCAGATGCAGAGACTACTACTTTTATCTTGCAGTCAGTCTGTAGTGCTCTGAAGCTTTTAGATGGGCAACAATGATAGTCAAGACCCACCTTTACTGTGTCTTTCTTTTCAGGAATGACAGCAGATTTGTAATCTCGATGCTTTGGTAGTTTCTCAATAAAAAGCCTAAGGAAACAGTTAAAAATGATTATGAAACAAATGGTCCAAATGTCCGTAAGACCCTAAAGCTATGCAACCCCCTTATCCTGAAGCCCTTACATGAAATGAAAGGTTCCAGAAGTGCAGCTAGCACACCCAGCTGGGCCATGCTCCCTTCCCATCTCTATCCCCCTAAAAAGCCAGAGTCTTTTCCTCTACTCTCAAACTAGGCAGCAAGCACCAGATTCCCACAATGAAAACGATGGCCAAAAAAATTTGTAAAAGCCTTTCATGTGCCCACAAATGTACCTCCAAAGAAAGAGATCTTTTTCTTGTGACGTGACAGGCTTTCAAAGGAAAGGGCTTCTGTCACAAAGCAGTCTTCAGAGAAGAGTTTGGCAGCCATGGGCAGGAAGAGAAAACCATGTTTCCTTACTACTTCTAGTTCTTACGTAACCTTTAACTTTGGCTTTTTTCCTTTGGGATTCATGTTCCTTCAAAGAAGAATATTACTTTGCATCATATAAAATGCATGGAAATACTTAGTGCATGTGTTCTATGCACATAGTATGTGCATATTACATGTTAGTATGTATTGTCTTTGATGAAAAGTGCTTAGATAAATATAAGATGCTAGATTTCATCTTTTGGTTCTTGTCCTTGGCTCTAAAGCTCAGTGGGGAGAATAAACTGAATCAATTCACAAATTTCTGACATTTAAGACATCTACTTAGGGGCAGTGAAAATAAATAAAAGTCCAGTAACTTGTCACAGAAAGAAAGTAGCAGATTCAGAATTTCAACATGAGCAGGCTTGCTCCAGAGTCTATTCTTTTAACTACTACACCATACTTCTTCCATATGGTTTCTGGAATGTCTAGAAATACTGGAGGGGTTCTGAACAAAGATATCTTTTAACAGAATTAAGTTATAATACACAGAAACTGAGATTTAAAAAAAATAAATTGAAGGTAGCTTGTCGATAGCTCTAAAACATTATATTGTAGTTGGGATAAACTCTTTTCTACTTACTGCCCATGGGGCAGGAGTAATCGGAAGAGGAAGCCTCAATAAGGAAAAAAGATGACCCCCACCAAAACAAACTATAAGTCCTCATCCTTTAGTTTTTTTTCTTTTTTTTTGGGATGGAGTCTCGCTGTGTCGCCCAGGCTGGAGTGCAGTGGCCGGATCTCAGCTCACTGCAAGCTCTGCCTCCCGGGTTCACGCCATTCTCCTGCCTCAGCCTCCCAAGTAGCTGGGACTACAGGCGCCCGCCACCACGCCCGACTGATTTTTTGTATTTTTAGTAGAGATGGGGTTTCACCGTGTTAGCCAAGATGGTCTCGATCTCCTGACCTCATGATCCGCCCACCTTGGCCTCCCAGAGTGCTGGCATTACAGGTGTGAAGTTTCATTTTGATCCAACTTGATAAGGCTCTTCAAGGCAGGGATGGACTCTAAAATAAAAATAGTTCTTTAAAAAGCTTCCTTTTGGATTCATGAAGAAGATATAAAACAGGCTGAGTGTGGTGGCTCATGCCTATAATCCCAGCACTTTGGGAGACTGAGGCAGGAAGACTGCTTGAGCCCAGGAGTTCAAGATCAGCCTGGGTAACAGAGTGAGACCTTGTCTCTATCTATATTTTTAAATTTTTATATATATAAACAAAACAAAACATAAAAAAACCCCACAAAAATTAGCTGGGTGTGATGGTATGCACCTGTAGTCCCAGCTGCTTGGGAGGCTGAGGCAGGAGGATCTCTCGATCCCAGAATCCTGAGCTTACAGTGAGCTTTGATCACACCACTGCACTCCAGCCTGGGTGACAGAGGGAAATCCTATCTCTATATATAAAAAAAAAAAAAATGAAAGAAAGATATAAAACAGTTTCCTTGAAGTCTATATTTAAAAGAAACACAGATTCATTTGTTCAAACCATAAAGTCCTGAAGAATCTATTACAATAAATAAGATTCATTTCTTATATTTTAGAGACTGATAGATAATTCAGTAGAACTCTCACCTTAGCCCCAAAAGCCAAGATACATATTAATATTTACTACCTTTAGCAGGCTGAATGTGCTTTGTATTGAGGCCTGAATCAGCTAAGAAAGTACTATGTCACACAAATACCATGTTTTATGTTCACTTATACTCTCATTACAGAACTAGACTGTGAGCTTCCTGAAGCCAGAGATTTCTATGTTTCCTGCTTCTTTGTATACTCAAGTCAGCACAGTGCCTTGTATAAAGAGGCACTCAATAAATATTTGATGAATAAACATTACATATATGTACATGTATGCATGTATACACAGTAAGTCCTTAATGTTGCTAGATTCTTGGAAACTGTGACTTTAAGCACAATGACATATAACAAAACCAACTTTACCATGCACTAATTGACATAAACAAGAGTTAAGCTCCTTTGACCTATCCTCGTCACAAAAACACCAGACTTCTAAATACAGACCAAAACACTTCTAATATTAGACACTGAAATAAATGTTAGCTATACATACATTTAAGAAAGACTTATATAAACAAGTACGTAAAGGATTTATCTGCTTATTTAGTCCCAGGTGGCCAGAGTCCATCCCAGCAGCTCAAGGCCAAGGCGGGAACCAACCCTGGAGAGGATGCCATCCCATTGCAGGGCACACTCACACATACACTTGCACTCATTCAGACTGGGGACAATTCAGACATGCCAGTTCACCTAATGTGCAGACCTTTGGGATATGGGAAGAAGTTTGAATACCCAGAGAAAATCCACACAGACATGGGGAGAATGTGCAGACTCCACACAGACAGTGGCCCCAGGCAGGAATGGATTTTTCTTTTCTCATCAACATTAAAACGAAACGACATTGGACAAAACGACATTATTTGACAACCTGCCATATTTATTTACTTTGCTTTGTAAGTATATAAAGAAACAGGAAGTATATACAGAAATGAGGGCAGGGGAAATAGAACAGATAAGAGTAGGCGTGAAACTTTTCACCAAATACCTTTCTATATTACTTTGACTTTGAACCATGTAATGGAATCTAGTTTATAAGTAAAACAAAAAACAAACAAACAAAAAAACCCCTCCCAGACCTGTACATGAATAGCTTTCCCTTGCTTCAACAACTGTAGCCAGTTGTTTTCTGAATGGAGACAGATAAGCAAAAGGGTCTCCTGAAACAGACAATGGGCAACATAATCCATTACTCATACTGGAGGTAAAAGAACTTAGTGGTTAGGAGGGCTGGCTCTGGAGCCACTATGCCTGGGCTCAAATCCTAGTTTTGCCACTTACTAACTGTATGACGCTGGGCAAGTCACTTAATCTCACCATTACTCAGTTATTTGCAGGGGTGTCCAAACTTTTGGCTTCCCTGGGCCACACTGGAAGAACTGTCTTGGCCCAGACATAAAATACACTAACACTAACTAGCTAATGAGCTTTAAAAAAGGTGATATTGGCCGGGCGCGGTGGCTCAAGCCTGTAAT
>NW_012102210.1:3250249-3251010 GCF_000951045.1 Mandrillus leucophaeus | reverse complement strand
AAAAAAAAAAAAAAAAAAAATTATGCGCATTCAAATGTGAAGACAATGTAATCATTCACCTGTTCATTCAGTGAATATTTACCGAGCATCTACTACGGGTCCAGATTATTCTAAACGTTGGGGATATGGCATTGAACAACACAGTCAAAAATTCCTCCCCACCATAGAGTGTACATTACAGTGGGGGAACAGACAATAAACAGAAGTATGCTAGGAAAGTCATTAATAGGGAAGGGGGATAGAAAGTGATAGGGGAATGGTTGAAATTTTAGATAGAGCAGCTAAGGAAGTCATCAGCAAGAAGGAGGCAACTGAGTAAGGACTAGACAAGAGTGAGCCATGAATCTGGGACTGTTCTGGAATCATGTTCCAGGCAGATGGAATAGCCCTGAGGCAGAATGAGATGGCTCAGTATGTCCTGATATGGAAGACACTACTGTGAAGAAAGCAAGTCGCAGAACAGAATACGTGGTATGAACCCACTGATGCTTTAAGGAAAAGGACATATGGGGGCCCCAAGAGCTTAATCACATCTCATCCATGCCAGAAATACAATATTAGCCACCTCTGATAGATGAAACTTCTCTTTTCACTTTAATGTCTCCCTTGTAGTGTTTGAAAAAAATTTTAAATCATGAGTAAGTGTTCATTTTGTATAAAAACAACTAATTCAAAAAGTCAAGCAAAAGTTCTTTAACATGGATGCATTAAGGATCCTCATCTTGATTCTTCCAGTCTTAAAAGTTACTCAGCACAGTAAG
>NW_012102210.1:3248386-3250085 GCF_000951045.1 Mandrillus leucophaeus | reverse complement strand
TCGGCTCACTGCAACCTCCACTTCCTGAGCTCAAGCAATTCTCCTGCCTCAGTCTCCCAAGTAGCTGGGGTTATAGGCACCCACCACCACACCAGGCTAATTTTTGTATTTTTAGTGGAGATGGGGTTTCACCATGTTGACAAGGTTGGTCTTGAACTCCTGACCTCAAGTGATCCATCCACTTCGGTCTCCCAAAGTGCTGGGATTACAGGCATGAGCCACTGTGCCCAGCACTATGTATATTTTTGATTGCATGGGGGATTGGTGCTAACCTCTGTGTTGTTCAAGGGTCAATAGTATTTATTTGCTGTTTATTGTCTTCTCCCATACCTATAAAGGAACACCAATAAGGACAGGGGCCATTTTACTCACTGCTGTCCAGGACCTACTGCAGTGCCATGCAGATAGCAGGTATATTCAATACATATGTACTGAATGAATATGGTCTTTGCCCTGAAAGCCCTTTCTATTGTGGGGCAAAAGGATTCTGAAGGCACTTCAGAAAATACCTGGTAGAGTGATTCCACGATCCTACTGAACTTTCTGAATTAGTGTTTCTCCAAAGGAATTGTGCCCCTGGGTTTCATTCTGCGAGAACAATCTACAAGCTTATAGGAAATACATAAGAATATTCTTTCTACCAGTAGTAGAGTATATAAAGAGGACAGAGTAAAAAAAACTGCTGAGGAAAATAAATCGTGTGCCTAGGAGTGAAAAACTCCTAATAGCAAAGAGAAGCAGAAATATAATTATAATTCTGTGAAACCTTAACAACACTGAGGCCACATGACATGGCATAATGGCATTAAAGAACTACAGATCTTTAAGGAAACAGGTGTTAAATTAAAGCTGCCTCCAAAGATAGTGAACTGTAACCTAACTTAATGTATAAACAAACTGTAACTTAACGTAAGAGTTAGGTTACAAGTATAACAAATAGCTGAGTCTCAGCCAATCATAGCAGCTGAAACCTCCAGCCAATCGGAGGCTAAAGGCTGCCAAAACATGACCAAATAAGGCAAACAAAGAACTGTAGCCAATCAGGCTATTTCTGTATCTCATTTCCTTTTCTCTGACTATAAATATAACCTGCACAACCTCCACCATGGGGTGGAACATTCTGCACCACTTTTGGTCCTGAGTGTTCCCTGAACCTTTTTCTACTGGATTAAACTCTGTTAAATTTAACTTGTCTAAGGTTTTCTCCTCCTAACACAGGCAACAATTCTAAATAAAAAAGACAATAGCAGTCCCATTTCTCCACTCTACAATTACAATATGAATCCTACACAGTCCACTCTTCCACATACTTTTGTTTGGAGCACTGGTTCTCAAACAGAGGTGATTCTGCCCCTCGGAGAACATCAGATAATGTCTGGTGACATTTTTGGCTGTCACACTGTGGGGAGGGGGCATACTGGCATCTAGTGAGCAGAAACCAGGGATGCTGCTAAACATTCTGTAACACACAGAACAGCTCCCACCACAAAGAATTATTTAGTCCAAAAGGCCAACAGGGCCAAAATTGAAAAGCCCTGCTTTAGAGGAGTATGTGATCAAAAACTTAATGTGATAAAACTGGTATGTGTGTATCATCTCTTGGAAGATATCTAAGAAACTACTAAGAGTGATTGTCTCTAGGGAGGAGAACCGAGGGTTTGGGGGGAAAGAGGAGTGTGTGGGGACACTTTTTTTTTTT
>NW_012102210.1:3241627-3244531 GCF_000951045.1 Mandrillus leucophaeus | reverse complement strand
ACAATATTAGCCACCTCTGATAGATGAAACTTCTCTTTTCACTTTAATGTCTCCCTTGTAGTGTTTGAAAAAAATTTTAAATCATGAGTAAGTGTTCATTTTGTATAAAAACAACTAATTCAAAAAGTCAAGCAAAAGTTCTTTAACATGGATGCATTAAGGATCCTCATCTTGATTCTTCCAGTCTTAAAAGTTACTCAGCACAGTAAGCATGATCATACATGAAACCTTCTTCAGTCTATAAACCCCAAACCCAGCAAACATCTTCAACACAGGTGACAGTTCATTTTCAGCAAGAGGTTTGATGTTCCAAGAGGCTCACATAGCAGACAGGAATTGCCTGAATACTCTCACTCCCTTCTGGGCAGCCTAGTTGATGACCATAAAAAGCTGTGAAAGAATCCACTGCCTGGTTTATTGTCTGTGCTCATCATGAAAATATGTACTGATTTAATATGCTGAACTCTTTCTTCTATACCGGGGTCTGCAAAAGGCAAAGCATTCCTACATTAGGGAAGCTACTGAGGGGGGAAATATGCCTGAGATCATTAAGATGCCTGAACTGCTCCAGGAAAAGGAACAAACATGCCTTTTAAAATCCTGAAGTGAAGAAAGTATCCACAAAAGGTCTAGAACAATGATTCTCTGTAGTAGGGGAGGCAGAGGAGTGGTGAGGTAGATGTATACTCCCCTCTCTTTTCTCCTTGGTTGTAGTAACTGCCAAAGTTGAGCCACTGTTATTGATAGGAAAATACTAAGTAAAATACAATAGAAAACAGACTGAGAATCACTGAGCTAGAATTTCTTTGCAATTGCTGTGATTTTCTGTTCACAGAATCAGAACCAGGATTTTAAAGGTATCTCCAAGAAAAGTGAAGGTAGCTACATTAATTACTTCAGTAAAGCCAATACAACAAAATTCCAAATTAAACCCTAAATCCCACAAACCAAGTAAATGAGCTGCAAAATCTCATCCCCACTAAAATCTCCTAGCAGTTCATCATTTTAAATGGTCCTATAAGTGACAGGGACAAATTTCCCATATCAGTCTTGCTGTTAACACTAACATGTCACTCAAAATAACACTAAGTGACATAAAAAAAATTCCTTAGGCATCCATGTACTCTTAATCCTATCCCCTCTTGCCTTCTGAGGAGTTTATTACTACAACTAAGCTCTCTTCTGGACCGTCAGACTCTGCTCCTCCATAGGCTCCTTTTCCATCAGCAAAAACATGCTCTAAAATCTCGCAACTTAAAATATATACACACGTTCACACGCTCCTTGTCCCGCTTCAACTAGTTCCCCATTTTTCTACTTCGCTTCCCATCCAAACTTCTCCAAAGAGTTGTCTACACCAGGGGTTGGCAAACTACAGCTGGTGTGCCAAATCCAGCTAACCATCTGTTCTTGTAAATAAAGTGTCATTGGAACCAGTCACATCCATTCATTTGTGTTGTCTATGGCTACTTTCATGCTATAAAGCAGAGGTAGTGAGAGAGAGAGCAAGTAGCCTACAAAACCAAAAATTTTTACTCTCTAGTCCCTTATAGAAAAAAAGAATTGCCACCTTCAGCTCTATACCCTTTGCCTCCACTTTCTTACTGTCCATTCACCTTTCTACCCATTCTAATTAGGGTCTCTGTAATCCATCCAGCGAAACTGCTTACCAACATCACCCATGACATCATCTTACCAAACCCAAAGGCCAATCTTCTGTCTTCACCCATCTGACATAGGTGGCTACTCTCCTTTTTCAACACTAACCTCTTTTGGCTCCCATGACACCACACCATTCTCTCTTGGATTTCCTCCTGCCTCTTGAACCTTCCTTCAAAGAAAGTCTCCCCTGTTGACTCTCCCTCCATTAACTAACCTCAGGGCTCAGTCCTAGGCTCCTTCTATTCTCATTCCATAGTCTTATTAAGAAAGGTTCTTGATGTTTTATGTTCCACGGACCCTCTCAGGAATTTTTTAAGGTATAACTTAAAGTACAAAGGATTACCAGAAATACCCCAATTTAATGAAAAACAGTTTTCAAAAATTTTAAAAATTGTGATATATTCTTTGTATTGTGTTCTTTTTTTTTTTTTTTTCAGACATTCTCGCTCTGTTGCCCAGGCTGGAGTGCAGTGGCGCGAACTCGGCTCACTGCAAGCTCCACCTCCCGGGTTCACACTATTCTCCTGCCTCAGCCTCCCAAGTAGCTGGGACTAGAAATATCCGGCACCATGCCCGGCTAATTTTTTGTATTTTTAAAATACAAAAATATAATATAACATAAAAAAAGTAGAGACGGGCTTTCACCATGTTAGCCAGGGTGGTCTCGATCTCCTGACCTCGTGATTCGCCTGCCTTGGTCTCCCAAAGTGCTGGGATTACAAGCGTGAGACACTGCACCCGGCCTAATGTGTTCTTTATCAATGCATTTGATAATGGGATCTAGCTTGTAGGTCTAATAATTCTGTACTGTAATTCTGAAGTAGTGATGTTTAGATGCTATTTTGAGATGTCAGCAACAACTGTAATGCAATATGAAAGTATCTTGATTTCTACTGGTGACAAAATTACAAATATTATTACTACTACAGTACTTTGAGGCCTACATTCAAAATGGAAGGAAATGCTAAATTTCAGTCAGTGGTTAGAAAAAATAAGAAAAGTTTTTCCCATTCAGGTTCACAGATCCCCTGAATTCTATCAGTGAATCTCTGTGAGGTTCCTGGACCCCAGATTAAGAGCCCCTTCACTAGAAAATCTCAGCTATTCTCAGGCCCTTCTCTGCATGCCTCAGGAGTCCTGAGCCCTGAGGACCTAATCCTACAGGGCAGCTGGCCAGGCCTAAGCCTCCATTTCTTCCCCAGCCCCTGGCCCAAAGGTCAAAGGGGAGATGGCAGCCCCTCC
>NW_012102210.1:3238691-3240057 GCF_000951045.1 Mandrillus leucophaeus | reverse complement strand
ATCTGTCTCTTTCCATGTTGCCACACTACTTCAAGCCACCAGCCTGCAAGAATTTCCTAACTAGTCTCCCTGCCTTCTCTTAACACTTGCTCCACCATTTACCACACAACAGCGAAAATTTATACTTTAAAAAAATTGGTTGGGCATGGAGGCTCACACCTGTCATCCCAGCACTTTGGGAGGCTGAGAAGGGAGGATCGCTTGCATTCAGGAGTTTGAGACCAGCATGGGCAACATTAGTGACATCTTTTTTTTTTTTTTTGAGACCGAGTCTTGCTCTATCACCCACGCTGGAGTGCAGTGTTGCGATCTCGACTCACTGAAACCTCTGCCTCCCGGGTTCATGCAAGTCTCCTTCCTCAGCCTCCCGGGCAGCTGGGATTATAGACGTGGGCCACCACGCCCAGCTAAATTTTGTACTTTTAGCAGAGTTGGGGTTTCAACATGTTGGCCAGGCTCGTCTCGAACTCCTGGGTGGCCTCCCAAAGTGCTGAGATCACAGGCGTGAGCCACCGTGCCTGGCTGAGACCTCATCTCTTTAAAAAAACAATAAGTAAATTTAGGTCTGAATCCCACTTAAAACTTTTCAGTGGTTTGCTGTTACTCTTAAGATAAAAAACAGACTCCTTACCATGGCACATAAAGTCCTGCATGATCCAGCCCCACTTGCCTCTCCAGGATTACCTGGAGTCATCCTCCCTCTTCTCTGGCTATACTCCTAACACAATGATCTTTCAATCCCCAGAACATGCTAAGGTCTTTCCCACTTAAGCACTTCTAAACATATAGTTACCTGTGTTTTAATACTCTGCCCTATGCTCTTGGAATGACGAACTTTATTGCATCCCTCAAATCTCAGCTTAAATCTTGTCTTCTCAGACAGACCTTACCCTGACTATTCTAGTCATAAACCCCTGCTTATTCTCTATCACAGTACTCTTTTCATTGCCTTCATAGCGTTTTCCTTATTTCTTGACTACAGCTGACTTTTGGACAACATGGGTTTCAACGGTGTGGGTCCATTTATACATGGATTTCCTTCTGCCTCTGCCACCCCTGAGACAGCAAGACTAACCCCTCCTCTTCCTCAGCCTTCTCAACATGAAGATGACGAGGATGAAGACCTTCACAATGATCCACTTCCTCTTAACAAATAGTATCTATATTTTCTATTCTTTATGATTTTCTTAACATTTTCTTTTCTCAAGCTTACTTTTCTGTAAGAATATAGTACATAATACATACAATATACAAAGTATGTGATAATTGACTATGTTATCAATAGGCTTCCAGTCAACAGTAGGCTATTAGTAGTTAAGTTTCTGGGGAGTCAAAAATTATACATATATTTGACTGTGCAGGGGTC
>NW_012102210.1:3235678-3236455 GCF_000951045.1 Mandrillus leucophaeus | reverse complement strand
AGGACCTAATCCTACAGGGCAGCTGGCCAGGCCTAAGCCTCCATTTCTTCCCCAGCCCCTGGCCCAAAGGTCAAAGGGGAGATGGCAGCCCCTCCGCCACGTGAATGCACCTCTGCTGGCAGGAGGCCAAGCCTCTGGCCGCAGGGCCTAAGAGCTGGGGCTTACTCAAGCTCAGCTGAGGCCATCCTCTGAGCCCCAGGGAGGAAGAAGGCCCTGTCCCCCAGTGGGTGGCCACTGCTCTCCCTCCCCGCCTCCAGTCCCTGCCCCTTAGCAGGGCCAGGCCAAGCGGAGTGTTCTCACCAGTCATCTGCAGGCTTTAGCCATCCAGTCCTTTCCCCTGCTCAGGGCTGGGGCTGGACGGGGTCTCCTCCTCTTCCCATAGCTCCCTACTCCACCCCTCACGTACACAACTTCTTGGCCCAGCCAAGCAAGTCCAGGCCACAGAATGGCACCAGAGGAGTCTGTGGTCAGCCACCCCACCTTTAGGGCAGCACGGGCACCACGGGGTGGAGGGGAGGGGGAGGCTGCTGGGAGCCTCCAGATGCTGCCTGCTGGCCTGCAGGAGAGCCCTGCAACAGCTGCTGCTCCTGCCTTGGCAGTCACCTCACCTCTTCCACCCAAGCCTCCATTCGGTGACTCCGTGGACAGGCCAGCCCTCAGCTGCTCACAACTGATTCACTCTTCCTCCTTCACACAGGCAAAGCACAGTAGGGATGCATGGAAAGAATGTACCTATAGATGTGTACATACCACAGTGCTGTAATTTTGTAGGTAGCA
>NW_012102210.1:3228376-3231428 GCF_000951045.1 Mandrillus leucophaeus | reverse complement strand
TTTTTTTTTTTCTTTTTTTTGGAAACAGAGTCTTGCTTTGCCGTCTAGTCTGGAGTCCTGGAGTGCAGTGGCACAATCTCGGCTCACTACAACCTCTGCCTCTTGGTTTCAAGCGATTCTCCTGCCTTACCTCCCAAGTAGCTGGGATTACAGACACATTCCACCATGCCCGACTAATTTTTGTATTTTTAGTAGAGATGGGGTTTTGCCATGTTGGCCAAGCTGGTCTTGAAATCCTGACCTCAGGTGATCTGCCCGCCTCGGCCTCCCAAAGTGCTGGGATTACAGGCGAAAGCCAC
The DNA here is from genome assembly GCF_000951045.1 of Mandrillus leucophaeus. Classification (NCBI taxonomy): domain Eukaryota; kingdom Metazoa; phylum Chordata; class Mammalia; order Primates; family Cercopithecidae; genus Mandrillus; species Mandrillus leucophaeus. Next base: position 3,231,129 of record NW_012102210.1, on the reverse strand, counting down.
TGCACCTGGCCGAGACTTACTTTTTAACTATAATTATTCTTTTGTGCCTCTGAATTCTGTACTATATATATGTTATCTACTCAAAAATCAGTAGTAAAATAAAAAACCAAAAAATAGCCAGTATGACTCATGACTATGATCTCAAAAGACTACCTCTGACTCTAGAACATTACTAAATGGAAAACAAGAACAGGACCTATGTTGTAGAACAAATCCTGAATTAGGAGTCAGAAAACCAAGGTTTTGTCACTTCAAACATGAGCATATCACCAAACACTGAGTTTGTTTCCTCATATGTAGAATGTAGGGTAGTGTGCCCTATTCCATGCATACAGAACTGTGAAGATCCAATGAAATTATGCAGGTGAAATACACTGTGAGCTATTAAGAACCAAATACATTGTAATTATTTTTTTTAAAGTTCTGGTATTGTGAAAGACCAAGATTAGAAATGATAAATAAGACCTTTAACATTATTCCCTTTCTAAATTACGTATCATTTCATTGTCAATGGAGTTTTAGAAGTTGTTTGCTGTTAATAGTACTGAAATCTTCTACTTATGCTGCCTACCCTAAGATGATAAACAACTCAAGGGAAAGGTCTTATTATGATGAGTCACACGAACTGTAGGCAGTTACTAATTATTTGATGATTTGCATGATTATGATAAAGGTTAAGAGGAAAAAATTTTTTCCTGTATCACTAAATTTGCTACAAAATAAGTACAAGTGAGGAATGTCGGCTTTGCTAGACCCCAACAATAATCCTATGATTGGCTGCTTTAGTAGAAAGAGAACAGTAAAAGCATTCATCAGTACATAACATGTCTAGTTTAACCACCAACTCTTTTGTCTAACAGCTGGGCTATGTGGGCATAGGCCAAAGAACTAAGTCTCTTACTCATAAATTACTGAGTCATGAAAATAACACCTTCAGCACTCATGTCTTTGAATGGCAAGGACAGCCAATATGTAGGAGTTGCCAGCAAAAATGATTAATGTTGATGATATTGTGAAGTTCTGTGGTTTTAGCAATTCTGAGCCAAATAGGCAAGGCACCAGTCACCAGAAAGGAAAAAGGAAACTGTAGGTGTCTTACGTGATATACTTGTTATAGAGGATGAAGGCATGTTCAATGTTGCCTTCCTCAGAGTAAATGGATGCCATTCGGATAATCTCAACTCCAGAGCGGAAGTACCGACGGGGTGGAATGTCTTCATTCACCTCTACCGCACTACCCAGCTGGGAGAGAGCCCTCACCCGGTCTTCGGGCGGGAGGCTCACATCTCCATGGTCAGACATCAGGACCAAGTTCTGAGACAGAAAAAACAGATGGCATCAATACCATTGCCCCCATCATCCCAGCACAGTCTTACAGTTTATCTCACAGACCTCTATCTTAAGAAGAAAGTATAAGAGAAACATACCAAATGCTGTGGTGCCTATTAAATAAGGACTTTCCTACAAGAAGGCTGAGACCCTCAAGGAAGTCCAAATCATAACAATGAGAGGACTGGCAGACTTGAAAACGTACAACCCCTGTGCCATAATTAGGTGTTATAAGGAGTAGAACCACAGTGGGCCAACCAAAAGTTCAGTTCAAGTTAATCAAATTCTTGCCATTAAGTGACTCTACCCACAGCACTGTAAGAGTGGGAACAGCATCTTTTATTTTCTATTATTTCTCCTTCCAGATACCCACATACCTCCACCCCAGTACCTGGCACAGTGCACTCAGTGAACTTTCGTGAGGATTGTTCACTGACTTCAAGGTTGACCATTTTTATCTAATCTGAGAGTAACTGACATCTTCTGTGTCCTTTTTCATATTTGAGCGCAAGGTGAGTTAGGGGAACTGGTCTGGGAATTAATGCTCATAATTGTAACTCTGCTCACTAAACTACTATAGTCAATCTATAAAATCATTCATTTATCATTATCATGGCAAGAGATTTGAATCTTGAAAACATTTACTCATCTTCATAGACTAAACACTCTGAATAACAAAAAGGCACGATGGTAACTTGCATTGCAAAAACCCCTGGGGTCCCAAAACTCCAGTAATTCTAGTCTTTCTAGATATAGTTGCTGTTAGAATCAGACTCCAAATTCCAACCAGATATCGCCACTGTCATCTCCAAAATAAATCTGGGCATTTGACACACATTGCATTACAGCAGACCCTAATCAGTATGCTCTAGAATATACAAACTACAGTAGAATAAATCTTGGAATTCAAGGCCCTGTGGCAACTGGCCCTCCCCAACAGAGATCTTTTGCTTCAGTCAGGATTCCAATCTGCCCAGGCATCCTCACATTTCAGTTTCATTTGTCTATCCAGTTTTTCTTTTCTACTACAACTCTTCCCTCAGGGGTAGTCTTCTCTCAGTCAATTCCCTCTTTAGGTCTCTTCAATATTCGGATCACAATTCTTTCACAAAGCTTCCCCTCTAAAACACCCTCACTAAGAGCACAAAAGCCGTGAGGACTACTAAGGAGGCAGAGATAGTCCATCTCTCACGAGGCCTCTTTAGGGACTAGGAAAGCCGCAAGCATATCTAAAACCTCCCCAAGTAATTAGTAAACCTAGTCCACAGTCCATGAAAGTTAACTGAAACAGAGGATGCTCGTTGCATCTCAGTACCTCTTGGGAGAGGTTCTTGTGGGTTAAGAAAGGAACCACCTCCCGAGGCCAGGAAGCGGCGCCGGTTACCACCCGGTTGAGCAATTCCAAAAAGGGGAAGCAGCATCTG
>NW_012102210.1:3222895-3224211 GCF_000951045.1 Mandrillus leucophaeus | reverse complement strand
GCTGCAACCTCTGCCTCCCAGGTTCAAGCAATTCTCCCTGCCTCAGCCTCCTGAGTAGCTGGGATTATAGGTGCTCGCCACCACACTTGGCTAATTTTTGTGTTTTTTTAGTAGAGACAGAGTTTTGCCATGTTGGCCATGCTGGTCTTGAACTCCTGACCTCAAGTGATCCACCCACCTCAGCCTCCCAAAGTGCTAGGATTACAGGTGTGAGCCACCATGCCTGGCCACCAATGATCTTTTTAAAGCAAAAATCAGATTCTATCACTCCTCGGCTTAAAACTCTTCAGTGAATTCCTATGGCACTTAAACATTCACACTCCTTACTGGGGATTACAGAGTGTCTCGGCCCCTGTTGCCTTTTCTGCTTAATACTCTCCACCCATACCATCCAAACATCTGCTTTTCCACTCAAGACCTTTGCATGGCTGATTCCTTTTCCTGGGGTGCTTTTACCCTGATCTTCACTTGGCTGGCTCTGCCTCATCATTCATTTCTCAGTTTACATGTTACTTCGTCAAGGATAACTTCTCTGACCACCCATTCTAAGGAGCCACCCAGTCATCCTTCATTAGTTGGTCCTATTTTAATTTTTTAATTGTCTTGATAATGCTTACCACTGTCTGATACGATTTGGGTTGCTTATTGTCTTTCATTCCCCACTAGAATATAATTTCCAGAAAGTTAAGATCTTTTTCTGCCTTGCTCACAGCTCTATCCGCACTGCCTAGAATGGCTTGTGAACCCAGATGTGACGCTCAATGAACATTGTTGAATGTTCAAATATTGTTGGGATAAATATTGTCTCACTGACCCCAAAATGATTTACAGGAAAATAATTTATTTTCCAATGATGATGAACAATGAAAAACAATGACCGTTATGATTTGGGAACCACTCTTCTCTGCAAGGCACTTAGAGATAGAAGCAGAAAGACTAAAGGCTAGATGCCTTTATTAATTGAGAAAGTGTTTATTGAATATCTATCATGCTCATGGGTCTGTGTCTGGAATGGGTCTACCACAATGAAAAAGAAAAACTGGGCCGGGCATGGTGGCTCATGCCTGCAATCCCAGCACTTTGGGAGGCTGAGGCAGGCGGATCACAAGATCAGGAGATCAAGACCTTCCTGGCTAACACAGTGAAAACCTGTCTCTACTAAAAATACAAAATTAGCTGGGGGTGGTGGTGGGTACCTCTAGTCCCAGCTACTCAGGAGTCTGAGGCAGGAGAATCACTTGAACCCGGGAGGCAGAGGTTGCAGTGAGCCAAGATCGTGCCATTGCACTCCAGCCTGGGCGACAGAGTGAGACTCC
>NW_012102210.1:3218883-3221770 GCF_000951045.1 Mandrillus leucophaeus | reverse complement strand
AGTAGCAGGAATGAGCGGAGGGGGCATATACAGTGGGGAGGGCTCTATCGACAACTGTTTGAGGAACCCTCTTGAAGGCACTCAAGACCAACTTGCCAACCCCAGGCACAATCATCCAGGGTTTTCGGGATCTTTCAAACGCAGGAGGCAGGGAAGCGCTGGGCCTGGCTGGTCAGGCGCCAGCCCGCGGAGACCGAAGCCTTCGGGTACCTCGAGCGAGGCAAGCCGGGCAGGGGACTCGGGGAGAGAAGGCTGCAGGCCCCACACTCACGGCGGCCGCTCCCCTTCAGAGTCCGACCACGCTTGGAGGCCCTGAACCACCACGTTCCCGGGACCCTTCCCCACCTTTCCCAGCGGATGACACTCGGAGGTTCCGGAAACGTCACATCCGGCGCCCGCTCCGCCCACTCCCGCTCGTCTGTCTATTACATTCCCAATGATTTAGGACTTGGAATGGAGAGCTAGTAGGTGGGGCTAGAATCGGCACCTGCGGAAAATCCGACCAATGAGGAGCGAACGACACAGCGGCCATCTTGGTAAAGGAAAAGGAACAAGGAAGAAGATGGAACTAATGACCAAGCTAAGGTTTGCTTTTAAAATTATTTTGATTTGGGGTAGCCCCTCATGACACTCACAATACTGCTGCATTTAAGGAGGGATTGCTGATCCCAGTACAACTGCAGACTTAGCTAAACTAACCAGGATTTATAAATTGGTGACAGAAAGTCTTTCGAATGTATTTTTTAGCTTGTATTATACTCTACACAAAATTGGTAGTCTTAGTTATTAGGCAATATCTAACACTAATGTTATTCCTTAGGAAAGAACATAAGTCTAACTTTTTTTTTTTTTTTAAAGACAGGGTCTTTCAGTGCCACCCAGGCTGGCACAGGAGTGCAGTGGCGTGATCATAGCCCACTGTGGTCTCCAACTTATGGACTCAAGCGATCTTCCTGCCTCCGCCTCCCAAAGTACTGGGATTACTGGCGTGTGCCACCGCACCCAGATGAGACTAAGGTTTTAATGTCAAAAAACCTATAAAATATTCGGAAAAAAAAGAGTTTAATCTCTAAGAGCCACTGTGCAAAAGCAGTGAAGACCTAAAGATCTGTATGACACTGTTCCTGCCCTGAGACCGGGACAAGGTGGTTTTATGCATCAAATACAGAATGGCACGTTCTGCACGTAGATGTGTGTCTGTGTGAATCCATATACATCCTTTTTCCGGAAAGGTCCTACAAGCTTGCTAGTGATTCTGTCTCAGGAGACTTTGTGAAACATTAGACTTTGGTTTAAAAGTCTAAGTCTCTGGGGGCCACTTTCCCAAAATTTGGGAGCCTTGCTGTGAGTTTGTTAGTGTGATGGCATGACGTATTATTCAAGGTCTAGCTTAAAGCCCTAATTCAGGTGTTGCCTCCTCCACCTAGCCAGCCTCCAGATCTCTCATTTCTCCCAAACTCTGTTGTGTATATATCTGTTGGAGTTAGGTGAAGTGATTCTGTGTAGTCATCAACTTTTCAGACTTAGGGTTGAAGTACTTACTTGCATCATCACCTCTCCTTCTGCCCCCAGCAAGCACTAATATGCATGGGTCTACTGTCAACTCTCATGGATCTACTACAGATAGATCTGGGAAGATAACTGTACAGGGCACGCTATTGTGTCTTCAAAACTCTCTCTACTGACTCTCTTCAGAATGTAAACATGATGGGTTGGGCCTAAAGAAATGGATGCACTGGAGATGCTGGTCATTGGGTGGGCATATAGTGCAGATGGGGTCCTGGCAGGAGGCAAAACAGGTCAAAATCGAATCCATTCAACCTCTCAATAAATGTTTACTGAGTGTCTACTATGTGCCAGGTTCTGTTCTAGGTGTTAGGGATACATCAGCAAACAAATCCAGCAGGTGGATACTCTAGTGATGGAAGTATAGGTAGAAGTACAGCTGGTGGGGTAGGGAACAGGGGCATCTGCTCCCATTCAGCACAATCTCTAAAGTAGTTCTTTTTTTTTTTTGTAATGTTTAGCTTTACAAGTAAAGAGAATTCGCAAACATCCTAGATTTTAAAGTTATGGTGAGAAGACTTTAAGAAGCTATAACTGAGACACACATATAAGGGGTGTGCATAGTCATAAACATAGCCAGTGCCACATAGAGGCTGTTCCTGATATTAGAAAGTTAACATGCCCAGTTTCTAGCAGTTCTTAAGGTAATAGCTAAGTGAATATACGAAGCAGGATCTAGTCTTTTTAGGGAGAGAATTTGTAAATGTTTCAGAGTTTTTGACATGTGGGGCAAAGTTCAATACTCAGCCTTCTAGGGACCTGAAATAACAAGAAAATCTTGGCCAAGGTGAAAATTTTACATTCTTCATTTCTTATTTAACTGGAAAAGTTTAAAAACTAAACAATTTTGTACACACAATCAGGAAATCAAAGCTACACAAGATTCTTGGCATAACTGATGAGAATATCCTACCTACCCCTGCACTAAAGATTGGAGGCTAAGCATGGAAGGTATTCCTTCAGCAAATAGGCTTCAGCAGCTCACCTAGTAGACTAAGACCAGGTTAGGAATTGAGATGCTGTTTCCTTCCAGTGCTCACTCCCAGTCGTGAACACTTTTCCTGAATATAGCAGCCTCCATCTGGCCTCTTGCATATGCCAACATCAGGTCTCTTGCACTCCCTCATGCTCATTCCTACCTGTTCATTTTTGGGCAGCAGCAAAAGATGCCTAGAAGGTGAAGTTCTTAATTTGAAATGTAACATCGGGGTTTAGAAAACACAGGCCTGGGCTGGGCGCGGTGGCTCAAGCCTGTAATCCCAGCACTTTGGGAGGCCGAGACGGGCGGATCACGAGGTCAGGAGATCGAGACCATCCTGGC
>NW_012102210.1:3203208-3216767 GCF_000951045.1 Mandrillus leucophaeus | reverse complement strand
AAAAAAAAAAAAAAAAAAGAAAAGAAAAACTGAGTTCCAGTTGTTTTAAGACTTCGTGGATGAAGGTTTACAGCCATCAGAAGGAAACAATTCTTTAAAAGATGAGCAATATTCTCAAGGGGAGGCTAGGTGAGCTCCATGCATTGAGACACTAAAACAGCCTGTCTTGAACATTGCTTGGGAATGGAGGGGCTATGAAAGCAGAAATGCAATGTGTACTAAAGACAAATTGTTCACATTGTTAAAATTTTTGCTATGAGTCCATTGGGAATATAAAATGACAGATTTAAAAAGTAAATACTTGGGAAGAAAAAGATATAGAATGAGCTGATTCAAATAAAGGGAAATGTAGCAAATGCCCTGGGATCTTTTAAGCTTGTGCATTCTGAATGCATGCATATATGTTCCTTTTCAGCTGCAGTTGGAATTACCCAAAGAAGTTGTTCCTTGAGAAGGCTACTGTAAAACCAGTAACATGAAGGTGAATCTGTGGTTTGGAGCTCCCCCTACAGTTTGTTTGAAAACTGGTCTCTCTCATCGCCAAGAAAAATGACCACTTTGGAAAATGAGTTCTTAGGCATGCTTGGAAGTATTTTCAATGTGTATATATTGTTTAATTTTATGTTTAAATGTGTACATGAGGAATCCATTTTATGTTAGACATATTTTTTTCTTTTGTTACCTGTTTCCTAGCTGTGGACTACATTAATTTATTTTCCAGTGAGTCAAAGTCTTTGTTTTAGGTCAGAGTGCCATTTTCAAGGTTGCGAATTTCAACACGAGTTAAATGACACGCGAAACTTTACAGCTATTTGAGAATTGGACATTTTGAGTGAGGGATTTTATCATTTTATATTTGGTTTGTATATTTCTTTTCAAATATAGGGCCTGAATTATGACCAAGCACTATAACTTTTAATGAGGGATAAAGAATTGCATGCCACTATGTGTGTACTCTGAAAAATACTCATTTAGTTAGTCATTTGACAAATACTGATTATCATCTATGTGCCAGACACTGTTTAAGGCATTAGGCATATATCAATGAACAAAGCAGACAAAAATTTCCCTGCCCTCGGGGATCTTATAGTTTAGTGATGGATGAAGGAGTGATGGATTATAAAAATTATTATGATAAAGAAGTCAATTACATAGTGTATTAGAAGGTTCAAAGTACTGTGAAAGCAATGGGCCCTGGCATAGGAAATCAGATTGAAGGAAGGGAGAAGCAGTGAGGCAACTGCAATTCCAAATAGTGTAGCCAAGGAAACTCCCATTGAAAAGATTTGAGAAAAGACTTGGAGGTAAGAAGAGCTTTCCAGGCAGGGAATAGCAAGTGCAGAGGCCTTGAATCAGGAGCTTGCTAGTGCATTCAAGGCACAATAAGGGGGCTCAGCATGCCTGGAGTGGAGTGAAGGGGAGTGTAGCAGTAAATCATGTAGGGCAAGAGTCAGCAAACCAGTGCAGCCTGTTTTTGTAAATAAAGTTTTATTGGAACATGGCCATGCTCATTTGTTTACGTATTTTCTGTGGCTGCTTTCATGCTACAACCACAGAGTGGAGTTGTTGAGACAGAGACGATCTATCCTACAAAGACTAACATATTTAACTGTCTGGATCTTTATAGAAAATATTTGCTGACCCCTGCTGTAGGTAAGATTTCACAGGCCACTGTAAGAATGTTGACTTTGACTCTGAGAGAAATGAGAAGCTATGGGAAGGATTGAGCAAAAGAGTAATGGGATCTGATTTGTGTTTTGAAAGGATCATTATGGCTGCCATGTTGCCAAATTTTAGGGAAAAGGCTGGGAACAGGAAAACCAATTAGGACTGTGGTTCAAAAGGTGTACCAACCAGGCACATTGGCTCATGCCTATAATCCCAGTGCTTTGGGAGGCTGAGGGCGAAGGATCTCTTGAGGCCAGAGTTTGAGATTGCAGCAGTGAGCTATGATCACACCACTACACTCTAGCCTGGGCGACAGAGTGAGACCCTCTCTTAAAAAAAAAAAAAAAAAAAAAAGATGCACCAATGTGCTCCCAAGACACTACAGCAGATTCATCTGGGTGCAGCTGGGTATTTTAAATTCGTGAAGGATTCATACCAATACCTAACATCTGTTAGATATTGTATGAGCTTCTGGCTAGTAGGTATAGTTCACAGTTTCAACATCAGGTCATGCCACATTCCTTTCAATGATACTGTATCTTTGTGAAGCTGGGTTTTTGGCAAGTGACCTGTGCAAATCAGTGTGGAACAGGAAGTGATGCTGGTAGTGTCCAACTTGATTCTAAGGTTTGAGATGTGCGGTACCCAACTGGCATACATATCCCATTAGCAAGTGATTGTGGCTAAGAGCAAGGTTTTCTTTTAACTTAATTATATTATTTTTCAGATGGCACCTTACTTGTTAGACCATTGTATTAGTTTCTAGTTGCTGCTCTAACAAATCACTACAAATGACTTCAAAGTTTCCTGCCCCAAGCAACTGGAAAAATGGCATTACCATGAACTGAGATAAAGAAAATTGTGTATGAACCAGGTTTTTTTTGTGGGGGGAGGAAGGCAGATGGGAGATTCAATTTTATACATGTTTAGGAAAGAAGATACAAAGAGAAGGAAATGATATACATTCTGACCAGGGCCTTTCTCCAGATTGTCCACCCATGAGCCCTTTAGGCTGTTGTGTTTTGACTTCTTACTCAAAATATGAACTGAGCAAGTACAGAGGTGCCATGTTAGAGAGAGGAGACTCAGCAAGCCTTGTCTGACTCAGAGTCTTAACTAGTTTGGGGCAAATGGAGCTCTACTTAAGGGAACAGAGAACTACAGGGTTCCCATGTTTAAAATAATTATGTCAAAAGATTGAGCAGGATTTTAGAAAGATGGAGGCAGCAGTGTTGTTTTGAATCTCCTCAAATCCTCTCATGGAAATAGATCAAACCAAACAAAAAACCCATGAGTAGCCTTTACCACAAAACTAGATGACAGTTTTCCCTATGAACCCCAAAACAAGAGGGTGGGACAAACCATCACCAGTGGTCACCAGACTTGCCTGGTATGGCATCCACACAGGAGGGAGTGGCAGGCAGGATGCCTTCAAACTGCCAGCAGAAGTTCACTGGAAAGTACCATGGGCCAATGTGAGAACAGCAGCTGAAACTCTGAGGGGTTTTTTTTGCCCAGTCACAAAGTGAGTAAGTACAAGGGACCTGTGATAGACTGAAGCAGTGAAGCAGTCTAATCCCTTCCCACTCTTGAGCCCGAGCAGCCAGAGCTCCTTTCCAGGATGCGGCCCCACACAGAGGACAAACTACTGGGAGGAACAACAGATACAAAGGATAAAAATCAAGGAGGGAAACAGAGCTGGGAAATCTCAAAAAGCAAACCATCATGTCATTTGATACTACATTTTTTAAAAAGAGAAGTTTGGGGAAGTTTTAGAAAAGTTATCCTTAACACCTCCTTTTCAAAGTGCAGAAAAATCAATTTCATCTAAAAATGAATAACAGAAAAGGATCGTAGTCAAATCCCATACAAAGGTATTATAAGAAAAAAGAGAATAAGCAGCAGAACAGTATCCTCTCAGACAATAAAAGCAAGTCAGAAAAGACAGGCCCACAAGCTGATCCAAAGAGTAACCTGCTATTTGAAAACTAGCTAAAAGACATTAGGAAAAAACAATGCAAAAGATGAAAGGACCATAGGGGGCAGGAAGGGAAGTTACTGAATGAGTACTGTACAGAGTTTTTGTTTGGGATGATCAAAAAGTTCTAGAGATGGGTAGAGGTAATGGTGGAACAATAGTGTGAATCTACTTAATGCCACTGAATTGTACACTTAAAATGGTTAAAATGGTAAATTTTACATTATGTGTATTTTACTGCAATAAAAAGGGTGAGAGAACATATAAATCAAAATTAGGTGAGATGGTAGAACTCAGAACAGAATTAAAAACAAAAGAAAAACTTCAGAAAAGAAGACTAAACTAAAAAGAACACAAGAATGAACAGGCTGGGCATGGTGGCTACATTTTTAAAAACACCTGTAATCCCAGCACTTTGGGAGGCCGAGGCAGGCGGATCAGTTGAGGTCAGGAGTTGAAGACCAGCTTGGCCAACGTGGCAAAACCCTGTGTCTACTAAAAATACAAAAATTAGGCCGGGTGCAGTGGCTCACACCTGTAATCCCAGCACTTTGGGAAGCCGAGGCGGGTGGATCACCTGAGGTCAGGAGATTGAGACCAGCCTGACCAACATGGCAAAACCCCATCTCTACTAAAAATACAAAATTAGCCAGGCATGGTGGCACATGCCTGCAATCCCAGCTACTCGGGAGACTGAGGCAGGAGGATCGCTTGAACCCAGGAGGCAGAGGTTGTGGTGAGCCGAGATCGCGCCATTGCTCTCCAGCCTGGGCAACAAGATCGAAACTCTGTCTTAGAAAAAAAAAAAAAAAAAAAGAAAGAAAGAAAAAAAATTAGACAGGCGTGGTGATGTGCGCTTGTAATCTCAGCTACTCAGGAGGCTGAGGCATGAGAATTGCTTGAACCCAGGAGGTGAAATTTGCTGTGAACCGAGGTGGCACCAGTGCTCTCTAGCCTAGTGACAGAGTGAGAGTCTGCCTCAAAAAAAAAGAAAAAAAAAAAAAAAAGAATTAACATAATGGATAATGCCTTTAAAAAAGAAGAAATTTTTAAAAATCAAAAAGAAGATAATAAAAAGGATTTTAGAGAAGTAGCAAATATAAAAGATACGCAAAAAAGTCAGGACAGTTCTGAAAAGAGTAATGCAAACACATAGAAACATAGTATACCATAAAAGTGACATTTCACATCAATGGGACAGATTATTCAGTAAATCGTAATACGTACATGTTGGGGTAAAAATAATTTATCTGGGAGAATCCTTAAAGTGGCAAAAGTAGATGCCTCTAAGGGAGGGGTAGGTGGTGGCTGGGAAACTTGGGGAAAGGGTGAATTTCCATTGTCACCATTTTGTGTCTTTTCAGTGTTCTATCATGTGAATCTATTACCTTTGAAGTCTAAAATGCCTGTGTTCAAGTCCGAACTATTGCTAGCAGTTGCTAGCTAGCTCTTAATCTTGGGCAAAAATTCTTCAGATTCTCTACCTCCTTATCTGTGAAATGGGGTGAATAACTTAGCCAGGTGCTGCCAGGCACAGAATAAACTCTCAATAAATATAAAGTGCTGGTGGAAACAACCCAAATGTCTAGTAACGGATGAATGGATAAGCCAATGTAGTGTAGTCATACAATAAGAATAGTATGCAGTATGAAAAGGAATAAAGTTCAGATACACACTACAGCATATAGATAAACCTTTAAAACATAGTACTAAATGAAGCCAGATACCAAAGGTCACATGTTGTATGATTCCATTTGTATGAAATGTCCAGAAAAGGTAAATCCAGAGATTGGTGGTTGCCTGGTGCCAGAGGGAGGAGGGAATGAGGAGTGACCGCTAATGAGTAGAGGGTTTTCTTGCAAGGGATGATGAAAAGTTAATGCAGATAGTTGTAATGATTGTACAACCTTGTGAACATACTAAATGCCACTGAATTGTACGATTTTTGTTTTTTGTTTTGAGACTGAGTCTTGCTCTGTTACCCAGGCTGGAGTGCAGTGGCACGATCTCGGCTCACTGCAACCTCCCAGATTCAAGCGATTCTTGTGCCTCAGCCTCCTGAGTAGCTGGGATTACAGGTACACACCACCACGCCAGGCTAATTTTTGTGTTTTTATTAGAGACGGGGTTTCACCATGTTGGCCAGGCTGGTCTCGAACTCCTGAGCTCAAGTGATCTGCCTGCCTCAGCCTCCCAAAGTGCTGGGAATACAGCCGCTCCCGGCCGCATCGTATGGATTTTGAACAGTGAATTTTATGTTAGGTGAATTATGTATCAGAAACTAATTTTTTAAAAAGTGAATTACTGATTTTCCCATGGTGACCATCCACTGCCACCATCTTCCCTTCCCCCACCCATTCCTCTCCTGCCCTCCCCCTAGCGCCCCCAACCCTTTCTACCTCCCCCTGTGCCTCGCAAGGGGGGCCCCCCTCCCGCTAAGGAGCGTCTCTGGACAGCTGGGCGCCTGCGTCTTGCGGTTTTCGGAGGGGGACCCAGGGCGCATGCGCGCCCACCACTCATCCTGTGAAAATGGACGCTCCAAGCCGTTTTTTTCTGGTGTACTTCAGTTAATGGTGATGGCCGAGAAGGTTGCACGTGCTGGAATGGGTGGAGGAGGATCTGGCGGGCCTCTTAATATTTAAGTCCCTCCAGAAGCTTGATTTCCTCTGCCTGTAACCTCTGGATGCCGTGGTCTGAAAGCCAGGCTGGCTGCCTGCCGGCGCTTGCAAACGCTGAGGACTTCGGAGACCCACAGGCCTTCCCCCTTTGCATGCAGAGTGACCCAAGCCCATTGCTGAACCTCACTAGTAAAGTGGCACAGTGTTACTGGTCTTGTGTGTTGTTGTGAAGGTGAACTGAAGTAGTGCGTCTCACTGCCCCGTGCATAGGTGTTGGTTGAATAAATGGAGATCCATACTCTAGGGTCTGTCCTGGGCCAGCTTCATGCTGTTGCAGTTCACTTGGCTGGGCCCCTGGTTATCAGCTGCACCTTGGAGAGCTGTGAGCCCTTGCCATTCCCCTGGTAGATTTCCCCTATGTTTTGTACTCACTTTCCCAACTGTGATCATGTATGTATAAGGTAACCCAAACCTGTTGATGAGTCCTGAATCTTATTTTCTGAAATACCTATCTGCTAGGCTATGAGACATAAGACCATCATCCATGGGAGATTTTGTACATTTATTTTGGTCCACCCAGCCTCATCTTCTGCCATCTTCAACTTATATCCAAATTTTATTCTTTTAGTCCTATCCTCAGATTCTGCATCTTACTTCTGCCATTTTCCCCATTTCTGATTCCTTGTATAAGCCCATAAAATCTCTCCCCATTTGACCTTCTCAGTCCTGGACTATGTTCCTTCCTGTTTCCTCAATTCTTATCCCTTTTTGTCTATTCTCCCATCCAACTTTTAGTTCCTTCCTTTTTTTTTGTTTTTTTTTTTGAGATAGAATCTCGCTCTGTTGTCCAGGCTGGAGTGTAGTGGCATGATCTCGGCTTGCTTCAACCTCCACCACCCGGGTTCAAGCGATTCTCCTGCCTCAGCCTCCTGAGAAGCTGGGATTACAGGCACCCGCCACCACACCCAGCTAAATTTTTGTATTTTTAGTTTTTAGTTTGTATTTTTGTATTTGTAGTTTCACCATGTTGGCCAGGCTGGTTTCGAACTCCTGAACTCAGGGGATCCACCCACCTCGGCCTCCCAAAGTGCTGGGATTATAGGAATGAGCCACTGCACCTGGCCATAGTTCCTTCTTTCTAATGCAATCTTTGATCCCCACCCCCACACCAAAGAAAACTCACAGTCAACAGCATCTCAAAACTGAAAAGGCCTCTTTATTACTTATCTATTAATCAATTCTATTACGTTTCTTTATTATGTTTTAAAAATATATCAGAATAAATTAGTATCTATCTATATATGTGGAAAACCAGCGGTATCCAAAGTAAAACCAACAATCTCAGCTCTTAGATTGTGTAGCCATAGTATTCAGCAATTTCCATCTCTCTTTCCCTTTCAATGAAAAACTGCACCTTCCCCAGAGAGGTGTATTTGGCAGCATTCTCACGCTCTTGTTGAGCCTTTCTCTTCATGGCCTCACGCTCTGGCCTCTGCTCTTCTGTGATAGGCGTTGACATTACTGGCTCAGGAACAGTGGGTTTCCTCCATGGACGGGGTTGGAAGCTGAAGTCTTGGATTAGAAATTGATTTTGAGGCTTGGGCAGTGACTGGAGATTGGTCACAGCAGTGGAAACAGGCTCCCGATGCAGAGAAGTACAAGATGATGTTTTGTAGAGTGATGGCCTAGAAACTGCAGATTGAGGGACAGTAGGCTGGGTAGGGTTGGCTGAACCAGGTTGGGTTGCTTTGGTCGAAATTGGCTGAGCTGGTGTGGCAGGACCTGGCAAAGATGTGTTGCTAGGAGCTGGTCGGGATGGATTGACTGCAGTCGATTGAGCTGAGTTAGTAGAATCAGGTTGAGCAGGGTAAACCACAGCAGGCTTACGTGAGGCCGGAGGGTTTGGCCGCCGAGAAACAGGTCGAGCTTGAGGTTTGTCCAGGGCCAGAAAGGGCAAAGGTATCAACTTGACCTTCCCAGGTGGTGGCAACTCAGAGTGGGATGGAGATGGACACTCTTTTTCAGCACTACCATCTAGTTTCTGGGCCTCGACTTGAATTTTCTCTGGGCCTTTACCCTCACGTTGGGTATCCAGCCATGGTTTGAGAGCTGGGAATGACTGGCGGTTTTGGGTGTTGCTTGAGCTTCCCAGGGTCCTGGAGGAAGAGAATCCAGTTTTCTTATCGATCTTTTTCCCGAGTGCATGGAAAACTTGCACGGACTCCAGCATGTGCATGCCCAGGGAGCTTCGGGGCTTTTTAAAGATCTCTTGGCTAAGCTCAGGTTGATTTTTCTTCCGCTTCATATTGGGAATGGTTTGCTTCTCTTCTACCTTGATGTTGTTCCCTGACTGCTTACTCTCTTCAGATTTCTTGGAGCTGTTTTTTCTGTTCCCTTTGGTCTTTTCCTGCCCATGACTCTTCGCTTTGCTGATCCTGCTGGATGCAGCTTTGTGAGGTTTGTTGCTAGAATGCTTGGCCTTGTTCACAGAAGCACTGTCACTGACTGTAGCACTGCAAACAACCACTTCTCCCTCTAATAGGCACTCTGGGTTCTTTGGCTGGATTTTGGCCTTCGGAGCACCCTGGATCGGCTCGGAAGCTTTATGCTTGTTCTTCCTGTCTTGATCAGAGTGACCCTTTATGACACATGACTTTTCCTGCACCTGATTTACCTTGATGGCACTGGTATCTTTGGCTGTCTTTGCTGAGGGACTTATGGGTAGGTCAAGATCCTGTAAGGAACTGAAGATTGGGGGGAGGTGAGTATCCTCCACCAATGTAGTGATGTCTGCCAAATCACTGCTAGACTCAATCTCATTTTCAAATATCCCTTGGTCCTCAAGACTCAGGCTGTTATTTCTTAGATCGGCATTTTCAGAACCAGGCTGCTCCTCTTGGCCAAGAGGATCAATGCAGGCCAGAAGTGGGTGAATATCAGGGACTTCTAAAGGAAGTAGTGGAGGATCTTGATTTCCTATTAGGATCTGGTAGACATCTAGAGGCTTTGAAAGGTTGGTTTTAATCTCATCCAAATTCTCATTCTCATTTTTTTCCTGGCTTGGAACTGGAGACAGTGTCAAGAGATTAGTAGGACTCTGGACTGGAGTTATCATTGAAATGTCCCCAAGCTCAGGTGATGGGTTACTCTCAAGTATCTGGGTATTTCTGCTACTGAAGGACTTGGAGAATTCTTGAGTTTGTGGCAGACAAAATGTCTGGCTTGGAGATTGCAATCCCAGGGAAGTATCCATCCCCAGGGAAGTTTCCATCACTACAAAGGAATCAAGGAAGAAGTCAGTCTCTGGTAAGTGAGATGCTCCCCCTACACACCAATGCGGCAATCGGATACCTTTCCAACATGGGCAAGGCATTTCTACTAGCTCTTCTTAAGGACCATGGACAAGACCTGTATTAGGAGATTGGCAGTGACTGTTCTCTTACTGGTTATCATTTGATGTGATTGTTTCTTGGATTTCTTTGCATTTCATAGGGTTGTTGTAAGTCAAAAAGTGAAAGTGATTTTTAAAATAGGAGATGTTTTATAAAGCCTCACATTCTAGGCTGGGCGCGGTGGCTCAAGCCTGTAATCCCAGCACTTTGGGAGGCCGAGACGGGCGGATCACGAGGTCAGGAGATCGAGACCATCCTGGCTGACACGGTGAAACCCTGTCTCTACTGAAAAATACAAAAAACTAGCCGGGCGAGGTGGCGGGCGCCTGTAGTCCCAGCTACTCGGGAGGCTGAGGCAGGAGAATGGCGTGAACCAGGGAGGCGGAGCTTGCAGTGAGCTGAGATCCGGCCACTGCACTCCAGCCTGGGTGGCAGAGCGAGACTCCGTCTCAAAAAAAAAAAAAAAAAAGCCTCACATTCTTATAGGGTCCTTTCAATTCTCTCCACTCTCCTGAGAGAATAAGAACACTTTACATTACACCATGGACTAGGGGAAAGAGTGGAGCCCTTCCTCATGAAATATATAAGCAAGCACAGATTCTGAGCCTGTTTGTTTTGGAGAGGATCTCTCAACACAAGGTCTTAAATCCTATTGTAAGTTAAGGAAAATCAAAATGTCACTGCCAAAATAAGAGTTCTGAAGTGCCTTCCAAAGAGACTAAAGTAATAGATTAAGGAAGGATATTACAGCGTGGTAGTGCAGAGGAAGTGATCGGTCAGGGCACTAAACAATGTATCCCTGAGTATGCTCTTGGGACTCTCTTACATGTAGCATAGATGGCCATTATAGTGTTCCACTTTCCCACCTATAAGGTGTTCTCACATAGAGTCTGCAAATGGAGAGCACTGCCCAAGAATAGTGGTTGAAGTCTCAGGACTTAAATTCTACCTATCCGTGGACTCATCACACAGCTACAGATTTGACCCTCTTTTTCAATGCTGACATTATTTCTCTCCTTTCTTGCTGTTTGTACTCACCTTGAACACTGGTTTCTGTGATGGGTTGAGTAGACACAGAGTAATACATCCCAGAAGTAGAGACTGGTGGTAGGACATTTGTGGGCTGAACCTCCTTTAGCACCATCACCATTTCTGGTTGATGGGCAGAAGCCCTATATCCTGTGTATGACACAGAGCCATAGGATTGCAGGCAGGATAGTTGAGGTCCCAGTGTGCCTTGATTATAGTAATAGACCTGACTTCCTATCTGGTAGGGAAGTGACAGGCTATGGCCCTGCTGATTTGGAATTTGAGTTAGTGTGCCCTGAACAAGGCTGGCAGATAGTGATGGATACAGAGGGACCACAGTATTGGTATCTGAAGTTTTATCATACTGGGCTGTCATAGACATGGAAGAGACAGCTGTATTCTGGTCAATGACAGTCACAGTGAAGTCCCTGAGTGAGGATGACTTCTTTGCTGTGCTTGCTGTACTGTCCCACTCAAAAATGCCTGGATAAGAGGCAGCTGAAGTAGAGATATGGCTCTGGCCAGTAACCCCAGACAACATGCCAGTAACCCCAGACAACATAGTTGTGCTAGAATGTTGATAAAGGTAGGCACTGCCCATGATTGGCTGGAAGGAGGTGCCAGAGGCTGATGGCTGTAGCCATGCTGAGCTGATGGCTGGAGCAGAGGCTCTGGAGAAGTTGGAGATGCTTCCTGTTAAGGAAGCCACATTGCTCACCACAGGAAGAGAGAGCTGCAGAGAATTTGCAGTTCCAGGTAAAGACGTATTTTGGAAATCTTCTGTAGGAAACAAGAGAGAGATGAAAAAAACCGATGAGATTGAAAAATTCTCACTTATTTGAAGAACAGCATTATCTTAAGGTTGTTGCAATCAGGAAGCCTGTAATACCAATACTCACTGAGATACCAAAAGCCAAACAGTTTATGATGGCCATGAGTGCTGAGGCAGTTTGGTCCTCTTTTGACTTGGACACAGATGTGAAGACCCAAGTGGTCTGGGTTCGTACATTATTTCCTAGGCTAGAAGCAACCTTCTCCCTTCCCTATCTTTCCCTTGAATCTGGGTTAGTATAGACTCATAACTATTTCCTAGAATTGGAGCATTTTAGAACTAGGAGGTCCTTAGAGATGTTCTAACATTTCATTTTATGAGTCTGAGAGAGGTCAGATTGACCTGTTTAAGTTTTACCATTATGTTAATATCATTACCAGTTTACAGAACCTGACTTCCTTGCCAGGAGTCTTTTCTCTTAGCATCGACCAGAAACTAGGAAATCAGAACTTTTAATATGGCATTTTTTTTTTAATCTACTAGAATACAGTACAGCTATTACCTTTATAATCCTTAGTGTCACATTTTGCTTCTGCAGGTCATGTGACATGTCCCAGACTTTATATTTAACCCAGGCCATTGGTAAATCTAAAAGGTCATTCTTTGCCCTCTTCAAGCCTGGCTTTTTATCATAAGTCAAAATAACTACCTGATAGAAATGCTTTTTTTTTTTTTTCTTTAATTGAGACAGTCTTACTCTGTCACCCAGGCTGCAGTGCAGTGGCTTGATCTCAGCTCACTGCAACCTCCGCCTCCTGGGCTCAAGCAATTCTCATGCCTCAGTCTCCTGAGTAGCTGGGATTATAGGCGCATGCCACTGTGCCTGGCTAACTTTTTGCATTTTTAATAGAGACGAGGTTTTGCCATGTTTGCCAGGCTGGTCTGGAACCACTGGCATCAGATTATCTGCCTGCCTTGGTCTTCCAAAGTGCTAGGATTACAGGCGTGAGCCACAACGCCCGGCCAAGAAATGCTTTTTGAAAGAAAAAAGCTAGTTAAACTCTGAGCTTCAGGCTGCTTGTCTATAAAGTAGTTATAAAATAATAACAGTGATAATTCATACATGAATAAAAGTGATAGATTACATATGACTTATAATGAAGATATAGTAAGTTCTGAAAAAACAGACAAAATAATTAAAAACATAAAATCATGGAATTAAAACAATATATAGATATTAATGAAAACTGGGGTATGTAGCTAGCATCAGAATGTAGTAAATTACTAACTAAAGCTACTACCATACATGCAACATTAGGAAACTGAATAATATCACTTTTTCTTTTTCTAAGTGAATACTATTAACCAAGAAACAGCCCATAATAGAACGAATGAATTTCTAACCAGCATATATAGATAGAGATACTGTATCAGCAAAAAGTGTGTAACAAGCAGAAAAACGCAGTAAATGTGAATGTAAAATAGCCATAATATATGTGGATATTTCAATAAAAACTGGTACAAAATAGAATGCAAAAAATAAGTAAAGGAATTCCATTTTTATGCTCATTCATATTTCTATGAATATTACCCAGCAAATGACAGGTATTAATCTTAGTAGAATACTTAAATTGTTGTAGCCACATAACAAGCAGAAAAAAATCCTTAAAAAGTATCATGAGAGCTGTAATATTTATCCTCAAAACCTAGATTATAATCATCTCCAACATCCAGGAAAATGACATCCCCGTAGCTTAAAAAAAACAACTGCTAGAATCCAATTAAAAAATGTTTTGAATGTAGGAAAGTTCAAAGGACTCCAGAAAATTTGATTTAGATAGATATGGAATTAGAGATATGTGGCTGATATGTGGCTTGACTTTTTATTCTTAGGTCTAAAAGCAGTTCATAGGCCGGGCGCGGTGGCTCAAGCCTGTAATCCCAGCACTTTGGGAGGCCGAGACGGGAGGATCACGAGGTCAGGAGATCGAGACCATCCTGGCTGACACGGTGAAACCCTGTCTCTACTAAAAAATACAAAAAACTAGCCGGGCGAGGTGGCGGGCGCCTGTAGTCCCAGCTACTCGGGAGGCTGAGGCAGG
>NW_012102210.1:3200887-3202563 GCF_000951045.1 Mandrillus leucophaeus | reverse complement strand
TTTTTTGAGAGAGTTTCTCTCTTGTTGCCCATGCTGGAGTGCAATGGCATGATCTCAGCTCACTGCAGCCCCCGCCTCCCAGGTTCAATTGATTGTCCTGCCTCAGCCTCCCAAGTAGCTGGGATTACATGCAGCACCACCATGCCTGGCTAATTTTGTGTTTTTAGTAGAGACAGGATTTCTCCATGTTGGTCAGGCTTGTCTCACACTCCTGACCTCAGGTGATCAGCCTACCTCGGCCTCCCAAAGTGCTGGGATTACAGGTGTGAGCCATCCTGCCCGGCCTCTAAAACATATTTCTAAAATGTTTATATTAAAAACTGTCAAGTGTCATCTGTGTTCAAGAAGGCAACAGAAAAAAAAAACTGAATGTGACTTCTGATAAGTTGCTTTTCCTAGGGACACTGTATTCTAGCCTGTTTCCTTCCTAGGTGATTGATAAAAGCATTTACTAAAACCAACTTCATTTTGCCCTATCTTGAATAGATTTCACTCTGTTGTCCCTCTGCTTTTTTTTTTTTTCAAATTTAAAATATATTTTTTTCTTTTAAAATCATTTTGTCATTCTCCAGGGTATATCCCAAGGGGAAAGAGTAGGGGACCCTTTCTGCTTTAATTAAAATCCCAAATTCCTTACCTTAGAATACCTGCCTCCTTATAACCCAGTACTCTCCATTTTGTCTTTCCACCTAGTTTAGATAAGAATCTCCAAAACGTGGATATTACTTTTGTTTGTTTGTTTGCTTGTGACAGGGTCTCACTTTGTCACCCAGGCTGAAGTCCAGTGGTGTGAACATGGCTCACTATAGCCTCAACCTCCTGGGCTCAAGCAGTCCTCTGATCCTCCCACCTCAGCCTCCTGAGTAGCTGGCATACCTCCAACACTGGCTGATTTTTTAAAAGTTTTTGTAGACATAGAGGTCTTGCCATGTTGCCCAGACTGGTTGTGAACTCCCAGGCCCAAGCGATCCACCCACCTCAGCCTCCCAAAGCATTGAGATTGCAGGCATGAGCTACCACGCCCAACTGAATATTAAAAGCATTACTATACATCAGTAAACATCACTAAATTTAAAATAGTAAAGTTGAAATATTAGTGAGGGAGATGGCCTCCCAAAGTGCTGAGATTATAGGTGTGAGCCACCGTGCCTGGCTGAATATTATTTAAAACATCACTAAACGTCACTAAATTTAAAATAGGAAAGTTGAAATATTAGTGGAGGGAGACTATTACAAATGAAACATCTCAGAACATATTGCTACTTTTCTATGCCACTTTGGGTTTTTCTCTATTTCTGTTGTAATGAACACTTTCAGAAAGACTCTGATTTCATTTTCTATACGTATACCTGTTAAGACTCAGTGTTGGAAAAGAAAAGGGCGAGAGGGAATAACCAATTTATTATCCTAATGTAACAGATGAGGAAACAGATTTCGTGAGAGAATAAGTTATCTAAAGTCACACAGATAGTAAATATCAAAGCAAAAACTGAAATGAGGTCTCTAGATTTCGACTTCAAGAGTTTCCCTGTTATTCCAAGCTGTTTGGGACTATAGGGGGAAAGGAATCTAAATTTAGGGGGAAAGAAATCTCATGAAAACCTTTTTAAAAAGTTTCTTTCTTTACCTGACATGGTCAGAGAAGAAGAAACATCAACTGCAGATACAAGGGATGA
>NW_012102210.1:3197819-3198968 GCF_000951045.1 Mandrillus leucophaeus | reverse complement strand
AAGACACCATCTTAAAAAAAAAAAAAAAAAAAAAAAAGAGGATCCAGTGTGGCAGTTACTTATAGCCTCCTCTTCCTTGCAAACAGCCACTATAGAATCTCGGGCCTTTAGGATTTCCTGTCAGTCATGCTTGGGTGCAAGGGCCAAGCCAAATGAAGAGTTAAAGCATTTAGTGGAGAATAGGAAATAGGCAAAGTGAGGGTGCAGGAAAAAAGAGATTTGTGTGGATTTTTTTGGTTTCTGTAACAAACAGTTTGACACACCTATTTTGTGTTAACAGAACAGACAATTCAATATTTTTTATGTAGCTAGATAGTCCAGAACTTCCATGACTTCTGTACACTGAAGAAAATAATGATAATATATTTTTTCCATTTTGTTTTATGTCATATTACCTCATTTATGTCATTCATTAGTATGTCTGTAGAACGTAAATTGCTTTTCATTTATTATTTTTATTTTATTTATAAGAGTGAGAAAGAGTTTCACTCTTGTCGCCCAGGCTGGAGTGCAGTGACACGATCTTGGGTCACTGCAACCTTTGCCTCCTGGGTCCAAGGGATTCTCCTGCCTCAGCCTCTCGAGTAGCTGGGATTACAGGCGCCCACCACCATGCATGGCTAATTTCTGTAGTTTGAGTAAGGACAGGGTTTCACCATGTTGGCCAAGCTGGTGTCAAACTCCTAACCTCAAGTGATCTTCCCTCCTCAGCCTTGCAAAGTGCTGGGATTACAGGTGTGAACCACTGTGCCCAGCCTGTAGATTACTTTTAAAGGCGTTGGTTTTTCTACATGTTTTTTTTCTTGCCATATTTTTAAGGAATACAAGATTGTAAGACATACTGCATGGTTTTCTCATGATGGTTGTTTATTTTGAAACATCATGCACTATGGTGACCTGATGGGTTTTGTGGAGGAAATCAAAGAGGGGATCTGTGAAAAAGGCACTGTTGTGAGTTGTGCTGTGTGCCCAGGCATAAGGAACTGATGTCTGCAGTCAGCCCAAGTTGACCTGGATTGCCTTGGGTTTTGTTTTCCTAGTTTGTGCTTTTCTCACTAACTTCTCTTGTAACTGTGATAAAATGAGTTAGGGCCGAGTTGCTAATGATTTACAAGTGGACTAAGCTGGTTTGGGGGAGGAAATCTATGG
>NW_012102210.1:3196241-3197769 GCF_000951045.1 Mandrillus leucophaeus | reverse complement strand
CGTGAGCCACTGTGCCCGGCCTGTACATTGCTTTGAAATGCTCTGTTTTTTCTACATATTTTTAAGGAATACAAGATTGTAAGACATACTGCATGTTTTTCTCATGATGGTTGTTTATTTTGAAACATCATGTACTACGGTGACCTGATGGGTTTTGTGGAGGAAATTAAAGAGTGGGATCTGTGAAAAAGGCACTGTTGTGAGTTGTGCTGTGTGTCCAGGCATAAGAAACTGATGTCTGCAGTCAGCCCAAGTTGACCTGGCTTTCGTTGGTTTTTGTTTTCCTAGTTCGTGCTTTTCTCACTAACTTCTCTTGTAACTGTGATAAAATGAGTTAGGGCCGAGTTGCTAATGATTTACATGTGGACTAAGCTGGTTTTGGGGAGGAAATCTAGGGATATAATCATTTTCCTTGGTGGGAAGCGTTTACAGATACTTGAATTGATCGTTAGTTTGTTTATTTGTTTGTTTGTTTGTTTTTAGGTGGAGTCTCCCTCTGTGGCCTAGGCTGGAGGTCAGTGGCACGATCTCAGCTCACTGCATCTTCTGCCTCCGTGGTCAAGCCATTCTCATGCCTCAGCCTCCCAGGTAGGTAGGATTACAAGTGCACACCACCACACCCAGTTGATTTGTATAGTTTTAGTAGAGATAGGCTTTCGCCATGGTGGCCAGGCTGGTGTCAAACTCCCGACCTCAAGTGATCTTCCCTCCTCAGCCTCTCAAAGTGCTGAAATTAAAGGTGTGAGCCACTGTGCCCGGCCTGTAGATTACTTTTAAAGGCGTTGGTTTTTCTACATGTTTTTTTCTTGTCGTATTTTTAAGGAATACAACATTGTAAGACATACTGCATGGTTTTCTCCTAGTGGTTGTTTATTTTGAAACATCGTGCACTAAGGTGACCTGATGGGTTTCGTGGAGGAAATTAAAGAGGGGATCTGTGAAAAAGACACTTTGTGAGTTGTGCTGTGTGTCCAGGCATAAGGAACTGATGTCTGTAGTCAGCCGAAGTTGACCTAGATTGCCTTGGGTTTTTTGTTTTCCTAGTTTGTGCTGTTCTCACTAACTTCTCTTGTAACTGTGATAAAATGAGTTAGGGTCGAGTTGCTAATGATTTACGTGTGGACTAAGCTGGTTTGGGGAGGAAATCTATGGGTATAATCATTTTCCTTGGTGGTAAGCTTTTAGAGATACCTGACTTGATCGTTTATTTGTTTGTTTGTTTGTTTTTAGATGGAGTCTCCCTCTGTGGCCTAGGCTGGAGGGTAGTGGCACAATCTCAGCTCACTGCATCTTCTGCCTCCATGGTTCAAGTTATTCTCATGCCTCAGCCTCCCAGGTAGGTAGGATTACAGGTGCACACCACCACACCCAGCTGATTTGTATATTTTTAGTAGAGACAGGCTTTCACCATGTTGGCTAGGCTGGTCTCCAATTCCCGACCTCAGGCGATCCGCCTGCCTAGCCTCCCAAAGTGCTGCAATTATAGGTGTGAGCCACCGGTCCCCGCCTGGAAGCATCATTTCTAAAG
>NW_012102210.1:3193737-3194305 GCF_000951045.1 Mandrillus leucophaeus | reverse complement strand
CTCTGAATAGATTTCACTCTTTTGTCCTTCTGCGTTTTTTTTTGTTCAAATTTAAAATATATATTTTGTCTTTTAAAATCATTTTGTCGCCGGGCGCGGTGGCTCACGCCTTTAATCCCAGCACTTTGGGAGGCCAAGATGGGCGGATCACGAGGTCAGGAGATCGAGACCATCCTGACTAACACGGTGAAACCCCATCTCTACTAAAAAAATACAAAACTTACCCAGACGCGGTGGCGGGCGCCTGTAGTCCCAGCTACACGGGAGGCTGAGGCAGGAGAACGATGTGAACCCGGGAGGCGGACCTTGCAGTGAGCTGAGATCTGGTCACTGCACCCCAACCTGGGCGACTGAGTGAGACTCTGTCTCAAAAAAAATAAAATAAAATAAAATAAAATAAAATAAAATCATTTTGTCATTTTCCAGGGCGTATCCCAAGGGGAAGGAGTAGTCTTTCTGCTTTAATTAAAATCCCAAATTCCTTACCTTAGAATACCTGCCTCTTTATAACCCAGTACTCTCCATTTTGTCTTTCCACCTAGTTTAGATAGGAATCTCCAAAACGTGG
>NW_012102210.1:3179399-3193562 GCF_000951045.1 Mandrillus leucophaeus | reverse complement strand
CCATGTTGCCCAGACTGGTTGTGAACTCCCAGGCCCAAGCGATCCACCCACCTCAGCCTCCCAAAGCATTGAGATTGCAGGCATGAGCTACCACGCCCAACTGAATATTAAAAGCATCACTACATATCAGTAATCATCCCTACATTTAAAAGAGTAAAGTTGAAATATTAGTGAGGGAGATGACCTCCCAAAGTGCTGAAATTACAGGTGTGAGCCACCGTGCCTGGCTGAATATTATTTAAAACATCACTAAATGTCACTAAATTTAAAATAGGAAAGTAGAAATATTAGTGGAGGGAGACTATTACAAATGAAATATCTCAGAACATATTGCTACTTTTCTATGCCACTTCGAGTTTTTCTCTGTTTCTGTTGAAATGAACACTCTTAGAAAGTCTCTGATTTCATTTTGTATATGTATACCCTTTAAGACTCAGTATTAGAAAAGAAAAGGACCAGAAGGAATAACCAATTTATTATCCTAATGTAACAGATGAGGAAGCAGATTCCATGAGAATAAGTTATCTAAAGTCACACAGCTAGTAAATATCAATGGCAAAACTGAAATGAAGTCTCTAGATTTCTACTTCAAGAGTTTCCCTGTTATTCCAAGCTGTTTGGGACTATAGGGGGAAAGGAATCTAAATTTAGGGGGAAAGAAATCTCATGAAAACCTTTTTAAAAAGTTTCTTTCTTTACCTGACATGGTCAGAGAAGAAGAAACATCAACTGCAGATACAAGGGATGAAGAGACGATACTAGCGGATGTCTGGGTGGCTCCAGACAACGAGTGCATGTGTCCAGTATGAAGGCCACTGGTCACCGGTCACTGGTCACTGGCCACTTGCGATGATACAAATGTACAGGCCACTCCCAGCAAACCCCAAGATTCTACCAGGTGGTGGTAGGTTTGGTGGGAGAATGATGTCACAAAGCAGGCAGTTTAAAGGTCTGCCGTAGCCAATAGGGAGGTCAGATTCCCAACAAGACAGGATTGGCTGGCAGAGGTGGTAGGAAAGCTGCAACAGCACTAAGTGGCTGAGCTCTGGGGAGGTGAAACCTGCAAGACAGACGTGATAGTCCCACTTTCCCCCAGGCTTTCATGTTAGGGAGATCATCTGAATGTTTCTCATAAATGTTCACTCACATAATTAACTAACATTTATATTTTACATGTTATATTTCATATTATATAATACGATGCATTTATAATTATATAGTACATACACAATATCCTTGGGGAGAAAGGAGAGGGACGTCTAAGTTGAGCAATTACAGTTGTTCTAAAACCATTTCAGTGAATCTGATTAATGAATTACAGCCGCTTTTATGTTTGTTTGTTTGTTTTTTGAGAGGGAGTCTCACTCTGTTGCCCAGGCTGGAGTGCAGTGGCATGATCTCAGTTCACTGCAAGCTCCACCTCCTGGCTTCACGCCATTCTCCTGCCTCAGCCTCCTGAGTAGCTGGGACTACAGGCGCCCGCCACTTCGCCCGGCTATTCTTTTGTAATGTTAGTAGAGACGGGGTTTCACCGTGTTAGCCGGAATGGTTTCGATCTCCTGACCTCGTGATCCGCCCGCCTTGGCCTCCCAAAGTGCTGGGATTTCAGATGTGAGCCACTGCGCCCAGCCCTACTGCCACTTTTAAGGGCCAAAGGAAGGGATTAAAGAGCCCTCTTTTGTAATTTGGTTGAGGAGCAAAGTTCATTGACTACTTGTTGTAGGAAATGATGTGGTCCAAGAGTCTTCTCTTTTAGTTTCTTCTCCTTGAATCCTACGTTCTTTGGGCTGGGCCAGGTTGAACCAGGATCTCTCTTCTGCTGTCCTTTTTTAACCCCTTGATTTTAGGCATTGTTTCTGGGTCGAGCCTTGATCTTGCATTTTTACATTCGTGGATATTACTTCTTGTCAACTTCCAGAGCAGGAGTCTTCTTTTCAGTGTCCTGGTGTTTGGAAAACAGACTCTGCTCATGAGAAGCAAACACCAGAGAGGTAGAAGACAAGGCTGACTGCAGACCTTCCCTCTTCTAGCCTGTGGTCACAATTCTTTTGCCCATAGTTTGCTACCTCTGGCTCCTTGGGCCACACAGACACTCTGCCTTCCCGCTGTTTTATACGCAAGAAGCATTCAGGATACTTTCTTTCTTCTCACATAAGAGGATCCAGTGTGGCAGTTACTTATAGCCTCCTCTCCCTTGCAAACAGCCACTATAGAATCTTGGGCCTTTAGGATTTCCTGTCAGTCATGCTTGGGTGCAAAGCCCAGGCCAAATGAAGAGTTAAAGCATTTAGTGGAGAATAGGAAACAGGCAAAGTCAGGGTGTAGGAAAGAAGAGATTTGTGTGAATTTTTTGGTTTCTGTGACAAACAATTCGACACACCTATTTTGTATTAACAGAACAGACAATTTAATATTTTTTATGTAGCTAGATAGTCCGGAACTTCCATGACTTCTGTACACTGAAGGAAATAATCATAATATATTTTTTCCATTTAGTTTTATGTCATATTACTTCATTTATGTTATTCATTATTATGTCTGATTACTTTCTAGAAATCCTATTCTCCCTTCGTCTGGATTTTCTTGTGGCAACTATAACTGAGTTTGTTCTCACCCCAATATTGTGTCTTTTAGCAAATTGAAAGGTAAGCCCAATACAGCTTTTCTAGCTTCTGAAAGATTTATGTTACATTTTGTGTCTTGTCATGTCCATAGACATTTGTATCATTTTTAGTTTTGGGCTACTATACACCTATTGGATTTTTTAATAATTTCCAAAATAATGTTGTATTATTTATTTATTTATTTATTTGATATGGAGTCTTGCTCTGTTGCCCAGGCTGGAGTGCAATGGCACAATCTTGGCTCACTGCAACCTCTGCCTCCTGTGTTCAAGCCATTCTCTTGCCTCAGCCTACCAAGTACCCCGGACTACAGGTATGAGCCAGTATGCCCAGCTAATTTTTGTATTTTTGGTGAGACAGGGTTTTACCATGTTGGCCAGGTTGGTCTCAAACTCCTGACCTCAAGTGATCTGCCTGCCTCGGCCTCCCAAAGTGCTGGAATTACAGGCGTGAGCCACCGTGCCCGGCCACAATATTTTATAATTTAATGTCAAATTTGAATGTGGGCTGGGTGCGGGGGCTCACACCTGTAATCCCAGCTCCTTGGAAGGCCGAGGTGGGCGGATGACTTGAGGTCAGGAGTTCAAGACCAGCTGGCCCACTTGTTGAAACCCTGTCTCTACTAAAAATACAAAAATTAGCCAGGTGTGGTGGCATATGCCCGTAGTCCCAGCTACTCGAGAGGCTGAGGCAGAATTCCTTGAACCCAAGAGGCGGAGGTTTCAGTGAGCCGAGATGGCACCACTGCACTCAAGCCTGGGTGACAGAGAGAGACTCCATCTCAACAACAACAACAGCAACAACAACAACAAATAATTAAATGTTCCTAATTGTAAGTTTGTTATGTTCTGTTAACCTTTTTCTTTTTCCAATGAACAATTTACGAATATTGATATATTTTTCATGATGTGAAAATTTTCAGAATTGTAAATGTTTATGGATTTAAAACTGGTTGGAAAATCACTGTCTCAAAAATGTTAATAAAGCTAACAGTCTAGCTTTATTAAAATCAATTTGACCTTTTTCATCCTCGGTTTACCCAGCTTTAAAATGGTTGCAAAGATTACTAAAAATATATGTAAGGTACTTTCATAAATTAGAAACTAAAAAGTAAAAATTGCTTTCAAAAATCTGCAGTCAGCCGGGCGTGGTGGCTCAAGCCTGTAATCCCAGCACTTTTGGAGGCCGAGGAGTGCGGATCATGAGGTCAAGAGATTGAGACCATCCTGGCCAACATGGAGAAACCCTGTCTCTACTAAAATAGAAAAAATTGGCTGGGCATGGTGGCATGCACCTGTAGTCCCAGCTACTCAGGAGGCTGAGGCAGGAGAATTGCTTGAACCCGGGAGGCGGAGGTTGCAATGAGCCCAGATGGCGCCACTGCACACCAGCCTGGTGGCAGAGCGAGACTGGGTCTCAAGAAAAAAAAAAAAAATCTGCAATCATAATTACTTACAGTTTAATCTGGAATTTAGTACTCTATTCTATTTTCAGAGCTACTATAGAGTATGATGTCCTTTGTGCTCCACTTTTAGCAGAATTCAACGTGTTTCTTTTTTTTTCTTTTCTTTTTTTTTTTTCATTCTACTTCTAGGAATTTAGATATAGTTGTATATATGTATAAGGATATTCATATTGCAGCATTGTCTGTAATAAGATTTGAAAGGAACCTGAAAACAACTGAAGGTCCATTAATACTGAACTGGCTAACTACATTATGGTATTTTTAATTATGTTACTCATAAGCAATGAAATTCCCTATAGCCATTACAAAATAGAATCTATGTATGCATAAATTGGGAAAATCAGTGTTCAAGGTAGATTGTAGAATATGTACAGTTACTCCTTTTGTATAAAAATAGAGGATATACATGTATGTGAAGGTAAATATTTACACACAATATGCAAAATGTGAATGTAAGCACTGGTAGCTATCTAGAACACCCAAGGAACCGGGGCGGGGGACGGATCTGGCAGAGGCACTTCCCCGTGCCTCACTGTTTGAATTCTGAAGGGTGCAAACACGCCCTTATTGACCAGTGCTACCGGCCTCTGGTTAAAGAGGGCGCTGTAGTCACCAAAGTCCTGTTTACAAATCAGGAGTCTCAGTAAGCCAGCGTGGTTACGCCATCACGACCGGCGGTGGCACATGCGCAATAGCGAGACGCTGGAGCGCTGCGTGGGTGGCTGCCGAGTCTCTTCCGGTCTAGGGTCTTATCCTGGCACTGAGGGCGCCGGACTGGCGCTTTTGGCCGGCTTGGCATTGGGTGGGCGGCTTCTTGGGACCCACATGAGCCAGTGGCATCATCCCCGCAGTGGCTGGGGTCGGGGACGCGACTTTTCAGGACGCTCCTCAGCCAAGAAGAAGGGCGGAAACCACATCCCGGAAAGGTAAATATGTCTTGGTCCCTTGGCGTGGCCTTTCCAGCTCGTGGTTTCTGGGTCTGGGCTTCATCTTTTGTGGTCTCTGCCTGTCACTCTTGCCGTCGCAAGCTTGACTTGTCCGCCCCTTGCTTTGAGGCTTTGACCCTCTGCGCCACCCCTGTAGCTGAAAGGGGCGATGTCTGTAAGGTCCTGTGATTTCTCCATATTCTTGTAAAAGGGAGGTTCTGGCCATTGCTCTTAGGTAAAATACGGAAGGATTGCTTTAAGGTGGGACTGTTAGTGTTGGGGACACTCCTTAATTCCCAAGATGGAATCTCCTCAGTTCCTTGTTAACGTTGGCACGGAAAGGGTAATGGTTTGAGTTAGGAACCCAGCAGTAGTAGTGCCCTGAGATCTCACATGGAAAGTTGGTTTGTATTGTTTCCAGAAATCACAACGAACATACTTTACTTCCTAACAGGCCTCGTTTGAAATATACTCCTTTATACGTACAAATGATTAATTTTGAGACTTTGCAGGTAGGTGCAGTGAACAGTTTTTACTCCTTGCGACCATCCTCCACCATCTCATACCTCAATAAATTCTCTTCATTTTATCTCCTATCTTTTGACTGTCACTTTCTGTCAGTACCCTAATACAGGTCTTGCCTGATCTATTGCAGTTGGATTCTAATTGCAGTGAATCTTCTGTTTGTTTTCTTCCAATCTGTTTTTTTTGTTTTGTTTTGTTTTGTTTTTGTTTTTGAGAGGGATTTTCGCTCTTTGAGTAGGATGTCTGCCAGGCTGGAGTGCAGTGGTCCAATCTCGGCTCACTGCAACCTCCGCCTCCCGATTTCAAGCGATTCTCCTGCCTCAGCCTCCCAAGTTGCTGGGATTACAGGCGCCCGCTACCACACCCGGCTAATTTTTTTGTATTTTTAGTAGAGACGAAGTTTCACCATGTGGGTCAGGCTGGTCTCAACTCCTGACCTCAGGTGGTCCACCTGCCTCAGCCTCCCGAAGTGCTGGGATTACAGACTTGAGCCACCGCGCCTGGCCAGTTCCTAGCATTATTAAGTGAAGTTCACAGCCCCTCTTCTAGCAGGTTTTCTCTTAAAATATGGACTTGAAGTTTCCTACTAATTGAACTTGATGTCATCAGTCGTATAAAAACTAAAACCGTGAAGTGAAATAATTGAATTTGAACTATTTCAGTGAATATGTTTGTATTAATGGCACTTTAGTATCTGGTACTGGGCCAAGTTTAACAGAGATACAGGAGTTCTGGGTATCTCTGGTTTTATATAGGCCTTATTTGAGTTGTACTGTTTTGTTGGCTTGTGTTCGTTTTCATGATGGGGAAACAGGAGAGGAGGGCAGTATAGGTTGTTACTTGGTGGAGTTTAATAAGTGGAGTGGCGAAATGCAAAGCGGAGAGAAGAGAGGACATGTTCTGTGGGCTGTGATTCCCATTTTCAGGAAGTCTTATTCTATGCAAGGAAACAAGGCTGACATACAATTTGCCTAACAAAAAAAATGTATCTAATAGGTGGAAAGACTATCTCCCAGTTGGACAGCGGATGCCTGGGACTCGTTTCATTGCTTTCAAAGTTCCCTTGCAAAAGGTAAGCAAAAGTTAATTCAGTATTCTTTCAGGTATCTGAGTTCACCATGCAGAACACTGTTCTCCGCTCTATCACATTCCATTTTCTCTTTTTACAGCAAATGCTTTGTAATGACCCCTTTACTATCCTGAAATGAAGTTCATAGGTACATACAACCTACTTCATATTTTAAACAAAAATACCAATTAACACCCTAACTATAATATAAAAAATAAAAGTAATTTATAATACAATAATATTTATTTCAATGTATAAATGTTTGGACATGACTACATTGAAAGACATAGTTGCCTGCGCAATGAATTCAAGAACTACAAATGTAGACTGATCTAGGTGGCTTATATTGCTTTAGTGGTAGGAGTTTCTGTAATAGATTTCCAAACAAAACAAAGTATAATCTTCATTTGGTTAATAAGGTGATTATTATCCTGGAAAATTCAATATGTATTAATATTGTACAAAAAATACTTTGTGTTTATTTGTGAAATGGAGTTAGGTTCTAAGGCCACGCTAAATATGAACAGCTTTTTATCTATATTAATGTTGAATAGGACATCCAAAAGCAATTCAGGATGTGGGACACATTTGTAGGACTGTCCTGAATTTGGCAAGTTGTTTAGAATTTGTAACCCTTACCCACTGAATGCCACTGGGACTCCTTTCCTCCCGTGGTCACAATCAGAAATATCCCCCAGATCATCAAGGTCAGGATCTCAGTGAGGAAAATCTGAAGATTGTGTTTTTGTTTAGGAAAGGAATAGGAGGGATAGGAGGGGAAAGCTTTTGACAGCCATAAAAAAGATGAGAAGGTGAAGACAAATAATTGTTTTCTAGATTCCATGTCTTATTAGACTTCCCCAGCATAGCTCAGATTAGTATTAGGAGAAGCCCACTTGAAACGTTTTGGGAATTTACTTAATTTGTGACTCATAGATCAGATTTCCTTTTTCAGCTGCTGTGTCAGCTTCTCTGCGTGTCTGGGCTTAAAAATGAGTCGTTTCAGGCCAGGCCTGTTGGATCATGTTTGTAATCCCAGTAGTTTGGGAGGCAAAGTGGGTGTATCACTTGAGGCCAGGAGTTTTAGACCATCCTGGGCAACATTGCGAAACCCTGTCTGTACAAAAAGTACAAAAATTAACCAGGTGTGGTAGTGTGTGCGTGTAGTCTCAGCTGCTCAGGTGGCTGAGGTGGGAGAATCAATTGAGCCCAGGAGGTCAAGGCTGCAGTGAGCCGTCATCATGCCACTGTACTCCAGCCTGGGCAACAGAGCAAGACCTTGTCTCCAAAAAGAAGGTGGTGTTGGAGACACAGGGAATTTTTAGGGAAGTGAAACTATTCTGTGTGATACTGTAAGGGTGGATACATAAAAGGGGTTTACATATATTAGTGTATTTCACAATCCTATGCTGATGAAGTAACAGTAGTACTAATGTCTCTGAGTGCTTATTCTGCACTAAGCTCAGAAGATAGATGGTTACAACTAATAAATTATTTTGTAGATAATGAAACAGGCTCAGAGAAGGAAGAATCAAAACTTGAACTTAGTTCTTTCTCTCATTTTTTTTTTGGTGTGGCAAAATATACATAACATAGTATGTACATACAATCCATAACATAGAATGAGTCATGCATACCTAACCTCTAGACTTTGGTGATAACAATGTGTCAAAGTTGGTTCTTCATTTGTAACAAATGGACCAGACTGGTATGGAATGTGGATAGTGGGGGAATCTGGGTGGGGTGGGGAAGGCAAAGTATACGTGGGAACTGCCTGTCCTTTTGGCTCAGTTTTGCTGTGAACCTAAAACTGCTCTGAAAACTAGGCCTTTTTTTTTTTTTTTGAGATGGCATCTCGCTCTGTCGCCCAGGCTGGAGTGCAGTGGCGCGATCTTGGCTCACTGCAAGCTCTGCCTCCTGGGTTAACGCCATTCTCCTGCCTCAGCCTCCTGAGTAGCTGGAACTACAGGTGCCTGCCACCACACCTGGCTGATTTTTTTGTGTTTTTAGTAGAGATGGGGTTTCACCATATTAACCAGGATGGTCTGGATCTCTTGACCTCGTGATCTGCCCGCCTTGGCCTCCCAAAGTGCTGGGATTGCAGGTGTGCACCACTGCGCCCAGCCAAACTAGTCTATTTTTTAAAAAGTACATTGCTGGTCCCTGAGTAGCCAGACAGATTGAGGGAACAGAGCACAAAGTTCAAAAATAAGCCGCATACATAAAAGAATATTCAGCAATGAAAGCCATCGTATATGTAGACATGTAACAAATATTTTTTTGTGAGGCCGAGACAGGAGGATTGCTTGAGCTCAGGAGTTTGAGATCAGCCTGGGCTACATGGCAAGATGGCAAGACCCTATCTCTTTTTTTTTTTGAGACGAAGTCTTGCTCTGTCACCCAGGCTGGAGTGCAGTGGCGCGATCTCGGCTCACTGCAAGCTCCGCCTCCAGGGTTCATGCCATTCTCCTGCCTCAGCCTCCGGGTAGCTGGGACTACAGGCGCCCACCACCACGCCTGGCTAA
The DNA here is from genome assembly GCF_000951045.1 of Mandrillus leucophaeus. Taxonomy (NCBI): domain Eukaryota; kingdom Metazoa; phylum Chordata; class Mammalia; order Primates; family Cercopithecidae; genus Mandrillus; species Mandrillus leucophaeus. The sequence goes on along the minus strand of NW_012102210.1, from coordinate 3,184,428 downwards.
TTTTTTGTATTTTTAGTAGAGACGGGGTTTCACTGTGTTAGCCAAGATGGTCTTGATCTCCTGACTTCATGATCCTCCCACCTCCTAAAGTGCTGGGATTACAGGCATGAGCCACTGCGCCAGGCCAATCCTATCTCTTTTAAAAAAAAAAAAAAAAAGGCCAGGTGTGGTGGTTCATGCTTGTAGTCCCAGCTACTTGGGAGGCTGACGTGGGAGGATTGCTTGAGCCCGGGAGGTGGAGACTGTAATAAGCCATGTTTGTGTCACTGTACTCCAGCCTGGATGACAGAGCAACACCCTGTTTCAAAAAGAAAGAAAGATATATTTATAAGCACTAAGTATGATAGGCACTGCACTTGGAGCTGGAGATACAGTGGTGAATAAAATCTGGGTGTTTGCAGTCTGATTAGGAGACTAACATGAAACAAATACAGAAATACACATATAGAAGTGGGCTTATTTTTTTCTTTCTGACCACTCGGGAAGAAAGGATTGTTATAACATACCTTCTGTGTTCCAGGAGAATGGAAACTTTCCTTTGAATCTCGTTATATGTTAGCATCACAGGACTTGAATAAATGCCTAATGCAGTACAGGATTTTAAGCACATGTTTGCTCTTGTTTCATTCTCTCTGACAGAGTTTTGAAAAGAAACTTGCTCCGGAAGAATGCTTTTCCCCTTTGGATCTTTTTAACAAAATCCGAGAACAAAATGAAGAACTTGGACTGATTATTGATTTAACATATACTCAACGCTATTATAAACCGGAGGTAAGTGGAACCCTTCATTGAAAAGAACGTTCTTCATTCTGATCCTGAAATAATTTATAGTAATTCAGTAATAATTCAGTAATCACCTTGTGCTAACGTGAAGCCTGGCCTTCTTTGATGGGTAGTAAGTTTAAAAGAGAACCAAGTGATTTCTTTAATTACATGTTTTTAATTGCTGTCTCAAATGAAATTGAAGACATGAATTGAACTAAAATATTTGGCAGTAGGCTCTGTGTGTGCCTAAGAAATTCTATAAGCTTCCATATTCTATATTTTGAAAATGAAGTAAACTTATTAATACTAGCAGTGGCCTGGAGGAAAGAAAGGAATATCCAATATTTCTTAGCACTTATTTTAAGCCATTGCTTGAGCATGTGTAAGCATCATGTAAAAGAAAGTTTTCTGAGTTTATGATTTCTTTTCCCAGTATCTGTTGATACAATACAGAGATTCATATGTTCTGTTGGCCCCGTTTAGCATCTTGGTGCGAAAGAATGATCCTTCTTCTGACCAGTTCTATGGCTTTTGGAAACAGTAACATCTAATATTTGTTAATATTTGTACAGCAGTTTGCCATTTAAAAAGTACTTTCAGCCGGATGCGGTGACTCATACCTGTAATCCCAGCACTTTGGGAGGCTGAGGCGGGTGGATCACCTGAGGTCAGGAGTTCGAGACCAGCCTGGCCAACGTGGTGAAACCCCGTCTCCATTAAAAATTCAAAAAAATTAGCCAGGTGTGGGTGGCACATGCCTGTAATCTCAGCTACTGAGGAGGCTGAGGCAGGAGAATCTCTTGAACCTGGGAAGCAGAGGTTGCAGTGAGCCAAGATCATGCCACTGCATGACAGCCTGGGTGTCAGAGCAAGACTCCATCTCAAAAAAAAAAAGTGCTTTCACATGTATTAACGTAGTTAATCCTCTCAACAATCCTGTGCTGATAAAGTAGCAGTTGTACTAATATCTCCTATTGAGTGCTTTTTCTTTGCTAAGCTCAGAGGATAAAATGGTTACAATTAATACATAATTTTACAGAAGATAAAACAGGCTTGAAAAAGGATGGCTTAAAACTTGAATGTAGTTATTTCTCTTTTTTTTTAATTGAAGCACAAATTGAAGCCCTATCTTTGGAGAGTTGGAGCTTGTTAGATTGTCTCCTGAGTCCTTTTGACACAACCCTAGTACCTTTGATCACTCTTTCTTTGCTATTTATATGAAAAAAATTCCAGGCTTATCTTGTACATTTCCTGTTCTACCCTGAACTCAGCCATTTTCCCAAGGAGCTTTGATTCCTGTTTGGTGGGAATGCTATTTAAAGATTAGAGTCTGAGTGCTAGAGGTGCTCAGTGCTCCTAGGCTCATTGTTACTAGTCTTTTTCTGTGGATGGTGCTAAGAAATATGTTTGTTTTTAAAGTACATCATGAGTTCATGCTGATACTTTCCATTTGAACTCAGAGCCTCAGTTCTAAAAGAACTGAAAGCAAGGATTTAAACAAATACTTGTACACCAGTGTTCACAGCAGCATTTTTCACAATGGCCAAAAGGTGGAAACAACCCAAGTGTCCATCAGTAGGTGAATGGATACACAAAACAGTATCTGCACACAATGGAATATCATTCAGCCATAAAAAAGAAATTTAATACACGCTACAATATGGATGAACCCTAAAAACATGCTTAGTGAAATAAACCAGACACAGAGGGACAAATATATGATTCCACTTTTACGAAGTACCTAGAATAGACTAATTCACAGAGACAGAAAACAGACTAAAGGATCTACAAGGTGGGGAGAAAAGGGAATTATGGTTTAATGGTCAGAGTCTTTTTGTCGGGGATGATGAAAAAGTTTTGGGTATAGACAGTGGTGATGGTTACACAATACTGTGAATGTAATGCCGCTGAACTATACCACACTCATGGGTGGTTAAAATGATTTTCACTTAGCCTCTTCTGTCTTTTATCTGTATCTACTTTTCTCCCACTCCAAGGATATCAGTTCTCATTAGTGCCTGGAATTCCCTCTGTCTCACAGTTCAAATCCAAGTTCTTCTGACTGTGTTCTCTACTCTTCTACTTAAATCATAGCTGCTTTATGAAGGCACGGGCCCTTGAATTGTAAAATATTAAATGGAACTGTTTATATAATTTATAGTTAAATTTGCATTCATTCACATGGAATTTGCTTTCAATTTTGTATACCTATTGACTATTATGTAGTTTTATTGAAAATCAAGTGATACTTTCTGGTTGAAGTCAGTGTTGGAAAAAATAGCTCTTTTATCAGAATTGCATGTTCTGATACTGGCGTATTAAGTTTGTTATAATCTCTTGGCTTATATTCTGGGTCCCCTAATTACTCTTTAATTATTTCTCTACAAATGAAATAATGTACATCTTTTATGGTTTTGCTTTATAGGATTTGCCAGAATCTGTTCTTTACTTAAAAATATTTACAGTTGGACATCAAGTGCCTGATGACGAGACTATTTGTAAATTCAAACACGCTGTTAATGGGTTTTTGAAAGAAAATAAAGATAATGGTGAGTTTTTGTTCTTATCTGAACTGCGGTGTGCATTATGAATGAGGTTGGGGATTTTTGGTATTTTTTATAGTTCTAACCTTTGACCCATTATATATGATGCTAAGATGATGAAAATGTGAGGTGGTGCTAATAGGGTGAGATGTTTTTCCTTTTGTTGATCACAAATAATTTAACTTGCTTTGGAAAGTTAAATTAGTTTTAGTGCAAAATATGAGCTGAAGAACTGAACTAGCTCATCTTTCTCTCTTTTTTAATTTGAATGGGAAATATACGATAAAATTAAAATGTTATTTTTGTCTTGTATGTTTGTTAAGAAGTGAGAGGTAGAAGAAAAGATTTAAAAACTGTGAGTCTTAGAGTTATGTGAAAGAGACAAGAAAGGGCAAAGATTAGGAATGGGACAGACGCAAAACAAGAAAGAGCGCGCCAGTGAAATTGCCCCTTTGTCATATGTATTTAAGCTATTTCTGCTGTTTTTCTGCTTTGAGTACAGATGGGGAAGGATACCACCACCTCTTATTCTTCACACGGGAGAACTTAAGCCAAAGGCTGGTGCTTTCTTGTTCCTGCTTTAAGATTTACCTTACTCTTTTAAAAATAGAACTTAATAGGTTCTTTATCTTAAGGATCCAGTTGCCTTTTTCTGGTATCTACCTGCTAGAAAGAACATGATATTTGCCATATTTTAAGACTGAGGAAGCTTTTGTCTTTGGAAAGCCACTGGCACCCACAGGACAAAGGCTGCATTTGTCTTCTTTCCAAATTTAGCTTGAGGAGTGTACACTTTATTACATAAATCTGACAGTAAATACTCCTTTTTAAAAAATGTGATGCAGTAGTGGAGAAAGAATAGAGACAGAGGTGGGAAGATAGGGAATGGAAGGTGAGAGATAGAGACTGGATCAGTGGGTTTGAAGATCAAATTTCAAATTGTAACCCAGTCACTCACTTAATGTAGACACTGGCTTTTAATTATGTCAAACCTTGTTCACAGATCTTCCCCTGTACTTTAACTTTAAAACTTGAGAGGTTTGGCTTTCTCATTTGTATAAGCTGTCGTCACAGAAATACTACCTTTTAAGATATGAGGGTACAGCTGATGGCCTATTCACTGCTTCCAGGCTCTTGTGTGTGAAATTTTTATATAGCACTTCATTTGTTCTGTGAGGGCTAGGAGGTCCTTATGAATACATGAGAACACATTTTTAAATCTTAGTTGTTCACATATTACACTGATTGTAGTCAGTTGGATAGACTGAACTTCATGTTGGTCTTCCGCTGAATTGTGCTGACTGTCTAAGTCTTGCAGTACCCACTACCATAGCAGGTTTGGGACCTTGTTTGTAATCAGTTTTAGCTACCTCTGCTATAATCCCTTCCCACAGATACCAGGCTCACTGATAAAAAGAGGACACTACACTCTCCACTGTCTTCTGGAACTAGTAGGGACTGAGAAAATAAATTGATTCAGTAAACACTGAGATCCTTTTAGATTTGTTGTTAGAGCATGAAGACACATAAGTGATAGCAGTCTGTTTTTTATTATAGCAGTTCACAGTTATCTAGGAAAATAAACATGTAGTGCATGTGGCTTAAGATGTGGGTTAATTATAGAACAAAAAAGCTGGGCGCGGTGGCTCATGCCTGTAATCCCCGCACTTTGGGAGGCAGAGGCGGGCGGGGCGGATCGTAAGGTCAGGAGATCAAGACCA
>NW_012102210.1:3169734-3179188 GCF_000951045.1 Mandrillus leucophaeus | reverse complement strand
AAAAAAGACAGTTCATCATAATAAAAGAATAAATTAAGTGCAGTGAGAATATAGAGGAGAGATTGAGGAAGACCTGACAGAATACAACATTCGAGCTGCAGGGACAAGAATTTTGCCAGGATGAGAAAAGGACAGCCTAGTTTTGGGGATTAGGCACAAAAGGCACAGGGCTTAAAGCCATGGAGGCGCAGTCTCTTGTGTGACTAGAAGATAATGTGAAAAGGCATGGAATTCATATGTACATTTTCAACAAATAATTGTATAACCTATGTTGAAGTCACTTTTCTAAAAAGTGGAAATAGAACAAAGTCCTTGCCCTTATATACTTTACATTCTAGTAGGGGAGAGAAATAACCTAATAAATATATGGAATATATATGGTGATAAGTGCTTTGGAGAATAACAAAACACGATAAAGGGGTGAGGGAAGAGGTGAGTGATTAGGAAGGCCTCTTTATGAAGATGTCATTTGAGCAGAACCTTAAAGGAAGTAATGAACCAAGCCATTGAGTGTCTGGGGAGGAGTGTTCTAAGGCAGAGGGAACAGCAGGTGCAAAGTCCCTGAGGCATGACTATGCTAGGCATGTTTGAGGAATGTTAAAGAGCCCAGTGTGGCTGGAGTGGAGTGAGTGAAGGTAAGAGCAGGAGAAACAGGATCAGAGAGGTTGGGGGTGGGCAGAAGAGAGGTGGATCATATAGACCCTTGTAAATCATAGTTAGGATCATTGTGAACTTAGATCAGTTGGAAAGACAGATTGATATCAGTTTATGAAGGATTCTAAATGCCATGCTAAATTTGGGCTTCATGTTATGCTAAATTGAGATTTTTAAGCAAAAACAACCCAGCCAGGCTTATGTTTTAGAAAGATAACATCTGCCATATGGAGGATCAGTTGAGATGGAAGTAGGGAGATTAGTTTGTTGTAGTAATCCAGGCAGGCAATGATGAGTGCCTTCTTTTTTCTTTTCTTTTTTTTTTTTTTTTTTTGAAACGGAGTCTCACTGTGTCATCGAGGCTGGAGTGCAGTAGCACCATGTTAGCTCACTGCAACCTCCATTTCCTGGGTTCAAGCAATTTTCCTGCCTCAGCCTCCCGAGTAGCTGGGATTACAGGCGCCCACCACCACACACACGGCTAGTTTTTATATTTTTAGTAGAGATGGGGTTTCGCCATATTGGCCAGGCTGGTCTCGAACTCCTGACCTCAAGTGATCCACCCATTTCGGCCTCCCAAAGTGCCGGGATTACAGGCGTGAGCCACCGCCCCCAGCCAAGTGCCTTATTTTTTATTTTATTTTATTTATTTTTTGAGTATCTGGAATTACAGGCATCCGCCACAAAACCCAGCTAATTTTTTGTACTTTAGTAGAGATGTGGTTTCGCCGTGTTGGCCAGGCTGGAAAGTGCTGGGATTACAGGCATGAGTCACCACACCTGGCTGATGAGTGCCTTCTTTACCAGATGCTACCTAGTCACGGACACAGATTTTGCAAAGATAAACTACATGTTTTTTAATTTAATTCCTCATATAATTTTTCAAATTATATGAAGACTTAAATTCTTCATATAAGCTTTTAAAAGGATGGACTAAGAAATACTGTGGTATAATGTAATGTTAGACTTGATTCTAGTCTTGTACTGTTTGCCTGCTTTGACTTACATCTCCAAGCCTTGCCTTTTCATTGTAAAATGTGAATAGTGCTATTTACCTGAGTGCTTCACAGAGCAAGTAGACCTGTGGCGTGTGTGGAGCACTGAACAAGAGAAGGAATAGAAGTTCTTTGGGAACTCAAGAGTACTATGGAAACTGTCCTTAATATTCAATATCAAGAGTGAAGGCATTTCATTTGTTTCATTCAGAAACAAATTTCATTCTTCTCTTAGCCTGTTGTTGCTTTCACTCCCTTTTTGTGTAATTAAATCAGTTGCTGATGGGCATTCTGTTTGAAGATAAATGGGTTTGTCTCATTGCAGTTTTAGCTGTTAGTGTCTGACCAGGCCTGCAGTTTACATCACTGAGTCTAATTGGGACTATGCAAAGTTTCCCAGAAGCAGTGAGTTTTGGCTTTCTGTTAGATGATTCTTTATAGTATGTTCCTAGAAAAAACAATTCCTCTTGAGAGTTATTCATTTTCAGGGCAGTGATAATGTTATACACTTGTGTATCTACTTCAGTTACTTAAACCTGTATTTTCTTTTTATAGACAAACTTATTGGTGTCCACTGTACTCATGGTTTAAACAGGACCGGCTACCTTATTTGCAGGTAAGTTGCCAACCCCAGAGGCAGACCATTTTAAAGTTGTTTTTGTCTGTTTACAATGGTAATGTAAGCTTGTTGTAAAAAATGCAACCGGTATAGAAATACATGAAGTAGAAGGCAGTCTTGCTCCCCACCCAGAGATTACCACCTTTAATAATTTAGTACACATCTTTTCAGACTCTAAAAATGCAGATACAAGTGTACATGTTATTGAATGGTATAATAGATATTCTGTTTTTTAATTTAATACGTGATAGACATCTTTCTATGAAAATACTTGGACTCATTCTTTTTAAGGGCTGCGTTGTTCTTTGCATACCGATGAACACACAAGTCAGAAGTTTTTGATATTATAAAACATTGAAGTAGTAAACATTTATATGTAAATATTTTTGAATACATATGCCGTAGCCCCGGAGGTAATTTCACTCAAAATAGAATTTCTGAATCAAATAGTATGTGCCCTTAACGCTTTTTATGGATGTTGCCACACTGCACTGAGTTATGTTTGTTCATTCAGAAAATATCTCCTGAGCATCTATTATGTGTAGGCACTGTGCTGGGTGCTAGCAAAGAGACTCTAGCTGCTCTTTGTGCATCCTAACAGTCTAGGGAGGGAGTAGATATTAAAGAATCACACACATGCCTATAGCATTACAACTCCAACAAGTGCTGAGAAGGAGAGTGATGTGGTACAATGAGAGCGTAGAATATGGAGGATTTGACTTCAACAAGAGGGCTAGAGGTTTCTGTGGGAAGGTCTGAGCAAATATCTGAAGTATGAGTAGGTGTTAACCAGGTAAGGATGTCGTGGAGAGAATTCTGAACCTAAGGATCAGCAGAGACCATGTAACGGGAAAACATACTGTGTTGGAGGAGCTGGCCAGGGAGACTGGGCCATGGGAGTAGTATGGCATTAAAATGGAGCTGGAAATATGGGTAGGAGCTAAAACCATGCAGAGCTATGTTTAGGGTTTTAGTCACTACCTTAAGAGCAAGAGAAAACCATTGAATTTTTTTTGTTGGGGATGAGTGTGGGGAATATATACAAATTTGTATTTTCAACCTATCATTTTGCTGTTGAGTGGAGAATACACTGCAGAGGGAAAGAGGTAGAAGCAAGGAGACAACTTGGGAGGTGTTTGTAGGAATTGAGGCATAATGATGGATTGGACCAGGGCATGGTGGTCGTTTTGGTGGAAAGATACAGATATATTCTATAGAGATATTTAGGTAATATTGTTGTCAGGAGTTGGTGGTGAATTGAAGATAAGAGTATGGAGGAAGTGGCTGACAGTGATGGTGACTTCCAAGTTTCTGGCCCTTCTGTTGGTTATACAGTATTTTTTAGATATAATGTTAATATTTTTCCCAATTTGTCTTTTGTTTGTTGTTGGTTTCTGATACTCTGTCATATTATGGAAGTCTCTATTTTTAGTGTATAAAGTGTTTTGATAAAAAATGATTCTGCATTTTCTTTCCTTTTGTTTATTAAATTACATTAATGTAAATAAAAATATAAATAGATTTTCTGGAGTTGGGTCATCCTTGCATTCTTGAAAAACGTCTTTTTGTGGTCATAGTATGTCATTCTTTAATAACTGCTGGATTCGATATGCTGATATTTTCTTAGGATTTTTATATCTATGTCTGTAAGTTGAAATTGGACCTTTTTTGAAAAAACTTGATTTTTTTCTTTTCGTATATATAAATGACCCAAATTATGTTGTTTTGTTAGATATTTGATTGATGTAGAAGGCATGAGGCCAGATGATGCAATTGAATGTAAGTATGAGGGTTGTCACTATTTTTCCCTTTTTATTAAAGTTAAAGGTGGAAATGTAGAAGAATTTCTCAAATTTTGGAAAAAAAGAAGTTTGTAATTCGTTTGTTCCAGTATAAGATAGTCTTGCCAAAAGTCTATAGATGTATGTGGAAGTAGTGAGATATAACAGCTTGAATAGTGAATTTCAGCTTAATTTGCTTTTTCTGGAAAGATTTGCTTTTTGTACAGTTATTTCTAACAGTTTATCCTCTCCTCAGTATTCAATAGGTGCCGGGGACATTGCTTAGAAAGACAAAACTACATTGAAGACCTTCAGAATGGTCCTATCAGAAAGTAAGTCTTATGTTACATATGTGAGATTTGTGGGTCAGGGAGATCTCTTTTTATATAATTTAAGTTGCATATATCCATTCTTCTGGTAGCTGGTTTATTTGGCGGGGGGAGACATAAACAAACAGGAATGGGAGAAGGAAGAAATTGTTATTTTCATATGCCAAAGTATAGTCACTAAATCGACTACTAAATTTGGAAACCAGTAATATTGTGTGGAAATATTCTCTTTAAGGAATTGGAATTCCAGTGTACCCAGGTCAAGTTTTGAAGACTCAGCACATCTCATGCAACCAGTCCACACCATGAATAAGCCTGTTAAACGAGGACCTAGGTATAATCTACATCAGATCCAGGGTCACTCAACTCCTCGACATTTCCACACCCAGACCCAAAATTTGCAACAATCAGTCAGGTACCTCTCTCTGCTGTCCCTTTTCTAGAATTGAGATAGAAATTAATACTATAATTAATGAAAACATGTTATGATACTGATGAGGAATTCTTTTTTTCTTTTTTTTTGGAGACAGAGTCTTGCTCTGTCGTCCAGGCTGGAGTATGGTGGCACAGTCTCGGCTCACTGCAACCTCCACTTCCTGGGTTCAAGCAATTGTCCTGCCTCAGCCCCCTGAGTAGCTGGGACTACAGGCCCCCGCCACCACACTCGGCTAATTTTTTGTATTTTTAGTAGAGATGGGGTTTCACCATGTTAGCCAGGATGGTCTTGATCTCCTGACCCTGTGATCCACCCGCCTCAGCCTTCCAAAGTGCTGGGATTATAGGCGTGAGCCACCGCACCCGGCCGATAAGGAATTCTTGCTGATCAGTTTGAACCAGGAGATATTATTCTGCTCTGTATTTTGCATTTAGCACTGGAAAATCAGTTACAGGACAGGGAATATGTGACTTTTCAGAGGCAATTCGGAAAGGGACTTAGAAATTTTCATTGATTTTAAACTTAAGCCAAGAGTTTGATGTGGCTATCAAAAAGGATCTTATATTCTTAGGCTACATTCATGTAGTATAGTTTTTAGAATAAGGAAGATTGTTATTTAAGGAGTTGATATGAATTATAAGAAAAATAATAAAATCCTAATAGAGAAGTTGCAAAGGATCTGAACAGATAAACAGCAAAAGTATTTTCACTTGGAAAATAGGGAAAGCCTCGGTATGGTTAAAGCGGTACATTAGTATGAGTTCTCCAGAATGATAGAACCAGTAGGAGGGATGGATGGATGGATGGATGATGGACGGATGGATGGATAGATGGATGGATAGATGGATGGATGGATGGGTGGGTGGGTGGATGGGAGGAGGGACTTTTTTATTCGGGGTATCAGCTTATGCACTTATGAAAGCTGAGAAGTTTCATAGTAGGCTGTCTGCAAACTGGAGAACCAGGGAAGCTCGTAGCATTCTGTCCAACTCAGAAGGCCTCAGAACCAGGGAAGCCAGTGGAGTAACTCTCAATGCAAGGCTGAAGGCCTGGGAATCTGGTAAAGGTTAGAGGACACTGGTGTGAGTCCTCAAGTCCAAAGGCCATGAAGCCTGGAGTTCTGATGTCCAAGAGTAGGAGAAGGTAAGGTATTCCACCTCCAGGAGAGAGCACAATTTGCCTTTCCTCTGCCTTTTTGTTCTATCCAGGCCCCCAGCCTGTTGGGTGGTACCTACCCATACTAAGGGTGGATCCTCCCACCTACTCACACACCGGTATCCTCTGGGCACAGCCTCACAGACACTCCCAGAAATAATACTTTACCAGCCATCTAGGTATCTCTTAACTCAGTCAAGTTGGCACCTAAAATTAACCATCACAAATAGCAAGGTATTATTCTTTGCCTATTAGTTTAGCAACAGTTTTGTTTGTTTGTTTTTGGAGACAGAGTCTCACTCTGTCACCCAGACTGGAGTGCAGTGGTGCAATCTTGGCTCACTGCAACCTCCACCTCCCAGGTTCAAGCAGTTCTGCTTCAGCCTCCCGAGTAGCTGGGATTACAGGCACCACCACCACGCCCAGCTAATTTTTGTATTTTCATAGAGATGGGGGTTTCACCATGTTGGCCAGGCTGGTCTTGAACTCCTGACCTCAGGTGATCCGCCTGCCTCAGCCTCCCAAAGTGCTGGGATTAAACAGGCATGAGTCGCCTCGCCCAGCCAGTTTCGCAACAGTTTTTGATAAGCACTCCATTGTGGTTGTCAGGCTGGACCTGGATTTGCATCTTGGCTCTGTTACTTGCCTGCTTTCTGATCTTGGATAAGATACTTAGCCTATCTACATTTACATTTTTCCATCAGTCAGATAGATATTTTAATAATACATACCCCATAGTGGTTGTTACTGATAGTTAACGTGAATTTAAATAGTTTGGCACATTGTAAACACTTCCAAAAATACATTGCCATTTTTAGGCCAGGCGCATTGGCTCACACCTGTAATCCCAGCACTTAGGGAGGCCGAAGTGGGAGGACTGCTTGAGCCCAGGAGTTTCAGACCACCCTGGGCAACATGCTGGAATCCTGTTTTTGTTAAAAAAAGAAAAAAGAAAAAACCTTAAAAAAAACTGACATTTTAAAAAGATGAAAACAAACATTTCAAAAACATGTTGCTTACAGCGTTGAAAATTGGCATAAGCCTTTTGAAGCACAATTTCAAGAACCATAAAAATACTTTACCTAGTGATTTCATTCTGAGACTAAGGAAATACTTCAAAATACGGAAAAAACTATATTAATCATTCAGTACATTTCTCAAACTCCCTACCGTGTGTCAGATGCTGGGCTAGCTCAGGATACAGTAGTATATGTTTTGCAATGTTAATCCCAGCATTATTTGTGGTTGTGGAAAAACTTGTAACTGCTGTATTTCTAACAGTGGATAATGTAGCTAAATAATCATATCCATACTGTTACATTTTATAAAGCCACTGAAAGTGTTAGCTCATTTATGATAAGTGAAAATAATAGGCTGTGATTCAACAGTCAGAAAAAGATGCTAGGGAAAAGAACAAAAGGAAATACTAACTAATTGAATTATAGTAAGTGGGATTGAGGGCTCTGCAGTGGGGGGTTTTTCTTTTCTCAGATTTCCAAATTTTCTTTTTCGAGACGGAGTTTTGCTCTTGTTGCCCAGGCTGGAGTGTAGTGGTGTGATCTCAGCTCACCACAACCTCCACCTCCCAGGTTCAAACGATTCTCCTGCCTCAGCCTCCCAGGTAGCTGGGATTACAGGCGCCTACCACCACACCCAGCTAACTTTATAATTTTAGTAGAGACGGGGTTTCTCCATGTTGGTCAGGCTGGTCTCGAACTCCCAACCTCAGGTGATTCGCCTGCCTTGGCCTCCCAAAGTGCTGGGATTACAGGTGTGAGCCACCACACCCAGCCCCAAATTTTCTTTTGTATAATTATTTGAGATTTTCTGATCTTGCTTTTCAAACAAGTAAATTTAAATCCTAATTTTTCAAATTTGTTGCATGTAGCATGCTTAAAGTTTTTCACACTTTATAATTAATTTATGTATGTTTGTTTATAAAGTGGAAGCAGCTGTTTTCAGTACTAAATAGCTTATTCTATCTTATGTCAACCCTGCCAGACTTTGGGAGAGAAAGTATTTGATTAGAATAGTATGGGCGTGCATTTATCTCTGTAGGGAAAGGTGGAAAGGCTTCTGGGAATCCACGGTGTGCCAGAGCATTGTAGGAAATTGAAATGTATTTTCTTAATTTAGCTTCATAACAGCTCATGAAGGTGAAAAGTATTATTAGCCCCATTTTATAAAGAAGTTAGGGAAATAAAAATTAAGTGTTTTATCTGCTAAGGTCACACAGGTAGAAAACAGTAGAATATATATTATTTTGTAAATTTATAAATTTAAAGTATTTTATGAAAATATAAATTTAAAATAAATAAAAATTATGGTACTAATCCTAGTAATGGCTTATTACTTTTTGTTTTGCTTTAAGAAAATTTTCACAGAATCCACATGTTTACCAGAGAGGCCATCTCCCTCCTCCTGGTCCTCCTGGAGAGGACTGTTCACGCAGGAGGTACTCTTGGAATGTGAAGCCCAGTGCCAGTCTGGCAGCCCAGGATAGAAGAAGGTGGTATCCTGACAATTACTCTGGACTCCCCTATCCAGCCTATTGGGAATGGACCCAGTGATACAAACCTGTCCTGGAATTCTACCTAGAGACCAGAGCTGGCCTGAATATTACTGGTGTGACTTTAATTAGTTCAGGTCTAATCAGGTTTCTTTACTGTTCCCTTATGTGTTCAAGCTTAAGGAAAAATTGCATTGCTGTTTACCTCTTTGCTGATAAATTTGCAGTAATTACAGCATTGCAGGAAAAAAAAAATCTGTTATTCCAGTCTTAAATTTTTCTAAAGGAAGACAATGTTTTAAAACTAAAGCATTAAGAACTTCCCTTGCAAATTATTTTTTAAAATTCTATCTTGTTTTTCTGTGTATTTCTTTCTGACTAGACTTGTGATATGCGTGTGTTTATGTACAGAAATTTTTAGTGTTTTTGGTATGTTCTGTTATTGACCCAAAGGCCATCTTTATTTTCTATAACTGTTCAAAATTTATATTAAAATCTACTTAGGAGATAATTTCTTTAGAACCTAGTTACTACCTGTAATTAGTTGTAGTATTTTTGTGTTTAGATATTTCTGTCTTTGGCAGTCAGTTGTGGGATTTGACCAACTTCCTTTGACTGAATTGTCAGATATACCGTCTCACACAGGAATGGATGAACTTTTAGGGATTGTCAATTGAGCAAGAGAGACTGACTGATAAACCAGATTGCTGGTTTATTCAATTATAGTGAGTGATTTACTTGGCAGGGTAATTGTTATCAACTGGGTAGAACTATCCAGAAAACTTGAAAACTTTTATAGATTATAAAGGTGATGAACCAAGTAGAATATGTCCATTTAAAGGCTGTGGATATCTGTCAAGACTACTGTATTGTTGCTCCGTTGTTGAATATAACCTCCTGGGATCTTTCTCCAGTTGCCTCTCCTCTTACAGTGGAGTTGTGGTTTTGTGGTTTACCCTTTTTTTTTTTTTTTTTT
>NW_012102210.1:3152224-3169021 GCF_000951045.1 Mandrillus leucophaeus | reverse complement strand
AGCCAGGATGGTCTCGATCTCCTGACCTCGTGATCCGCCCGTCTCGGCCTCCCAAAGTGCTGGGATTACAGGCTTGAGCCACCGTGCCCGGCCGTATTTTTTTTTTTAATAGAGACCAGGTTTTGCCGTGTTGCCCAAGCTGGTCTCAAACTCCTTAGCTCAAGCGAATCCACTCACATCAGCCTCCCAAAGTGTTGGGATTACAGCCATGAGCCACTATGCCTGGCCTACCTTCACTTTTTCCTAGTTGTCTCTTCTGCTTCTATACCTATGGAACACACAGACCTATCGTTGGGGAGGGTAATTGTTTTTAGTTGCAGAGGAAGCCAGGAACTTCTCTTTGATGGCTCAAAGAAGTGCCTCATCATCATAACACATAGTAAGCCTCAGTAAATACTTGATGAATACTTGAACAACCTGGCTTCATTTTTTAATTATTTTTATTTGTTTATTTATTTTTAAATTTTTGGTAGAGATAAGGTCTCACTTTGTTGCCCAGGCTGGTCTTGAACTCCTGAGCTCAAGCGATCCTCCTGCCTTGGCCTCCCAAAGTGCTGGGATTACAGGCATGAGCCACCATGCCCAGCCATTGGCTTCATATTTTAAAGCATTTGATGTTGAGGATTTGTGTTACTGAATGTCTGATGTTGCACATGACAGTTATTTTCTCTTCTCTTATCTATTAACAACATCCAGACCCTGATCTTAAGGAGATACTGTAGCTCAGCTGTTCTTGGCTGTACCTGATTAGCTCAGGTACAGCCTTATAGGTTGCTGTTGTAGAACACTAAAAGTTAGGTTCATGTACCTGACGCACAGTAAGCCAAACACTGACATATTAATGCTTAGAAAGGTTTATTCAATTTGGCCAAAGTATGAGGGCAGGAGAAGCAGATTCTCAAATATGACCTTCCTTTGCACGTAATTGGGGGCTTTCCTTGATGATCAAAGCTGCTCGTGTCCCTCAGCCAGTCAAACTTCTGGATGCCATCAAGAAGGTCAGTGTGACCTAAGGATCATTGTTCTTTAAAAGAAAAACAAGTATATTAATCTTGCAAGCAGCACCTGAGGGTTAGGATACAGAGTTAATCACTTGTTAGTGACTACTCTCTACCAAAATGACTACGTGCAAGCAATCCTGCCTGCAGGAAGTTAAGGACAGAGAGAGAAAAATAAGTAAAATAAACATCTGATGATTTTTATAGTATAGACTGGGTTACAGTATCCCCACTGACACTGTTCCATTCCTCAATCTTAAGTTGGGGTGTTGACTCAGTCTAATTACTTCCCGCTGACAAGGGGCATTCCTAGGGGGCTGAGGAATGGAACTTATTTACCTGCAGTTGAAAAATATTCACATGTCCTGGGACTTAGGCAAGTTTGTTGTAACATTGTTGAACAGAGTGTCAGGAGCTTCAGAAGGGCGATCTTGCAATCCCACATACATAGTGCAGCAGCAATATAATCCACAACCAAGGAGTGTTCCTGTTCCTATAGTCATAGCCAGAATTACCAGTAATTTTTTCCACCAAGAGGGTACTGACCGGAAGTATGAAGATAATCATTGGCTTAGTGACATCATGAGGTTGGACACAGCATCAGTTTGTACATATCTTGAAGGGCCATGGTGATGTTTCCTGAATTGTCTAGAATGTACACATAGCATTCAGTTTTCATTATGGCACAAGTTCTCCTTGTGCAGCCGTGAAGACATCGAGGGCTATGTGGTTCTACAAAACTGCTTTTCTCATCATAGTCATCTTGAGAGGTGACTAAAGAGATGCCTTTGAATGCATCCTTCAGCACATGCTGGGTATAATTTGTTAGGATCTCAACATGTCAGATAACATTTTCTAAACTAACTTGGGGAACAGAAATGGAGAGGAGATGGTCATACGAGTGGAAAACCGACTTGGTCCATTGGTGCAACACATTTGGGAAATTTCCAGGTTGTCCATTGGATTTTGCCAAATGACCCTGGACCTGTGGGAATCCCAGAGCATATTGTCCTATCCAGCCAATGGGTAATCAAGGCCAAAGATTAGTCCCACATAGCCATTGCATTCCGTATGAAGCTAGCCATTTGAATTCCTGGTCTGTGTCCAGTCGGTAGCAAACCAGTCAGTTTGTTGCAGCCCTGAGGTATGTTCACATTGGAGGGGGAGCATCCAACCCATATTCTTAGTGATATTTGGCCAGTTATCATAAGAATGCTGGGGGTTTTTTTTGTTCCCAACGTAAAGGGGCAATTTGATTTATGTGGCCGGTGGCAGGGTAAGGGTAAGGGAGCACAATCATTCAAAGATAATCATCCCAAGCTTGATAAAAAACCTTCCTCAGTATAGCGGCTGTTAATAGCCAAAATTTGGGGGGCTGCCAAGGGAAATTCCTTCAGGAGAGGAGGAGTGTATTCAAAAGTTTGTTGAACAGTCTGACTTATAGTAAAAGATTTTCTGTGACCTAGGTTGTGAAGGGTTATATTAATGCCAGGCCATAGCCTTACATTTCTCCTGTTAGCACACCAGAGACCTGATTTTCTTTGGAATAGTTTTTCATAAAAGTTTGTTACTGTACCCAGTTGTTTCCTTGTAAGAGCAAGACCCACCAAGGTAATACCAAAGTGCTAGAGATAGGTAACAGCCCTCCAACCCTACGAGCTTCTGTAGGCTATCTGCATCATGTGCCCACTGTAAGAAAAGATTGGTTTCAGCGGACACCGTTAAGCCATAAAGTACTGTGGTGCTTAGCAAGAAGGCTTTACTTCTCTGTGGATGTTTTGTTGAAAAGCAGCCTCAGGTTTTTAGTTCACATGTCCATTCAGGTCTATTAACCTGGTAGGTCGTGCTGGCGGGGGAGGCAATTTTTATCCAGGTATAATGTACCCACGGTTTAACTCCTGCCCAGTTGATGAATGTATGGTCAGAAGGACCTCACAGGGTCTTACCCTTTGAGGGGCTAGTTGGTGATCCAGTCCATTCTCCCTCCAGGTTTTAAGCAGGACTTGGTCTGTAGCCTAGAAGGGGTGAAGTAGCATGTCCGTGGGGAAGAAGCAAACTCATGAAGGGAAGTCGGTATTTCATTTAGCAATTTTAAATAATATCTAATAGCTCCTTCCCTTTCTAAGAATTTATAGCCTGATCTTAGCCCCAAGGTGGCTGGGAAAGGTCTCTCATACATAATTTCTAAAGGGCTCAACTAGAGCCTGTTTCAGGGAATGACCCAAATCCTCAGCAGGAGATAAGGTAGTACTTTGTCCCAAGTTAGATGAGTTTCCTGGCACACTTGAGCAGCAGTTGTTTCTTTCTTTTTTTTGAGACAGAGTCTCACTGTGTTACCCAGGCTGGAGTGGAGTGGCACGATAGCGGCTCACTGCAACCTCTACCTCCCGGGTTGAAGCAATTCATGTGCCTCAGCCTCCCAAGCAGCTGGGACTAGGGCATGTGCCTCCAAGTCTGGCTAATTTTTTGTATTTTTAGTAGAGATGGGGTTTGCCATGTTGGCCAGGCTGATCTCGAACCCCTGGGCTCAAATAATCCGCCTGCCTCGGCCTCCCAAAGTGCTGGGATTATAGGCATAAGCCACCACACCTGGCCTAGTTGTTCTTTAAATAGTTTGAATCCGTTTTTTCAGTCTTTCCGGTGGGCTGTGGCTGTGCTGCATGAAGTTTTCATTCCGTGTCTAGGACTTGAGACACTTCCTGTACTACCTGAGAGATGAACACCACACCACTGTCACTCTGAATCGTCAAAGGGAGTTCATACTGGGGAGTTATCCCTTTAGTATAGTGTGGGCCACTTCAGCTCCCTTTCTGTTCAGATAGGGTATGCCTCTACCCATCCTGTAAATGTGTCTACAAAAAACAAAAAGATGTTTTTTGTACAAAAAGATGTCCTGTAGCATCCAGGCACCCGTGACATTGTGATGAAATTAACTTGCCAGTCCTTGCATGGAGAGTTTCCTCGATATTGTACCCCCAAACAGGGGTGGGGTCCAGTTTTAGGGCAGTTTGGGCACAAAGCATGCATTGATGGATCACATTTTGAATGATCCATTGCATGTCAGGGCCCGTCAAGAACTCAATGCCATTGAAGGGTTGCATCTCTTCTGTAATGGATGCTTTGATGAAACGGGCTCACTGTATCTTTAAGGAGGGCACTGGGAACCAATATGATACCTTCCGGATTACATTTCCAGCCTGGATGGGCCAGGGCTGGGATGTGAATCCCCATTCCTTGGCTCACTTTAAATCTCCTTTGGTATAGCAAGGTTGGAACTTGGTCAGATCCATGTGAGGTATAAAGTCCAGTGTTTTTGTGGCTTGCTTGGCTGCCAGGTCGGCAAGTTGATTTCCTTTGGCTATTCGGGAGTCTCCTTTTTGCTGGCTGGGACGGTGGATGATAGCCACTATTAGAGGGGGCATTTACAGATTTTTTTTTTTTTTTTTTTTGAGATGGAGTCTCGCTCTGTTGCTCAGGCTAGAGTGCAGTGGCACAATCTCGGCTCACTGAAACCTCTGCCTCCTGGGTTCAAGTGATTCTCCTGCCTCAGCCTCCTGAGGAGCTGGGACTATAGGCACGTGCCACCATGCCTGGCTAATTTTTGTATTTTTTGGTAGAGACGAGGTTTCACCATGTTGGCCAGGCTGGTCTCGAACTCCTGACCTCAGGTGATTCACCCGCCTCAGCCTCCCAAAGTGCTGGGATTATAGGCATGAGCCACCATGCCCGGCCTTTTACAGATTCTAATAAGGCCAAAATATCAGAAGTATATTTGATTTCTTTATTTTTGCTAGTCAAAAGACCTCTACATAGCTCCGTGGGCATGTGCCACCAAGAAAACATATTGGGAGTCTATATAAATATTCATAATTTTTTTTTTACCCCATTGGAGGGCATGCATAAGGGCACCTTGGCCCACTGAGCTGAGGTGCCTAGCAATAAGGCTTTGGCTTCCTTAATTCCTTGTAAGGTAATGACCTCAAATTCAACATGATGATGTCCATGGTCTATGAAGCTGTTTGCATCTGTGAACAGTCCTAGTTTGGAGGGCAGCAGGGGCTGATCTGCCAGGTCTGGTTGCCTTGGAAAGACCTGTTCATTAATTGGAAGATGATTATGTATGGGCCCTGGCTGCTTCTCTGGAGGTATTAAGGTAGCAAGGTTAAGAACTGAGAACACCTTTAACTTCACCTCTGGATTGTCAAGGAGGATGGATGGCTTGGTATTTTCGCAACCTCTCAGAGGTCAGCCAATACCCACCTTTTTGCTGTAAGAGAGGGGAAATGTGATGCAGTGTGTGGACAGTGATGAGCTGAGCTAGAGTTAGCTTTTCAGTCTCCTAGAAGAGGTTGCAAGTTGCAGCCACTGCTCGGAGGCAGGGGGACCAACCCTCGCCACCAGGTCAAACTGTTTAGAGAAATAGGCAGTCAGTCTTCAATCAGTTCCCAAGCTTTGAGTTAGGACTCCCGAGCCCATGGCTTGTTTTTTGTGCACAAATAAATTAAAGGGCTTTCTTAAATCTGGAAGGCCCAGCACACAGGCAGTCTTTAACTTTTCTTTGACTTTATTTATTTTGACATGGAGTTTCATTCTTATCACTCAGGCTGGAGTGCAGTGTTGCAATCTCAGCTCACTGCAACCTCCGCCTCCTGGATTCTCTAGCCTTAACCTCCTGAGTAGCTGGGATTACAGGCACCCACCACCATGCCTGGATACTTTTTGTATTTTTTAGTAGAGACGGGGTTTCGCCATGTAGGCCAGACTGGTCTCGAACTCCTGACCTCAAGTGATCTGACTGCCTCAGCCTCCCAAAGTGCTGGGATTACAGGCATGAGCCACTGTGCTCAGCCTCTTTGACTTGTAATTTTGGCATTCTGAAGCCCAGATCAGGGGCTCAGATTTTTTTCCTTTTTGGGCCTCATAAAGGGGTTTTACCATAAGTCCAAAATTCAGAATCCAAATTCAACAGAATCCCATCATTCCTAGAAACAGTTGCAGTTGTTTACAGGAGATGGGGACAGTTACCAAGGCGATGGCCTCTAGGTGGCCTGGGGGAAGGTTTCTGTGCCCCTTATTCAGTTCAGACCCTAAGTATTTTACTATCTTTTGGCAGATCTGGGCTTTCTTTTTGGAAACCCAATAGCCTGTTTCCACTAGGAAATTCAATATTTGAATGGTATTTTCAAGGAAAGCTCTGAAGGTCTTGCAACAAAGACTTCATCCACATATTGTAAAAGCATTCCTTCTGTCAGCCAGAGGTCCCTTAAGTTCCATGCCAAAAGTTTCCCAAAGATTGTGGGGGAATTTTTAAATCCTTGAGATAACACTAACAGTACTGCTGATTGACCTGTGTCCCAGCCTCAGCGATTCAAATGCAGAGATCTCTTGTGACTCCTTGTCTAATGCAAAAGAAGGCATCTTTACAATCCAAATCTGTAAACCAACCTAGTTCTCCTGATAAAGTGATCAGCAAGTTATAGGGGTTAGGTACCATAGGGTATATGTCCTAGACTTTCATTACTGGCCCTAAGTCTTGTACAAACCGTAGCTGTCTTAATGGGACTTGTATGATGGTAAAACAGGAATGTTAAAAGGAGAATTACAGGACCAAATCAGTCCTTGTGCCAAAAAAGGCTTCCAAGAGTGGTTGAATACCCTTTCATGCCACTTCCTTTAATGGATATTCTCTCTCTCTTTTAATTTAATTTTTATGGATTTGGCTGTGATCACTCTCCCTGGCTTCCCTTGGGCCCAAACATCTCTCCTTACCTGCATGAGAATTTCTTCGGGAATGTCCTGAACCTCTTCATTTTCTGGTTGGAGCAGGAGTATTTGAAACCTGCAAACTTGTTGAGAAGGAATCATTGTATCTAGGCATCTAGGGGGAAAGACAAGTTGAGCATACAATTTGGCAAGCAAATCCTAGCCCAGGAGGGGCACTGGGTATTAAGCATGTGCAAGAAACTGTGCCCTACGCTGGTCTCTCCTAAATGGTAACCTAAGGATTGTAGAAAGGGGTAATGGTGTCTCCCAATATCCCTGTAACAGTAATGGTTTTTCCCAAAGTCGGAGAGAGACAATTGTTAATTACTTAATACGTGGCACTCTGTCAACTAAAAAGTCAATCATTCTGTTCCCCACTGTCAGTTGTGTCTAGGAATCCTGTGGGGATATTGCTCCAAGTCTGAGGGAGTCCCTGGGACACATCAGTCTTCATCTAAATACTATTCTCTCTCCTCATCTGATTTTGAGGGAGACTGCACTTGCCAGCTGCTGTGGTCAATTGGGGCAGCCCTTTTTCCAGTGTCCCTCCTTCTTACAGTAGGCACGTTGTTTTTTTCTGAAGGGGGTGTGAACCCCTCTTTGATTTCTTCCTTTTTCCTTAGGTTGGTAGTCAAGCACAGCTGCCAGTGAGTTACTTGTTGCTTCAATTTGCACTTTTCCTGAGCCTCATCCTGAGCATAGTATACTTTAAAAGCTAACTCCACTAAATGTGAGATTGGCAACTAAAGATCCCATTTACCTTTTGCAGTTTTCTTTGAATATCAGGGCACTGTGGCTGATAAAGGTCACATTGGCCATTCTCTGATTGTGCAGTGCCTCAGGGTTAGTTAGCGTCAACCTTCTTTCCACATGTCTGATGGAGTCTTTCTAGGAATTACAAAGGGTCCTCATATTCTTGCCGCTATACTTCCTGTACCTTGTTGAGACTCTTAAACTGAGTAACCCCTTTCTTCAAACCTTCAAGGATGCAATTCTCATAGTGCCCTAAGTGGGAAAGGCCCCATCATTTACATCCCAACTAGTCTGTGTTTGGGACTGAGTCTGTCGGCCAGGGGTGATTGTTGGGCCGGTTTACCTCTTCCCTGGCCTTTTCTGTGACCACACGCCTTTCTTCTGCTGTGGGCAGCACTTTTAACAAAGTGAATATCTGCCCTTGTGGGGTGATAGGTCAGAAATACAGACAAGAATAGCCCAGCCATTTGCTTGGATTGGGATAGGGGGGATTATTGTTTTTCCACCTGAACAGCTCCAAAGTGGGAAAAGGAAATGTACCCACATCACGCCAACCTGTTGTCCATTCAAGTCCTGCAGTGGGGAATTGACGCAGAGGAAACGGCCCTACTAAGGGACCAGTGGGTCCCAGGCCAAATTGGGTTTCCTGTCAGTTGCAGGAAGGGGATGCCACAACCTTTCCTAAAATCATGGGGAGGACAGGTTTGGGGGTGTTCCCCTCCTGCTCCAGACAATCCCATAAGGAGGCGGAGGTGCTGGAGCCATAGCTGACTGGCAGGCAGAGGATCAGGATGATTATTCAGGGGATTCAAAGCATCAGGCAGTGCCCTGTCTTCCCCATCTAATGGTGGGGAGTCCAAAACCTTAGGTTTGGGCTGTTTTTCCTTTTGCAGCATCAAATTATACCTCTTTTGAAAGTAGGTTCATTCCAATACAAGAGTATAAAAGCCTGAACATACAGGCTTGCGTCCTATTTTCTCTGCTCTTACAGAATAGTTCCAGTTGCATTATAGTAGCATAACTTAAAGAACCGTTTGTCAGCCATTTTTTCCCAAATTCTAAGGCATATTGAGGCCAAGCAGCATTACAATAAAAAAAAATTTTATTTTTCTTCATGGGCTGATAGCTGAAAGTGGCCCAATTCTGGAGAATGCAGCCAATGATGCTACCCTCTGGGATCAATTCCGAATTTGCCATGTTCAGTCTTTTCACATAACACACCACACACGTGCACGCACACACACACACACACACACACACACACAGAGACAACCAAATGAAACCAAACAACAACAACAAAAAACAAAAAAAATCACAAACAGAAAACCAAACTCCTACAGGAAAGCAAACAAGCAAATGGGCATAGTCCACCATTCTATTACTCCCCCAAAAGGGCCCTCTTCACAATACAAGCAGAGAGAGTGAGATATGGCTGTGTGCACTGCAGTGACTTACCCTTCATTCCAAAACCGGAAGTCCAGATAGCAGTCTGAGATGTTGTTCTGCTCTAAGCTCCTAGAGCACCAACAGCAGCCCACACTGACCTAGAAGAGTGACTTTAGGGCCCCCTGACTAACACACCTGGGCAGCTGCTGGGGCACTCGTTCGCCTAACCTGGCCGGGGCCTACTGCCATGCTAGCCCTGGCATGGTTGCCAAAATCTGTTGCAGAACCCCAAAAGTTAGGTTCAAGTACCTGATGCGCAGTAAGCCAAACACTGACGCATTGGTGCTTCAGAGCGGAGAAAGGTTTATTCAGTTTGACCAAAGCATGAGGGTGGGAGAGGCAAATTCTCAAATTCAGTCTCCCTTTGCACGTAACCGGTGGCTTTTATGAGTAAGGTAGGTATATGGGAAGTGAGAACCTCTGATTATCAAAGCTCCTTGCATCCCTTGGCCAGTCAAACTTCTGGATGCCATCAAAGAGGTCAGCATGACCCAAGGATCATTGTTCTTTACAAGAAAAACAAGTTCATTAATCTTGTAAGCAGCCCCTGGGGATTAGAATATGAAGTTAATCACTTATTAGTGACTACCCTCTACCAAAATACGTGCAAACAGTCCTGCCTGGAGGAAGTTAAGGACAGAGAGAAAGGAAAATAAATAAAACAAACATGATTTTTATAACAGGCTTGGTCACATTGCTGTATTTCATCTAAGTGACGGCTATACAGTTTTTTCTCTACTTGCCACATTTAACAGAGATATAAAAGTGCTTACTAAAAGGCTAGTCTTGTAGAGTACGTCATGAAGGTTCATCATCAAGACATCATGAAAGCCCACTTGGGAAGAAGTCAGAGCAGGACAACTGGCGAGGCAAAAAGAACACGCAGGGGCAGGCATGGAAATCCAGCTATTTTGTTTTAAAGAGCCCCTGGGCAGCAACTTCTGAGGAGGACACTGTCAGCCCAAGTGCCATCATATTAACACTACACCTTCAAAAAAGTTTCCTGACCCTGTTGTCCCCTCTGTGTCCTCATTTCAGTTAACATGGCCTGTTAAAAAATCTTGTCACCATTAGATGTCTCATGTCTCATTTATTTAACACACTTGTTCTGTGTCTGGCTAAGAGGATCAGCAACTCTTTGTTTAAAAAGGTCTTTAGGCCAGATGCAGTGGCTCATGCTTGTAATCCCAGCACTTTGGGAGGCCAAGATCACCTGAGCTCAGGAGTTCAAGACCAGCCTGCCCAACATGGCAAAACCCCATCTCTACTAAAAATACAAAAATTAGCTGGGCATGGTGGCGTTCACCTATAATCCCAGCTACTCAGGAGGCTGACCAGGAGAGTCGCTTGAACTGGGAGGTGGAGGTTGCAGTGAGCTGAGATCACCCCACCGCACTCCAGTCTGGGCCACAGAGTGAGACTCTGTCTCAAAAATATCTATATATATATAGTAAAAAACAATTTAAAAATAATAAAAAGGTCTTTAGTGGTCTGTTTAGGTTTTAAAATTCTTACATTATTCACGAACGCCTCTGAGTTGTTTACAATTCAAATAGCTCCATTAAGATTACATGAAAAGGGGCGGTCCTCCACCTTACTCCTGATTATCACTTCCAAAGGCAGCCACTTTAAGTATTTTTGCATTATTTATTGGCATTTGCCTCCATATTTAAATAATGTGCTTATATCGCCACTTCTTTATTTTTCCATTTGTGTTATTACCTGTTGATTTCCTCATGGTAGATAAGAATTTAGCTCTTTCATAATATCCACCCACACCACACCACAGTTGTTTCTCAACCTTTGGTTAAGTCAGCATTCTAAGTTCATGTTATTTACTAGCTAAATATTCATCATGAGCCGTAGTGTACCATGATTGTGTTTCTCAGACCACTTTTCCCCCCTCACTTTTACCTCATTTGTTTGCCTCTTTTCCTGTGGATTGATGAATTCATCCCCCAAATCTCTGAAAGCATTATGTAATCTCGTATATACATCAAATTCTTGTTTTTTCTTAATCTTTCCTGGTTCCCCTGTGCTAGGTTGGGTGCTGTATTCATTTACTAGGGCTGCCATAGCAAAGTACCACAGACTGGGTGGCTTAAGTAAGAGAAATTAATTTTCTCACAATTCTGGAGATGGAAAGAGCAAGGTGTTGCCAGGGTTGGTTTCTTCAGAGGCCGCCTTGTAAATGGCCGTCTTCCTGTGTCTTCACATGGTCTTCCCTTTGTGTCTCTCTGTGCCTAAATTTCCTTACCTTAAAAAGATGCTAGTTGGAATGGGACATCAATTTACAAGAAAAGAAAAAGGACGCTGGTCATACTGGATGGGGGCCCACCCTAGTGACTTCATTTTCACTCACCTCTTTAAAGGCCCTATTTCCAGATACAGTCACATACTGAGATACTGTGGTTAGAACTTTAACATGACTTTTGGAGTGACAAAACTCAGCCCAGAACAGGCATCTTGGTTATTCTTGTTTGTTTTGAAGACAAGGTCTCACTCTGTTGCCCAGGCTTGAGTGCAGTGGTGTGATCTTGGCTCACTGCAGCCTCCGCCTCCTGGGTTCAAGTGATCCTCCCACCTCAGCCTCTTGGGTAGCTTGGATTACAGGCATGCACCACCACACCCAGCTAATTTTTTTATTTTTAGTAGAGAGTGGGTTTCACCATGTTGGCCAGGCTGATCTCGAACTCCTGACCTCAAGTGATCCACCCGCCTTGGCCTCCCAAAGTGCTCGGATTACAGGTGTGAGCCACTGTGCCTTGGCTATTCTCTAGACTTCTGGCATAGCTCCTGCCCTGGGATTTCTCTTTACCTTCACCCTGGTCATTTCTTACGTTCCTCTCCTGTCTCCTGGATCCCATAGCTGCTGCTTTTTGGTTTACTTTCCTGTTTGGTGGAGTAGATCCTTCAGCTTCTCAGGGAAGGTAATTGGGATATATAATCTTTTCAAGGCCTTTGCCTGAGTGAAATGGGTTTATTTTACTCTTTCACTCCTTTGATAGTTTGATCATGGAATTGCAGGTAAGCAGTTTTAAATGCATTTATTCATTGTTGTTCTAGATTTCATTCCTGCTGTTGAAATCCTGTGCTATCCTGACTGCAGAGCTTTTATTTGTGACCTGTAATTTTCCCCTCTGGCAGCTTTAGGATCTTTATCTCAGGTGTTCTGAAATTTCATATTATGCCTTAGTGGGTGCTTTTTTTTTTTTTTTTTTTTTTGACAGTCTCACTCTGTCGCCCAGGCTGGAGTGTAGTAGCGCAATCTTGGCTCACTGCAACCTCCGTCTCCCAGGTTCAAGCGATTCTCTTGCCTCAACCTCCCAAGTAGCTGGGACTACAGGCACATGCGACCATGCCTGACTAATTTTTGTATTTTGGTAGAGACGGAGTTTCACCACATTGGCCAGGCTGGTCTCAAACTCCTGACCTCAAGTGATCCGTCTGCCTCGGCCTCCTAAAGTGCTGAGATCACAAGTGTGAGCCACCGAGCCCAGCCATTGTGGGTGCTTTTTAATTCATAATGCTAAATACTTAGTGAGCTTTTTCAATCTGGCAAGTTATGTGCTTCAGTTCTGGGATATTTCGGTTTTATCACTTTTTTTTTTTTTTTGTGGGAGAGGGGGAGTTTTATTAGTTGAATGTGGGATTTTCTGAAATGTACCTCTAAGTTTTCTTTTTCTCTTGTTTTCCATTTTTAACCTTTTGCCTTTTTAAAAAAATTTAGGATGATTTTCTCAGCTTTATATTCTACCTTTCTGTTGGCTATCTAAATTTGCTGCTATATATATTTTTCTGCTCTATGGTTTTAATTTCCAAGAGCTAGCTCATTTTTTTTTTCTGGAAAAAATGCTATTAGAAAAATGAATTCATTATCTCTCTAATGTCAATTATTTTTAAATTTCTTCTGTTCCCTGAATCAACTGTTTTTTTTTTTTCTTTCTTCCCCTTCCCCTGTTTGTTTATACCTCTGTCTCTGCTCTTAGAAGTGTTCTTGAAATATCTGATGACCATTTTACTGCTCATTTGTCCATACTTAACATTGAGGCACTAAAAGTTGATGATGGACGCTCTAGTCTTGTCATGGTGGACTTGTAATAAGGTGGTTAGCTTTTTTGTTTACTTTCCTCCTGCTGCACACATTTAAGTTTTATTTTTCTCTATTCTGACAGTTACCATCTTTGAAATTTTAATTTTTGTTCACTACAAACACTTCTACTATGGAAGGGAGGCCCCTTCTAGTATCCTGTCTGAACCTCCTTTCCGATGTAATTCTAGCAACTGCTGCAGAATTATGTCCTGGAAACAAGCTGATTTGTGGTTTTCCCTTTGGGAATCTTGAATGGCTTCTGGCCTTCAGAACCCATTTTCAGTTCCTTGTCAAGGCTTTCTGTGATCTGACTCCAAGCTGACTTTACAAAGCCCTGTACTGTATTCCACCCCATATCTCAGGATGCCAGCCATTTCCTGAGTACAGTGTGTTACCTGCTTTTATGCCGCCATGTCCTTCCTTTGTCTTTCAGGTTGTTCTCCTGGCTATAATTTCTCTCCTGTGGCCTCTGTGAGCACATCATTCACATTCTTTAAGTCCGTCTCCTCAGTAAAGCCTTCTCTCCCACCCTGCATTATTCACAAACACCCTACCCTTCCAGGTGGATGATTCCTCTCTCGGCAAGGTACCTTGTGTCATTATTTAGCATTTATTTCATTTATATCTCATCCTGTATGAAACACAGATTCTAGAGCACTGTCTCAGATTCCATCAACCCCATCAATCCCTTGAGCTTCTGCTGACGGGTAAGGCAATGATCCAGAATTATGGAGGAGTCAACTCCCTCTGGAGGGCCTTGATTAATGAAATGCCGACAGGAGGGAGCCTGGCAGGCAAACACCCCCTCCTGTCTTCCTCCTGTGAACTCCTCTCAGCCACGGTCTTGCCTTGCATGCCTTCCAGAGAAGACATACAAGTTGTCTGGCAAATGTGTTTGGCTAAGTAAATGCACTTGGCAAACACCCTGTGTATCTTCCTGGCTCACTGTGAAGCCTGCGGCGAGGTAACGCATTACATCACATTGCCATGCATCGTTCCTTGCTTCACTTACCTTTTTTCTGGCCCTCACCTCTCTGTTCTTACATATCCCAAATAAAATACCAGTGCTTACATGTGCTGTGTTGGTTTGCCGCACCCATTAACTCGTCATTTACATTAGGTATTTCTCTTAATGCTATCCCTCCTCTTTCCCCCCACCCCATGACAGGCCCTGGTATGTGATGTTGCCCACCCTGTGTCCAAGTGTTCTCATTGTTCAATTACCACCTATAAGTGAGAACATGCAGTGTTTGGTTTTCTGTCCTTGTGATAGTTTGCTCAGAATGATGGTTTCCAGCTTCATCCATGTCCCTACAAAGGACATGAACTCATTCTTTTTTATGGCTGCATAGTATTCCATGGTGTATATGTGCCACATTTTCTTAATCCAGTCTATGATTGATGGACATTTGGGTTGTTACATATGTAACAAACCTGCATGTTGTGTACATGTACCCTAGGACTTAAAGCATAAAAATAAATAATAAATAAAATACCAGTGCTTTAATCCTTGCCTTGGGCTCTGATTTCTAAAGGACCTAGGCTAAGACACCCAGATATTTGTTTAAAAATCTGGTAGTCATAAGTGTTTAATTGTTCAGCCATGTATATGACAGCTGGAAGTACCAGATCTCCCACTGATTTGACATTGAAGTCCTACAAATATTTATACCTTTTAAGAATATAGAAATGTCAGTTACATCCAACATAACAATTGATCAAGAATTATAAGTTTCATTTTTGAAGTTATTTTCACAAGACATGGGGATGGTGTTTGGAGTCTGGGTATCTTACCTGACCCGTTTGTTCAGATAACATTTCCAAGGTTAGATTCATTTTAACACATGGTAACAGTTATGCATATTTATGCAAGTCTATATATTGCAGAGAAGAATAAAGTTAATATTGTTTTGAAAGCTCTCATCTAATACCTTAGATGAGTTCAAATTAGATCTTTTGAACTAATTTTATGATACATAACCCTTGCAAGCCATAAGGGATCATTTTTACCTCTGAGATGACCTAAAAAATAGTCAGATAGTAAAATTCACCTCTTTTAGTGTACAGTTCTATGAATTTTGACAAACACATAGTTGTATAACCATCACCACCACCACCACAATCAAAATATATAACCATTCCGTCATCCCTTAAAATTCCTTCATGGCATTTTGTAGCAATCCATTTCCACCAACCCCAGACTTTGGCATATGCTGACCTATTTTCTGTCCCTATAGTTTTGCCTTTTCTAGAATGTCATATAAATGGAATAACAGAGTATGTAGCCTTTCGAATGTGGCTTCTTTAATTTAGCATAATGCTTTTGACATTCATCCATGTTGCTGAGTAGATCAACAGTTCATTCCCGTTTGTTGCTGAGTATGCTGTGGATATACCACAATTTGTTTTCCATCTACTAGTTGAAGGATATTTGGGTTATTTACCAATATTTGAATTTTGAACAAAGCTGCCATAAACATTTGCATAGAGGTTTTTTGTGTGAATTTTTTTTATTTCTCTTGTACTGGGATTGCTGTTGTGGGGTAAGTGTATATTTAATTTTGTAAGGAACTCCCAAACTTTTGCAAAATGTCTGTATTACATGGCATCCCCATGAATAAGGTATGAGAGCTCCAGTTGCTCACATCCTCTCCAGTACTTAGTGTTGTCAGTTTTTCTAAATTTTAGCTGTTCCAATAAAAAGATGTAGTGTCTCGTGTTTCTTAAACAGCCTTAGAAAGATAATTGACGTGCAATATGCTGTATATTTTTATAAGCATACAATTAGATTCACTTGACATATACACATCCATGAAGCCATTACCATAATCAAGGTAGAACACATCTATTACCCCACAGTTCCCCCATGCTCCTTTGTAATCCTCTCTTTCCATCCCAGAACCCTTACTCAAGCAACCACTGATCTGCTGTCACCGTAGTCGTTTTACATAACAGAATCATACAGTATGCACTCTTTTTATGTCTAGCTTCTTTTATTTGGCATAATTATTTTGAGATTCATCCGTGTTGCTGTATATAGCAATAGCTGAGTTCTTTTTATGGCTGAGTTGCAGTCATTGTATGGATTGTGACAATTTGTTTAT
The DNA here is from genome assembly GCF_000951045.1 of Mandrillus leucophaeus. NCBI lineage: Eukaryota > Metazoa > Chordata > Mammalia > Primates > Cercopithecidae > Mandrillus > Mandrillus leucophaeus. The sequence goes on along the minus strand of NW_012102210.1, from coordinate 3,152,864 downwards.
CCATTCACTTGAATGTTTGGGTTGTTTCCAGCTTTTAATAGTTAGAAACAAGCTGCTATGAACTGAGACAATTTTTTTTTTTTTGGAGACGGAGTCTCACTCTGTCACCCACACTGGGGTGCAGTGGTGCAATTCTGGCTCACTGCAACCTCCGCCTCCTGGTTTCGAGCGATTCTCCTGCCTCAGCCTCCCGAGTAGCTGGGATTACAGGCATGCACCACCATGTGCAGCTAATTTTGTATTTTTAGTAGAGGCAGGGTTTCACCATGTTTGCCAAGCTGATCTCGAATTCCTGACCTCAGGTGATCCACCTGCCTCGGCCCCCCAAAGTGCTGGGATTACAGGCATGAGCCACCGCGCCTGGCCAAGACAACTATTTTCTTTTTATTCCATGGGACTTTGCTTGATATGAGACAACGATTTTTATGTCTGCTTTTAAATCAACTTTATTGAGGCATAATTTGTAGTTTATAAAATATACTCTTCTAGGCCGGGCACAGTGGCTCGTGCCTGTAATCTCAGCACTTTGGGAGGCCAAGACGAGCGGATCATCTCAGGTCAGGAGTTCGAGACCAGCCTGGCCAACATGGTGAAACCCTGTCTCTACTAAAAATACAAAAATTAGGCCGGGCGCGGTGGC
>NW_012102210.1:3139624-3151908 GCF_000951045.1 Mandrillus leucophaeus | reverse complement strand
CATTTTGTAGAAATGGCATCATCTAGTAATTTATTTTATTTCATTTTATTTATTTTGAGACAGAGTCTCACTCTGTCGCCCACGCTGGAGTGCAGTGGCATGATCTCGGCTCACTGCAACCTCTGCCTCCCGGGTTGAAGCAATTCTCCTGCCTCGGCCTCCTGAGTAGCTGGGATTACAGTGCCCACCACCACACCGGGCTAATTTTTGTATTTTTTGGTAGAAACGGGGCTTCACCCTGTTGGCCAGGCTGGTCTTGAACTCCTGACCTCAGGTGATCTTCCCGCCTGGGCCTCCCAAAGTGCTGGGATTACAGGCTTGAGCCACCGCGCCTGGCCTAGTAATTAATTTTAGATTGTCATTTTGCTGAGCACATTTTAAAGACTCATCCATGTTGCAAGTATTGTTGGAAGTATCTGCAGTTCATTCCTGTTCAGTACTGAGTGGTATCTCGCTGTATGAATTTACCACAATGTGTTTATCAGTGTATTGTTGGGCATTGGTTATTTCCAGTTTTTGGCTATTATGGGTAAAGTTGATCTTAACATTCAAGAACAAGCTGCAGGACAGTTCTCCGGGTGACCTTGGACTCGCCCAGTTCTTCCCTCTTTCTCACTTGTGTTCTCAAAAATGACTGTAGAATGTGCTGGGAATGCAACATCCTGCGATAAAGAGGAACTGACAAGAACAGCTCAGGCTCTCTCTGTTCCAGTCTGCCTCTGAGAAACAAGACGTCCGCCAACACTTTTGCCTAGCGTGTCATGTGGTTCCCCAGGGTATTAAATCCAGTGCTGGCTGCTTTCTGGTGTCCTTCGGCTGCAGTGCAAGTGGAACACATGCCCCACTTGTGAGAATCCATCCACCCTCAGTAGCTTTCTTGAGCCTTGGGAGATCGGCTCACAATGAATTCCAGGCTTCTGTTGTGCCTCAGGGCCAATCTGTAAGTAATAAACCCACTTCATGTAACTTGTGTGTGGGCGTTCCATCTCACCATCTCATTGGACTCAGGCAAGTTGATAACCAGTGTACAATGAGCCTGCTTCACAAAATTAGCACAGTGAACCGGGTTCAGTCTGACAGAACCATGTTTTCCTGGTGAAAGGAGGTAGTGATGTCAACCTGCGGGTGCAGAGGCTGGACTTGGAGCGGCACGTTTTATGGGAAAGGAGGGGTGATACGTGGGACCTTAGGTCACATGCAAACACACCCTGTGGATGTGACTGAGCTGGCTGAATGGGTGGAAGCAGAGAGAGAGTAAGGTGGAACTGAAATACCACACAGGATCCCTTGGTTGTTAGCCACTTATGTGATTGCTCATTTCCAGGGCTGGCGATTGGGGACTCAAACATACCCTAAGGCACTTAAGAGAAAGAAGAGGGATGAGGTACTCACACGGTCCCTGAAGCATCTGAGAGGAACTCACATGCACAGTGTGGCCCATCACAGAAAGGGAGACTCAAGTCTACAGGACCACAGTCTCAGACATGGAGAAAGGCCAAGGAAGTCGCGTGCATCCTGGTTGATGAATATATTTGATAAAGGGACACTGCAAACCCAAATGCCTTGGGCTGAAGGGCACAGGTAGGCATGGGGCATGGTCTCTGGATCCCCACCAGAGGCCAATGGCTCTATACTCCTATCAAGATAAAATGGGGCCAGGTGCAGTGGCTCATACCTAATTCCAGTACTTTGTGGGGCCAAGGCAGGAGGATCCCTTGAGCCCAAGAGTTAGAGACCAGCCAAAGCAACATGTGAGACCTTGTCTCTACAAAAAACTTAAAAATTACCCACGCGTGGTGGTGTGCTTCCCATAGTCCCAGCTATGTGGGAGGCTGAGGCTGGAGGATTGTCTGAACCTGGGAGGTTGAGGCTGCCCTCCAACCTGGGCAACAGTGAGAAACCCTGTCTCAAGAAAAAAAAAAAGATAAAATGGGGAAAGATGGAAATTCCGACTTCTTTGGAGTTCTTGGATACTGAAGGCCACATGACAGTATTTCCAGGTTCCTTTAGGGGAAAAATTAAGCAGGAAGTTTGGGGATGGACTCAGTGACACATAGTGTTTATCTGCTTGTGGTGCTTCTCTGCTTGTAGGTGGAGCCCTCTGGGCCATTTCAAGTGTCAGTGACCATGGTTCCCACCACTGAGTGCTTTATAGGCATTGACATTTTGGTTACTTGTGGCACAGAACATCACTGCCACCAGAGGGGCTATGACCCCTAACAGCTAAGGATTTCAGCCATAACAGTGGGGCACATCCCCTCTCACCTACCACCATATCTTGCCACATTTTTACTGACTCATGGGCCATTGCCAACAGCCTGGCCATCTGGTCAGGGGAATGGCAGCAGTGATTGGACTATTAAAAGATTCCATGTGTGGGGACAAGGGCTATGGCAACAGCTTGCTGTTGGAAGGCACTCTATATGCGACTCATGTGGATGCTCTGACTACCATAGCTGCTCTTGAGAGGACTTATGTTTTTGGATACCCCATGGGACTTCACTCTGACCAAGGAAAATCCTCACTGCCCAAGTAACATGACAGTGGGCATACACTCATGCAATACAATGGGTTTTCCATGCACTCTGTCATCCACAGGCCAATGGAGCCATTGAATGATGGACCAGCCAACTCACAAAGCAACTGAATAAAGGACATCAGGACAGTCTGCTATTGGGGTGACACCTCGATTTGACTAGGGCAGCATGGACACTAAGCACTGTACTCCAATACAAGGGAAACACAGCACTGCACACATCTTGAGAAACACTGAGCTTGGTGTGGATAGAGGTGGACCAGGTGACTGCCTGATGAGGCTGCACCTGTGAAATTCCAATCTCAGTGTTCCCAACCATTCTTTCTTCTTTCTCCATTTAGAGTGCACATCCTGTAGGTGGTCAGTGGTTCAAGCTGCCAGAGCACCTCAGACAGGGCCCCCTGACTCTAATCTAGAGGTGATAGTTCCCCCAGGTGCCTCTCTTCTATGAAATCCACAGGGATACAGGACAGGACCAAGGAGTACCAGAGTGCTAGGGTTAATGGCACCAGGAACACCTGATCCTTCCATACAGGTGGGTGAACTTATCAGACATGTCAAGTTTGTACAGGACAAACCTCCCTTCCCGGACTGGACAACTGAAGCCAAAAGGCCTGGGTCATGCAACAAGGGGAATGGGTAGTCTTCGGGACTGCAGCAGTCAGACTGGGACACTACACTCAGCCCAACCTCTATCACATAGGTAGGGAATACCCGAGGATGCAGGAAGTGTAAGGGGCGGGGCACTAACCTGTCAGTCTGCTTTTTCCACAAGGACGTGACAGCAGAGGCCTAGAAGCATAATGCCTTCGTTAGGCTCTCCCAAGCTGTGGCCACCAAAGGGAAGTGCTGGATCTGTCATCCCAGACCCCATCATGTCACAGGCTACAGCAACCTTCTCGTCCTGCCAGTAGTAAACTCTACCAGTATTATAGTGGCACAGTGAATATCAACAGAACCTGAGCCCTGGCTTACTGAGTGAGGATCTGGCACCTGCCACATGAGAGGGAGACTTAATTGGCCTAAGGGTAGACTTAATTGGCATAAGGTGGCAAAACATCATGACAAGTAATAAAAGCTTGGTGGGCCCGTACTTTTGACCCATTATATTCCTTTACTTGGATGAGAAGCATCCCAGTGTTGACAGTGGAAACAATAATTGGACTACTGTTAGCTTCCTGTGTAGGGGCTTCATGAACAATATTGAATGGGGGAAACCAAGTTCATATAACTAATTTGAGACCTGGCTGGCAAATGCCAATGTCTTCATACCTATGAATGGGCTACTGAACAATAAAATGGGAGAAGGGATGCTATGTGCACCTGAGGGCTACATTTTTCTCTGTGGGCAGTCCAGGGTGACCCAAATACGGTATGGGCAATGTTATGCTTGAAAAGCTGATGAACGGCGGGATACTGCACACTGGGCATTCTGGGGTGTCCCTAGATATTACTCCTTGAAATAAGTCATACAAGTGGGCCAGCAGCCTGAAGTCATGCACCAGGCTTACTAGACTCCTGCTAGGAGGTGTAAGCAGCTCTGGGTTTGTGTTCTTTTTGAGATTTTTGGTAGCACACATAGGAGTCGGTGCTCAGGAAAAATTGGTAAGAAATCTGTCCCTGAGCATGGCAGATATTGCTTCTTCTATTGCCACTTCCTTGGCAGCCCAGCAGACATCCCTCAACACCCTTGAGATTTTTTTTTTTTTTTTTTTTGAGACGGGGTTTTATGCTGTTGCCCAGACTGGAGTGCAGTGGCATGATCATAGCTCGCTGTAACCTCAAACTCCTAGGCTCAAGTGATCCTCCCACCTGAGCCTCCTTAGTAGATCTGACTGCAGGTGCACACCACCACACTTGGCTATTTTTCTTAATATTTTGGAGAGATGGGGGCCTCACTATTTTGCCCAGGCTGGTCTTGAACTCTTGGCCTCAAGCAAACCCCCTATTTCAGCTTCCCAAAGCACTGGGATTACAAGCATAAGCCAGCACACCTGGCCAAGAGGATTGTATTAAACAAAGGAATTACTTTAGATTTCCATTTACCAAACTGGGAGAAGTGTGTTCGATTGCCAGTAGCTGCTACAGTACCTAGCGAACACCTAATGTACTGCAGAAAAGTAGGGGAGATCTGGGAGGAAGCCCACTTGCTGCAGATATTGGGGCTCCCTTAAGGACCCTTTTTTGACCTCTTTAGCAACTTCTTACCTGGATCGCTGGATCCTGGACTAGGTTGCTGCTCCAGGCAGACCCGATCAGCCTGTTTGTGGAGTAGTCCTCCTGGGCCTAGTAAAATGTATTCTGGCTATGGCTCAACAATGTTGCACTGACATTGTGTCTGTCAAGGTGTTAAGTCAATCTGAGAAGACAAACCTCCGCCTCCAGGTACTAGGAGGTTGGTGGGCATATGGAATGGACTAGCTGTGCTAAGGGGGATAATCTGGGTTAAGGGCATAGACTGCAGGATAGTTCTCCAGGTGGCCTTGGACAAACTTAGTTCTTTCTCCTTTCTCACTTGTGGTTCTCTAGGATAACTGTAGAATGTGCTGGGAATGTAGCATCCTGTGATAAAGAGAGACTAACCAGAACAGCCAGGGCCCTGTTCCAGTCTGTCCTAGAAATAGAATGTCCTTCATATATATACATACATATATACACACACACACACAATATATATATATATACATATTTTAGAGGGAGTTTCACTCTTGTTGTCCAGGCTGGAGTGCAATGGCACAATCTCGGCTCACGGCAACCTCTACCTCAAAGGTTCAAGCGATTCTCCTGCCTCAGTCTCTCGAGTTGCTGGCATTACAGGTACGCACCACCATGCCTGGCTAATTTTTTTATTTTTTAGTAGAGTCGGGGTTTCTCCATGTTAGTCAAGCTGGTCTCAAACTCCCGACCTGAGGTGATCTGCCCACCTCGGCCTCCCAAAGTATTGAGATTACAGGTGTGAGCCACCACGTCCGGCCGAATGTCCTTCATGTTTTAGCCCAGTGTGTCATGCCTCCCCATCTTTTTCCCCCGCCCCGCCCCCCACAATTAGGCTGTTCTTGCATTGCTACAAAGAAATATCTGAGACTGAGTAATTTATATAGAAACCAGGTTAAATTGGCTCATGGTTCTGCAGGCTGTACAGGAAGCATAGTACCAGTATCTGGCTTCTAAGGAGGCCCCAGGGAGCTTTTACTTTTGGCAGAAGGAGAAGGGCTAGCAGGCACATCACACGGTGAGAACTGGAGCAAGAGACTTCTAAAGAACCAGATCTCCCTAGAACTCACTCACTATTGCAAAGACACCAAGCCATAAGAGATCCACCTACATGACCCAAACACCTCCCATCAGGTCCCACCTCCAACACTGGGGATCACAATTCAACATGAGATTTGGCAGGGACATACATTCAAACTGTATCAATCCATCCCTGGACCCCCAAATCTCATGTCCTTCTCACATTGCAAAACAATCATGACGTCCCAATCATCCCCCAAAGTTTTAACTTGTTCCAGCATTAAACTCAAAAGTCCAAAGTCCAAAGTGTCACAGGAGACAAGGCCCAGAAAAAGAACGAAGAAATCTCAGCAGGGCGCGGCGGTTCATGCCTGTAATCCCAGAACTTTGGGAGGCCAACGCGGGCTGATCACAAGATCAGGGGATCGAGACCATCCTGACTAACACGGTGAAACCCCGTCTCTACTGAAAATACAAAAAATTAGCCGGGTGTGGTGGTACGTGCCTGTAGTCCCAGCTGCTTGGGAGGCTGAGGCAGGAGAATGATTTGAACCCGGAGGCGGAGGTAGCAGTGAGCCGAGATTGCGCCACTGCACTCTAGCCTGAGTAACAAAGCGAGACTCTGTCTCAAAAAACAAACAACAACAACAAAAAAGAAATCTCGAGCAGCGGAAATGTATGTAGAACTCATTTTGGTCAGTACTTTTCCTTGTACAGGAAGAAACTGAGGAAGCCCGGTACAACGCCCAACACAGATTAAGACAAAGCCGAGACTCAAAACCGGACCTCAACTTCCGGTGCCAGCCCATATATGCTTCCATTGCCTTCGCCGGAAGTGATATACAGCCCCTATTCTCCTTCGCGTCTCCAGGCTGGGAGGGCGGAAGAATGGGCGGCACGATGGGCGGAAGCACTCCTCCTACCGGGACCCGGAAAAACATGGCCACCTCGAGCCGGCCTATCCGGAAACTGTCTCGAAGAAGACGGGGATTGGCCATCGCTTCCGGAAGTTGTGAGCTTTGTTTCCGAGCGGGAGATCTTCCGAGACGCGCTGGGGGCCGAATGGTGAGTTTTCTTTGCCCACTTACGGGGCGGCTCGGGAGGGGCGGGTTCGGGCAGATTTAGTAATGTCCTTGGGACTATGGCTGCGGGTTCTTAAGCTGGTATTTATCAAGCGCCAACGAGGCCAGCCCCTGGGAATGCAGCACGAGAATGATAGTCAGTCTGTCCCCTCAAGAAATATAGTTTAGTGAGGAGACATGCAACGGATAGGCGCGCGATTCTTTAAAGTTGTGATTGGGCCCAAAAAGGAGCTAGTCCTCAAGACTAAAAAGAGCCGAAGTCCCGGAGTTGTGGGCGCTGTAGTAAATGATTCCAAATGGAGTTGAAAGGAGGGAGGAGTGCGTCAGGCGGAGAAGAAAGGAGAGAGGGAACTACCTGTCCGATAGGGCAGAATCGGGGAGAAAGCTTGGTGACTTGAACTTAGAGAAGGCCGTTGCGGCGGTAGCAGAAGAGGGAGGCAGGGACCAGATCGTAGAGTATGGAACACCGTGACACAAAGTTGGGGGTTTATCATAAGAGCAGCAGAATGGCAAGATCTGATGGTCATTTTGAAAGGATCACTAGAACTGCGGGTGAAGACTGGATTATAGGAGGGCAGGAATTGTGAGAAACCACTCAGGAGGCTACTGCTGTAGATGAGCGGTGTGACCTAGCTTATGGGAGAGAAGTGGACGAATCAAAAGTATATTTAGCAGGTGAAAATTCAGGACTTTACGGATTAGATATAGGATTTGAGTGACAGGTTGGGTACTCAACGATGATTCCAAGTTTCTGGACTGAGTGAATTATGCTAAACAAGAACAAACTATTTTGAGGTTTTTCTAAGGATTCTTTCCCCCACCCCCAGTGTTAAAAACCATATTTTTTTTTCCCTTTCTTATTATGTCTACTCATGTGTTGTATGCTCACTGTAGAAAATTCAGAACATACATAACAAAATACTTTCTTTTGTATAAAGGACAATAAAAATCACCTCATAACCTCACTACCCAAGATGGTCATATTTTAGTGTTTCCTTCATGTGTTTTTAAAAAATATGTGTATCTTTTTATATATTGGGATCCTACTGATTATATCTTTGTGTATCCATTTTTTTCCTCTTGGCATGAGTAATGATTGAACTGTGGCCAGGATATTGTTCACAAATATTTTTTTTCCTGTTTGTAGCAGAAAAAGTCAAGTTGATTCTAAGTAAGAGATAACGTTAGCTTTCTGGTGTGTTTTCTTTTTAATATTTGTTTAAAAGCTTTTTAAAAAACTCACATTTTGGCCAGTTTGTGTTTTGTTTTCCATTCAGATGTTTTTACTTAATGTTATTTATTGCCATTTTTACACAACGTCAAGACCACATGTTTTAATGGTTGTTAAATCACAACCAATCCCATCATTAGCTAGATAGGTTATTTTCAACTTTTTACTGTTAAAATAATGAGAGGAACATCTTATATAATTCTTGGATTCCTAATGACTTCCATCAGTAAGAGTTCTAGAAATATAATCTGCCAGGTAAAAGGATAAAATGAGTCTCAAATTGCCCCACCAAAATATCTTATTAAGAATTTGATAGAACTTGTTTTAAAGAAATTTTTGCAATACATAGTTTTTCCATTCAAAGATATGGTCATGTCTTTCTAGTTAATTCAAATTGTCTTTTATGTCTTTATATATAATAACCTATCCTTTTCTTGTTAAGCTTATGTCCAAGAAAGGAGCAATATTGATTATTTAATACCCTCTCTGCTTAATTTCCATGTGTGGAATTAATATCTTTGGGTCAAGTGTGATACTTTATTCTTTTTTTTTTTTTTTTGACTGAGTTTCACTCTTGTTGCCCAGGCTGGAGTGCAATGGTGCAATCTTGGCTCACTGCAACTTCCGCCTCCCAGGTTCAAGTGATTCTCCTGCCTCAGCCTCCTGAGTAGCTGTGATTACTACAGGCATGTGCCACCATGCCTGGCTAATTTTTTTGGTATTTTTAGTAGAGATGGGGTTTCTCCATGTTGGTCAGACTGGTCTCAAATTCCCGACCTCAGGTGATCCGCTCTTCTTGGCCTCCCAGAGTGCTGGGATTACAGGCGTGAGCCACCATGCCTGGCCTACTTTATTCTTTAAAATTATTTTCTTCCTTAATATTTAGTCTAGGCCTTCCTAAAATATAAATAAAATGATGAGATCAGGAATTTAAAAAGACTAAGATAGAGTAAGACTTCTTTAATACCATAAATAACCTCTGGTTTAAAAAATTCCTGACATTCTGCTCCTGCTTGTCTGCTGGGGAAGCAGCCCTTCAACCATGCATCTGAGCCTGCCTTATATGAGCAAACAGCAACCAGCTGGGCCCTTTGGCGTTTCCCTGGGAATGGCAATGGAACTAGAAACAGCTCAGAAGGGTTAGGAAGACAACATCTCATGAGGATGCCAAATGGGCTTTGGCGATGGATTTTTCTAGTTTAAAACTTTTTATCATGTTGTTATCAAAGTTATTGAATATTTGTTAAGAAATGAGTTATAATGTTAACTTTTAAACAAACGAAATCTTTTGGTCTTTTCATTTTGTGTGCAGTAGAATCCTGCTTATCTGTGAAATGCAGTTAACACATCAGCTGGACCTATTTCCTGAATGCAGGGTCACCCTTCTGTTATTTAAAGATGTAAAAAATGCGGGAGACTTGAGAAGAAAGGCCATGGAAGGCACCATCGATGGATCACTGATAAATCCTACAGTGGTAAATATAAATTGTAAGAATGAATGAGCTGGCTGGGTGCAGTGGCTCACGCCCATAATCCCAGCACTTTAAGAGGCCGAGGTGGGTGGATCACCTGAGGTCAGGAGTTGAAGACAAGCCTGGCCAACATAGTGAAACCCTGTCTCAACTAAAAATACAAAAATTAGCTGGACGTGGTGGCGGGTGCCTATAATCCCAGCTACTCGGGAGGCTGAGTCAGGAGAATCATTTGAACCCGGGCGGCGGAGGTTACGGTGAGTCAAGATTGCGCCATTGCACTCCAGCCTGGGCGACAAGAGTGAAACTGTCTCAAAAAAAAAAAAAAAAAGCCAGGCGTGGTGGCTCACGCCTGTAATCCCAGCACTTTGGGAGGCCGAGGTGGGCAGATCACGAGGTCAGGAGTTTGAGACCAGTCTGGCCAATATGGTGAAACCCTGTCTCTACTAAAAATACAAAAATTAGCTGAACGTGGTGGTGGGCACCTGTACTCCGGAGGCTGAGGCAGGATAATCGCTTGAGCCTGGGAGGCAGAGGTTGCAGTGAGCCGAGATCACGCCACTGCACTCCAGCCTGGGCAACAGAGCAAGACTGTGTCTCAAAACAAAACAAAACAAACAAACAAAAAAACAATGAATGAACCATACAGGCCATTTAAGTATACGTTAATATTTGTGATGTTATAGGGTAGCCTAAAATTCTGTCACTGTTAGGGAAAAAATTCTTGTCCAAGTCAGATGCAGCCAACCTGGACTATAACAGTGAATAGAGGCAGAAGTGCCAGGTCCTGCCCTAGGAAGGAGGAAAGGTTGTGGTCTGGGTCTAACATGGGAAATGCCTGGATCTCCAGCTTCTTATCTTTAAAATGGGGGTTCTTAACAAGACAGTCTGTAGAGGAGGCATAGCGTAGTGGTTAAGAGCACACACAGAGGCCAAGGGGCGTGGATTGCTTGAGGCCAGGAGTTTGAGACCAGTGTGGCCTACATAGTGAAACCCTGTCTCTACTAAAAATACAAAAAGTAGCTAGGCATGGTGGTGTGTGCTGGTAGTCCCAGCTACTCGGGAGGCTGAGGCACAAGAATCACTTGAACCTGGGAGGCGGAGGTTGCAGTGAGCTGAGATTGAGCCACTGCATTCCAGCCTGGGCGATGGAGCGAGACTCTGTCTCAAAAAAAAAAAAAAAAAAGCACAGGCAGTGGGATCATGTTACTGGGAATTAATCCCAGACCTACTACTTAGGACTTTGAACAAGACATAGCCAACCTTTATATAGTGCTTACTGCATTCCTAGTATTGTTCCAAGTGCTTTACGTATACTAACTCGCTTAATCTTCACAACAGCCTATGTAGTAAATACTGTTTTATGTGCCTCTAACAAATAAAATGCTAAGGAACTTGCCTAAGTTCCCTAGGTGATAGGTGGCAGAGATGGGATTCAAACTCAGACATTCTTTGCCTCAATTTCCTCATCAATTACATACTACTACTACTACTAATAGTATCAGTTTCATAGGGTAGTTTTGAGGATTAAAGAAAATAACACAAGTAAAATGTTTGGAATACGATCATGCCCATAATATTAGCCCTCAATTAATGTTATTTTAAAAAATTTTACTATTTGCATAAGTTCCTTGCAGCTTTAAAATTCTATGATTTTCTAACTACCCAGGCCCTTGGGATAATAGTTTTTTTTTGGTTTTTGTTTTTGTTTTTGTTTTGAGACAGAGTTTCACTCTTGTTGCCCAGGCTGGAGTGCAATGGTGCAATCTCGGCTCACTGCAACCTCCACCTCCTGGGTTCAAGCAATTCTCCTGCCTCAGCCTCCCGAGTAGCTGGGATTACAGGTGCGTGATACCACACCTAATTTTTTTATTTTTAGTAGAGATACAGTTTCGCCGTGTTGGCCAGGCTGGTCTTGAACTCCTGACCTCAGGTGACCCGCCCGCCTTGGCCTCCCAAAGTGCTGGGATTACAGGCGTGAGCCACCACGCCTAGCTGGGATAATAGTTTTGAAAATACAGACCATAAGAATTGTGATGAAGTAAACCAGCTTGACAGTGGAGTTAACCATGAGTTACCATGTGTTTTCAAGCACTGCAGATTCTCTATGTGTAATTAATTCTTTCTGCTCTCTTTGGTAGATTGTCGATCCATTTCAGATACTTGTGGCAGCAAACAAAGCAGTTCACCTCTACAAACTGGGAAAAATGAAGACAAGAACTCTATCTACTGAAATTATTTTCAACCTTTCCCCAAATAACAATGTAATGTAGACTTTCCTATTTCTGTTGACCTTGTCATAATAACATATGTGTTCCTCAGGGTTGGAGGCTAAATTCCTGCAAGCCAGTGGTTAGTAATAAACCAAAATAGTAGTGAAGAGAGCTCTGGACAGAGAGTTGAGGTTTACCCTGCCTCTTACTAAGACAGTTTACATATGAGTAAACACAAATTTAGCTAAATTAAGTGAGGTTAATTTTATCTGTTCTTACCATATAGGATCAGGAAGACCTCTCAAGTATTTTTGCTTAAGAAACTGACAGAAATCTAAATGATAAAACATTAGGCATGGATATTTTGTGTGCTAGCGTGCATATCTTTCCCTCTTCCCGTAAACTCCTTGAAGGTGGGATCCATGTCTTTTTAACATAACTATAACAGTCCTTAACACATCCTCACTCACACACCCAGTATGTAGGAAGAGTTTGTGGTTTGAAATACTTATAGTA
>NW_012102210.1:3127129-3139249 GCF_000951045.1 Mandrillus leucophaeus | reverse complement strand
CAAGCTCCGCTTTCCAGGTTCATGCCATTCTCCCGCCTCAGCCTCCGGAGTAGCTGGGACTACAGGCGCCTGCCACCACACCCGGCTAATTTCTTTTTTTTGTATTTTTAGTAGAGACGGGGTTTCACCGTGTTAGCCAGGATGGTCTCGATCTCCTGACATCGTGATCTGCCCGTCTCGGCCTCCCAAAGTGCTGGGATTACAGGCTTGAGCCACCGCACCCGGCCAGTAATGCTTTTTCAATGAAAGTTATCAAGCCAAAGACATCACACATGTAGCACATGAAAAAAATGACTGCAATTTTGCTGATGAATTTTTAGTATTACTGCTGCTATTAATAACAACCAGGTACTAATTTCATCTAGAGAAAAGTTTCGAAACCTGTGGCATAGGTTAAAATACAGATGATTGTAAAGTTTATAAAATGCAGTTATCTTAGCATGGTAATAGAGTTTCCCAGTACTTGGAATAAAATTTACTAATTATTGTTTCCTTGAGATCATTAGACATAATTCAGAAAACTCTTGAATTCAGTAAATGTCTGTTGAAATTTTCCCTGTTCCATTTGCAGTTCTAGGGGCAGAAGAGGCAAATATGTTCCCGAGGAGAGGCAGATAAACAAGTTAAAATGCCCTGAGATAAATGATATAATGGAAAAATGAATTCAAATCTAGGGGTACAGCAATGAAGCCATTGATTTTGGAGGGAGGAGGGTGTGGTAGGGAGTGACATCAGAAATGTGGACCTTGAAGCATGTGTTCAGCAGCCAAGCCATGGGGAGAAGGGACATGCGAGCAGAGGACAAAGCTTGAGCACAGGCAGAAGGGCATGAAATGTGACTGGGCCCCCAGGCAGGCCAGACTGGCCAGGAGGCAGAAGCGCCTGGCTGGAGAGCCACTTGGCACCAGAGGGAGGAGGTGTTCTTTTGTGCAGCACCAAGAGGCTGGGCTTGATTCCATAGGAACAAGGCGTAACTTGAAGCAGGGAGTACTTTCGAGGAAGTACCAATGGATGTTGGAAAGGAATCATCAAAGTGAAAAACTAAGCAGTGAGAACTTTTAGGACATGAAAAATAAGAGCCTGACCAAGGAAGAAGGCAGATCAGGAAATGTTTCAGACATAGGAAACAATGGTTAATTATCTTGTTTTTTTTTGTTTTTGTTTTTTTTCATTTTGTTTCTCTTAGATTTCAGAGGCTTTGAAAAAATTTGGTATCTCAGCAAATGACACTTCAATTCTAATTGTTTACATTGAAGAGGGAGAAAAACAAATAAATCAAGAATACCTAATATCTCAAGTGGAAGGTCATCAGGTTTCTCTGAAAAGTCTTCCTGAGATAACAAATGTTACGGAAGTCCAAAAGGTTTGTTTGCCAGTCCATATTTTTAGAAAGAGTGTGACAGATGAGCAACAATGCTGATACTGTTTGCTTATTGATCACCAGGGCTCCTTGTTTTTTGAACTTTTGAGAAAGTTAATCTAATTTTTTAAATTACTAAAAAATAATTTTAGATACAAAGAACTGGGAGGTATGGGTTTATGTAAAATATAATTACAAACTCAGCTGATACAACCATTCTCCACATTAAGAAAGAGAATACCTTTCTTTTTTTTTTTTTTTTTTTTTTTTTTTCTGAGACGGAGTCTCACTCTGTCTCCCGAGCTGGATGCAGTGGCCGGATCTCAGCTCACTGCAAGCTCCGCCTCCCGGGTTCACGCCATTCTCCTGCCTCAGCCTCCCGAGTAGCTGGGACTACAGGCACCCGCCACCTCGCCCGGCTAGTTTTTTGTATTTTTTAGTAGAGACAGGGTTTCACCATGTTCGCCAGGATGGTCTCGATCTCCTGACCTCGTGATCCGCCCGTCTTGGCCTCCCAAAGTGCTGGGATTACAGGCTTGAGCCACCGCGCCCGGTCGAGAATACCTTTCAATATCAAACTTACATAGTATATTTAAAATGTAAAATAAATTTAGTATGAAGTTAATATCTAGATATGTGCTTTTAAATGGATAGAAATTTGGTTTTTATGTTCTTGAGAGTTACCCCCATAGCAGCAATTTAAAGGGAATACAAGTAATGAATTGCCATCTACTTGGAATATTTTAATCACATTTGTTGTTTGTTATACTATGAACCCAATAATTGAATGAGGAATAATTTCACTTACACATGTTTGTATAATGACAATTAGTAGTGAATGATGATATCAGCAAGTCATAATTTGTCTTTCATTTTTACAGATATATAAACTCTCTTCACAAGAAGAAAGTATTGGGACATTATTGGATGGTATCATTTGTAGAATGTCAACAAAAGATGTTTTGTGAAATATCAGAAATATTAACAAAACTCAGCATTAAAGAAAACATTGATTTTTCTTCCCTGATTATAAAACTAATATATGTGCATTATCGAAAAGTTTAAATCACAGAATGGTATAAAAAAGAAAAAAAAAAAGGCCAGGCACGGTGGCTCATGCCTGAAATCCTAGCAATTTGGGAGGTTGAGGCAGGCGGATCCCCTGAGGTCAGGAGTTCAAGACCAGCCTGGCCAACATGGTGAAAACCCATCTGTACTAAAATTTAAAAATTAGCTAGGCATGGTGGCAGGTGCCTGTAATCCCAGCTATTCGGGAGGCTGAGAGAGGAGAATCACTTGAACCCGGGAGGCAGAGGTTGCAGTGAGCTGAGATCGCTCCATTGCACTCCAGCCTGGGCAGCTGAGCGAGACTCCGTCTCAAAAAAAAAAGGAAACCAGTTGTAGTCCTACCTTATAGTATTTTAAAAGATAATCAGTTACTATTACTTGTTATTGCCTTTTAGAGTTCTGTTTCTATTCAAATATATTTTATTTTTATATAATTGGAATAAAAATTGTAAACACTTAGGGAATGCCTACAGTGTACTAGGTTCTTGCCTTAGTGATAATTATTTTTTTTTTAGAGATATGGTCTCACAGTGTTGCCCAGATTGATCTCCAACTCCTGGACTCAAGTGATGCTTCTGCTGTGCCTCCCAAAGCACTGGAATTACAGGCATGAGCCACCGAGCCCAGCTGGTTATTGTTTTTGTTTTTAAATTTTTTGCCTTGGCGATTTTATATCCATCAGTTCACCTCCCTCTCCATACTTACCATGGCTACTCCAGCTCACCCCTTGCAAGCCTCTGGATGCTGGTTCTAAGTGTCTTTCACTTGTATGAACTGATTTAATTCTTGCAGCAACCTTATGAGGCAGATACTGTTATTACCCCCATTTTACACACAAGGCCCAGGGGCAGCTCCTGTGCAGAGGCCTGGCTGGTGGCTCCAGCTGAGGGTGGTCACTCAGAGGGACACCTTGGCAGAGCTCCCACCCTTCCTGGCAGAGGCCCAAGTGGAAGTGGGGGTGTTCCACGTGGGAAGAAGAAAGGTTGTGCCAGGGGGACTCTGAGGGTGCACATGGAGCCTGGGCAAGGTGGGGGCAGCCAGGGCCACAGCAGGACTGGTGCCCCTGCTCCCTAAGAACCCCCAACAACCCTAACCTTGCAGTGCCACTGTGAACCTGCCATTGCCCCTTGGCCTCTAGAGGGCAAAGAGCCGTGTGTGGGAGGGGGAGGCAGAACGCAACCCCAAGAAGTCAGCCCCCAGCTGCTGAGGCCGGTCCATGGCCCCAGCCTGGAGCCTGCCTCAGCACTTTTCTGAGCACCCTCACCTCATCCCCGACCCCATCAGGTTCTTGGGAGGCCTCTGTCTTTCTCCTCCACATTCACATTCACCTTGTCCAACACCTGGCCCCCTGGCAGGATCCTCATCTCCCAGTCTCCCTTCTTCGGAGGTGCACTGGGCAAGCGGAGCCAGGCCTCTTGGGGTCCCCGGAGTGGAAGGAGGTACAGAATGGGATGGGGAAAGTATAACTGCCACACACACACACCCAGGAATGTCAGCAATGAAAAGAATGAATTCCTCTTTCCAGGAAGTATGGAGTCCCAGGAAGACTCTTAAGTTCTGCTACTGATGGATGTAGAGTGTGAAAGGCCTAGGCATGGGTTCCTTCCCAGCTGCCTGACCCCCAAAGTTCGTCCTGTGGTGGTAGGGAAATAGAATTACAAACAATCTATCCCAGCAAGCCTATCTCTGCAGAGATAGAAGAGGAAGAAAACACTTTCATCATTGAAGAGGCGTGAACTCAGAGTGAGATGCGCATCACAGGCAATGACCCGTTAAGATGCTGCAAAGACAGAAAGAAATCTCATTGCCAGTCTAGCCAGTGGGTCCAACCCATTGCTCACTGCACACCTTCTCAAGAAGAGTAATGCCTAGTCCTCAGATCAGTGGACTGCACAGCACCTTTGGCCACACCCGTTTCATCGGAGATTCAACCTCAATTTACCTGACCACCTGCGTTTGCTAATTACCTTGTTACAAAGGAAAATAAACTCTTGCCTTCATGACAGGAGGTAGATTTACCACTCACAGCAGATGTTAGGCCCCCACCGTCCCACAGAGACTGGCCGATAGGGCCCTGGCTGCTCTGATGATGATGTTTCAAAGATGGACTCTCAGTCCTTCAGGAACACAGTCCTGGGTTGTAAAGCTGGCAAGAGGCTTATTTAGCTGTCAGAAAGCTTTGCATGCCCCTCAAAGGGGCAGAGGAAGATTTACAGTAAGTTTTCCAAAGAAAATGCTCTAAGGGAGAGAGGACACTGCTTCCCTTTTTTTTAACAGGGAGAATTAAGCCTCTTCATTGTCTTTACTCTTTTTTTTTTTTTTTTCAGTTGCCCTAACAGTTTCCGAGAGCGGTGTTCCGTGATTCCTCAGTCTCGACACCAGTTCCTCTGAGACTAACACAGGGTCTTTGGTGTGAAAATTTCTGTTTTTCCTTACTGCTTAAAATAAAATAAAACAGCCACTCAGCTTGCTTAGTATTTTGCATAAATCTGCAGTTCCCTTCAAGAAAAATTTAGCTCTGAGGAAGTAAAGTGAGATGTGGTTAAGGCAGCTCCCCAGGCTGGGCTGCTGGTTGGCCCCCACCCCTCATGTAGGCTTCCCTGGTCATGTCTCACTGTCACAAAGTAAGACCTGAATATGAAGCTTTCACCTGCAGCCTAAATCCACGCGCCTTTGGGTTTGCGCTTCGGGCATTGTCTGCAGCAAGTGCTCAGTTCCAGGCCAGCTTCCAGAAGCTCCAGGACTCATCCGTTTATTCAGGAATTGAAAATGAACTGGAACTGAGGACTTTTAAACTGGAGGACATTTCAGAAATGATCAAATTTTAACAGTTCCCAAGCTTTCGGAATCACAGAGACCTTTGAAGATCTGATGTAGAAAGTGAGCCCACAGATTTGCACACCATTGTGAGTTTAAGGAGCCTCTGAGTTGCCCAGGAAGTAGCCCTTCACATTTGGTTGAGGAGGCTGCAGCTGAGCCCTGTCTCCTGAGGCAGAGGTTTGGGCTTTTAGTGGGAGAAATAGCACCCACGTCACAGGAGGCAACAGAAGCTCACTGGCTACACTAAGTCTGATTAAGAAAACTCTGGTGAGCGTTTTTGAGAGGCTGCACTTTAGAGGCTTTGTTTCAGGTTTTCTGTGTGGCTGATCAGTTCTGTGTTCAAGGCTGGCTGCCAGGAGTGGACTTGAATTGCTGGGCCTACACATCAGTGCTGCAGAGAGGCAGACGAACTGCAACAATAGTCTCTTCCCTCTGTCCCACTGAGGACAGTCTCAGTGACAGGAGCCTCTGTCCCTGACCCCAAACCGTCCTGTCCTCCACTCTGTGGGCTTCTGAAAGGAACAGAAAGGGCCAAGGCCGGACCTGCACCTGCACCTAGGGAAAGGAATCTCAGCAGAAGCCGGGGAGCCCACAGCTCCCTTACCCCATAAGCCATGGGGTTTAGGGTTCAGGAAAATCCAGCCAACTCCCCTGCACTGTGCTGTGAGGCTGCCCTAAGGCCTGCAATCCTGAGACCCCAACCAATGGAACAGGCTCCCACTCAGTCAAGGGGACCCCAGGGAAAACTGAAAAAATGAATTCCTGGCCATGATGGAAGGGGAGGTGAGAGAAGCCTCATGAGAGCCCTGCACCTTTGGAGTATAAAATAAGCATCGTGAGATTATTCAGAATGGATTCTGACAATCAGGTACAGATTATGAACAAGACCTGAGGCCATGCAAAGCAAGAATTAACACACACCGTAGAAACCACAGAGTCTCCTTCAATGGGTTTTAAATTGACCCAGGATGCTGTGGTTGACTTTCCTTCCTGACTCTGGGACAGCATCACATGGCAGAGGCAGACGCTCTCTCTGAACTGAAGCATTCCTTTGTACCAACTTCATGTCTTTAGACAAAGCTGAACTCTCAACCAAATGCCAATCGGAAAATCTTTGAATCCACCTATGACCTATAATGCCCTGACTTCAAGATATCCCACCTTGTTAGGCCAAGTCAATGTATACCTTCCATGGATGGATTTATGATGTTACTCCAATTCCTGTCCCCTCAAATGTAGAAAACGACTGCCCCGGCACACGTTTTCAGGACCTCTTGAGATTCCCCAGACTGTGGTCACTCATTGGCTCAGAAGATACCTCTTACAGACCATTTTTTAAGAGTTTGGTGTTTTTGTTAACAAGCCCAACCACAGGCCTTGGCAAACCCTTTGCTCAGCTTGGGAATTCCCAGACCAGCTACAGGCCACCGTCTTCCCCTCCCAACCAGCACACTCTTCGTCTCCATCCACTATCAGCTCCACCTGTGCTCACCTGGATGGGCCTCTGCCGGCTGCCAATCCGCACCAGTTTCCCACCCCCTCCTGACCGCAGGGCACCCCTCTGTGGGCAGTGCTCATTGTTACTCAGCCCCTCAGTCCTTGAGCTCCCTGAAGTTCTCCATCTCTATGGGGTGCTGGTATCCTTGGGCCAGGACTCCTTTAGTATAACCTGGCTCCTTCTGTGAAATGTACAGTCCCCAGAAAGTGTGACTGAGTCCCCATGTAAACCTCCTCTGTCACCTGGAATGCGGGGCATAGCCCTCACCTTTCTGCTGGTGGTGAGCAAGGAAGCAGACAGCTTCAACTGGGCTGGCAAACACCCGATGTCCTATACGGTGCCAGTCTTGGGAGGAAGCTGATGCCGTGCACAGAATGGCAGAAAAACACCAGGTCAAACCCACTTTCAGGTTATCCTGTCTTCGTAGAGTTGGTGGTTTCCTGAGCCATTAGATCACCTCTATTAAGGCAATTTTAGGTGGCTTTTTGATACCTGCAATGTAAAACTCCTGACTGTCAAGTTCAGTCTTCTAACAAAGTTATTCTGGATGTGACGTCTCCACCATCGTCCTGTTCCCAGAGCCCCATCAGGTGTGTCCTCCTGGGTGGCAGCCACACCTCCGACATCTGGTGCCTTCGTGCCAAGCCCAGGCCCAGCACACTGCAGATCCTCAGCCTGCTGGGCTCCTCTGCTCCAGGCTCATTCCCTGTGACCACATAGGGGAATGCACTCGGGAACGCACTCCCTACTGTGTTACAACCTAGCTCTTTGACCCTAGGGTTTATGATTATCAAAAATTCAGGAGCCAACCAATGAGGGGGCAGCAAGCCTGCTTTCCAGAGGTGGGCAGGCCCTGGACACTATCTCCTGGATGCTAGTGAGCAGCTGAAAGCTGAAGCTGCCTGGACACTCAAGGCTCTTGTGGCAGGTGAGAGGACTGGGTGGAAGGACAGTGCTCTGAGCATGCACCTTCCTTGGGATCTGGAGGCTGGGCTGTTTTTTTTGTGCTTGGCTCTTATGCCCCCTCAGCAACTGAAACATTTGTTATCAAGGGGGAAGGAGTCTTTGCTGAAACGTGTGCTTGGACACAGGACTACATAAACCTGTATTTAACACAGAAAGATGTCTATTATGATATATTAAATGAACAGTTTCAAAACAAAAGTTGGAAATAAGAGTTTCAAATCACTTGGTATAATTCCATTTTTTTAAATAAAGGTATGCGAATCATAAAATATAAAACTGGAAGATTATATATAAAAAAGTTAATCAGGACTGTTTCAGGATGGGGAGAATTGTGGATGAACTTCAAGGCCTTTTTACTTTCTATGTTATCTGAATTCTTTATATTTAACTATCCTTTTACCTTTATACTTAATAAAAGATTAAATATTTGGCAATAGAAAGATGTAAGGCGGCAGAAACATCAACAGAAGCCATCTTGTCACACTTGTCCTCCCCAGTCCCTGTGAGGAACAACTAAAGCATGGTTCCAGTGAAGAGGAAGCAGCCATTAGAAACAGAGAAGCTGAGTAAATAGGAGAGAGAGAAACACTGAGAAAACAGATGATGGATTTTAGGAAATAGACAGGCATAGTGAATCTCCTCTTCCGTAACTGAAATATACAGACAAACAAAACATGAAAAGAATCTTCAGAATCCAGAGAAGGGGCTCAATTCATATCACAAATTTAGAGCTAATACACAGCTCTTTCTCCACAAAGGATCATACCTACAGGGGGTGAAAGGTAAGTCATTACATTCAAAATACCCTACTGATAGCCCACTTTTGACAGAAAAGGTGACTGAGGTAATATGTGGCCCAGGAGAAAGAGATAAACTTCTCAACTAGAGACATGCAACCCTGTTTAAAAAAGAAAAAAGCATTTCTGCCCTAGCTTGAATGAAGATTAATCATATACCCCTTCTAGCCAGAAAGAAATCAGAAAAATGTCTGGAAAATTATCTCTTAGATCTAAATATCTTAGCTACATTATAAAGATTTGCTAGAAAAAAAAAAATCAGGTCCAGCAATATTACTGTACACAAGGCAAGTCACCAAAGCAGCCAACAGCCACCTTAAAGTACCAAAGCAAAACCTCAAGGGCACGTCCCATAGAACTAGATATTTCCCTTACCCTGCAAGTGGTGAAGCAGCATCAATTTGTGAGTTTTAAAACAATCGCAGAGAAGAATGTCACTTCAGGAGGTTGTACAGAGTCCTAGAATCACCTACTCCCTCTCTGGCCTCCCCAAGCTCCAAGGAACAAAATTAATACAAACCACACACAATTACCAGTCATGTCCTGGGAAGGGGATTCAAACAGCAACTTATAAACATGTATAAGGCAGTTACAGATAATTCAACCACATTACCATGGGCAACTAAATGGTTTCCATAGTGAGTGAGAGCCCCTGGGGGATTTACACTTCCTGCGGGACCTGTGCAATCCTGGGATGGGAGATTCCTCCTGAACCCTAGGAATATAGACTGACACAGAGAGCTGTCCAGAGAATTTACGGAGGCAACACTCAAGTCCACAAGGGACCTCCATAGGCGTTGGACCCCAGAGCAGCCTGGTGACATCTGCCATACCCCTAATACAGGCTGCAGTTGTGGTGCCTGGGGGTGATAAGATTGCTCAATTCCCCCTCACAAGACAATGCTTGATGCCAGCTTCTAGCACAGTGACCCCACTTCTGTCTAAACTCTGCGGATGGGTGCAGCCCCATGTTCTCCTAGGAAGCATCCAGATGGTGGAGTGAGTGGCTCCAGCTACTCCTGCTGCTCATAGCTGGGAGGTGCATACTTGGTGGGGCTTCCTACATAGCAAACCCATTTTTGCCTCAACTCTTTAGGTGGGCAGAGCCCTGTCTTCCCCTGGGAAGCACTCAGATGGTAAAGCAGGTCACTCCACCCACTCCTGCTCCTCTAGCTGTGTGGGACACACCATCTGGAGCTCCAAGCATAGTGGACCCACCTCTGTCTAAATTCTGTTAGTGGCACAGCTCTGTGTTTCCCTAGGAGGCACCCACATGGTGGAAAACTAACAGTGAAATTCTGGCCTTAAACTGGACACTTAACCAATTGGAGCTAGTAAATATCTACAGAATACTCCACCCAACAACCACAGAATATATAATCTTCTCATCCACACGCAGAATATATTATAAGATGCACCACATGCTTGCCCATAAAGCTCTCAATAAATTTTAAAAAAAGAACCATATCAAGTATACTGTTGGACCACAGTGCAATAAAAACAGAATTCAATACCAAGGTGATCTCTCAAAATAACACAAAAACATGGAAATTAAAGCACTTGCTTCTGAATCACTCTTGGGTGAGCAATGAAATTAAGGCAGAAATTTAAAATTATTTGAAATTAATGAAAATAGAGACACAAATTACCAAAACTCTTGGGTTACAGCTAAAGTGGTGTTAAGAGGAAAGTTTATAGTGCTAACTGCCTTCATCAAGAGGTTAGAAAGATCTCAAATTAACCATCTAACACTGCACCTTAGAGGAACTAGATTAAAAAAAAAAAACAGCAATTCAACTTCAAAGGTAGTAGAAGAAAAGAAATAGCTAAAATCAGAGACAAGCTCAATTAAATTGAGACCCAAAAGTCCCTATCAAAAGACCAATGAAATGAAGAGTTGCTTTTTTGAAAGAATAAGCAAGACTGATAGATCACTAGCTAGATTAACAAAGAAAAAAAGTAGAAAATACAAATAAGCCCACTCAGAAATGACAAAGATGACATTACAACAGGTCCCACAAAAACACAAAAGATCCTCAAAGACTATTACAAACACCTCTATGCACACATATAAGAACATTCAGAGAAAATGGTTAAATTTCTGGAAACACACAACCTACCAAGACTGAACCAGGAAGAAAGTGAAAACTTGAACAGACCAATAACAATAACAGACCAAGGAATTGAATCAGTAATTTAAAAAAAAAAAACAAACTGCCAACTAAAAAAAGCCCTAGATGAGTTAGAGTCACAGCTGAATTCTACCAGACATACAAAGAACTTATATAAATCCTACTGAAACTATCCTAAAAAAACGAGGAGAAGGGGCTTTTCCCTAACTCCTTATACAAGGCTAGCATCATCTTGATATCAAAATTTGGCAGAGACACGATGAAAAAAGAAAACTTCAGGCCAATATCACTGAAGAACATAGATACAAAAATTCTCAACAAAATACTAGCAAACTGAATCCTGAAGCACATCAAAAAAGTTCATTCACCACCACCAAGTATAGTTTATTCCTGGGATGAAAGGTTGATCCCACATATGCAAATGCATAAATGTGATTCACCACATAAACAGAATTTAAAAACTATATGATCATCTCAGTAGACGCGCAAAACATTTTCCATGAAATCCAACACCCCTTCATGATAAAAACCCTTAACAGACAAGGCATTGAAGGAACACACCTCAAAATAATAAGAGCTATCTATGACTAACATAGAGCCAATATCATACTGAATAGGCAAAAGTTGGAAGTACTCCCCCTGAGAACTGGAATAAGACAAGGATGCCCATTCTCACCACTTCTAGTACTGAAAGTCTGAGCCAGAGCAATTAGGGAAGAGAAAGAAGTGAAAGGCATCCAAATAGGAAAACAAGATGTCAAACTATCTCTCTTTGCTGATAATATGAGTTACATAGAATACCTTAAAGACTACACCAAAAACCTCCAGGAACTGATGAACAAATTCAGTAAAGTTTCAGGATACAAAATCAGTAGCATTTCTCTACATCAATAACGTTCTAGCTGAGAACCAAATGAAGAACACAATCCCATTTACAATAACCGCAAAAAATGAAATACCTAATCAAGGAGGTGAAAGATCTCTATAAGGAGAACTATAAAACATTGCTGAATGAAATCAGAGATGACAAATAAATGGAAAAAATTCCATGCTTGTGGATGAGAAGAATCAATATTATTGTTAAAATGGCCATACTTCCCAAAGCAATTTACAGATTCAGTGCTATCCCTATCAAAATAGCAATAGCATTTTTCACAGAATTGGAAACATGTATTCTAAAATTCATTTGGAACCAAACAAGAACTGAAATAGTCAAAGCAATCCTAAGCAAAAAGAACAAAGCCAAAGGCATCACATTACCCAGCTTCAAACTATACTATAAGGCTACAGAAACCAAAACAGCACGGTACTGGTACAAAAACAGACCAATAGACCAATGGAACAGAATAGAGAACTCAGAAATAAACCTGCACACCTACAACCATCTGACCTTCAAAAAATTGGCAAGAATAAGCAATGAGGAAACAACTCTGTATTCAATAAATGGTGCTGGGATAACTGGCTAGCCATATATAGAAG
>NW_012102210.1:3124082-3126344 GCF_000951045.1 Mandrillus leucophaeus | reverse complement strand
TAAAAATCATAAGATATCCTGAACACCCAAAACAATTTTGAAAGAGAACAACAATGCTGGAGGACTCACACTTCCTGATTTTAAAACATATTACTAGCTGGGCACAGCATCTCAGATCTATAATCTCAGGACTTCTGGAGACCAAGACTGGAGGATCACTTGAGCCCAGAAGTTTGATATCAGCCCGGGAAACATAGTGAGACCCCATCTCTACAAAAAACAAACAAACCAAAATAACCAACAACAACCAAAACCCAAACATATTACCAAAGGTGCAATAATCAAGACAGTGTGATAGTAGCATAAAGACAGATGAATAGACCAATGAAATATGCTAAAGTGCCCAGAAATAAACTCTCATATATATGGTCAAATCATTTTCATTTTTTGAGACAGTCTTGCTGTGTTGTCCAGGCTGGAGTGCAGTGGCATGATCTTGGCTCACTGCAACCTCTGCCTCCTGGGTTCAAGTGATTCTCCTGTATCAGCCTCCTGAGTGGCTAGGACTACAGACTATAAAAAGTCTTAGAAGAAAACATAGAGGAAGGGCTTTGTGACATTGAATATGGCAATGCTTTCTTGGATATGACACCAAAAGCACAGGCAACAAAGGCAAAAATAGACAAATAGGACCACACCAGTCTTAACTTGTGCATCAGGGGACACAATCAACAGAGTAAAAGATAACCTATAGGATGGCAGAAAATATTTGCAGATCATGATTCTGATATACACAATACACAAATAACTCTCAGAATTCTACAAGGACAACAAAATCAATAAGCTGACCAAAAATGGGCAAAGAAATTGAATAGACATTTCTCCAGAGTTGATATACAAATGGCCAACAAGCATGTGAAAAGATGCTCTGTATCACTAATCATCAGAGCAATGCAAATCAGAACAACAATTAAATATCACCTCACACCCACTAGGACGGCTATTACCAAAAAAAAAAAAGAAAATAACAGGTGTTGGTGAGGATGTGGAGAAAATGAGTCACATGTGCGCTGTTGGTGTCATTGTAAAATGGCACAATTGCTCTGGAAATCAGTACTGAGGTTCCTCCAAAAGTGAAAATTAGAACCACCATTTGATTCAGCAATCCCTCTTCTGAGTATGTCTTCAAAAGCACAGTAAGCAGGGACTCAGAAAGCTATTAGCATACCCATATTCACAGCAGCACAACTCACAATAGGCAAAAGGTGGAAGCAACACAGATGCCCATCCACTGAGGAATGGATAAATAAATGTGGCACACACAACCCATGGAAAATTATCCTGACTTAAAAAGGGAGGAAATTCTGTCACATGCTGCAACATGGATGAATCTTAAGGATCTTATGCTAAGTGAAATAAGTCAGTCACTAAAGGGTAGATATTTTATTTCACTAATAACACAAAATCAGGAATTAAAAGATATTTCTTATCTTCCAAACTTGGTGTCGACAAATTCACAGAGACAGAAAGTAGAATGGTGGTTACCAGAAGCTGGGGGAGGAGGATGAGGGAAGTTGTTATTCAATGGATATAGAGTTTCAGGTTTGCAATATTAAAATGTTCTAGAGATCTGTCTCACAACAATGTGAATATATTTAACGTTACTGACCTGTACACTTAAGAATGCTTAAGATGGCAAACTTTATGTTAGGTGTTTTTTACTCCTCCTCACCATTTGAAATGGAATTTAGTTAAACAAACATTAACTTAATACGTTTACCAGGGGAGGAAAAAAAAAAAAACAAACATTAACTTAATACGTTTACCAGGGGAGGAAAAAAAAAAAGGAAAATGAAAAAATTTAAACCAAACATATTTGTTACAACAATGAACTTAAGTAGAACTCACTTCAAAAAAAGACCTTCAAATTGGGTGAGGGAAAAAAAGTTAAATTCAAGTAGCTGCTACTTACACTTGAGCAAAGTGACTGAGAAAAGCCAAAAGTAAAAGGATAGACAAAGAGCAATGGTGCAAATCCACATTTAAAAAACTGTATTGGATGAAGTAGAAACAAAGGCAAAACATATTCAAAATGTAAAACAAAAGTTCCTTTATATGATTTATGGTACGATTCACAGTGAAAAAAGTGTCATTAATATTCATGCCATTAATATTTATGTGCCAGACATAAAATAAAAATCTATATAACCAGGCTGGGTGCGGTGGCTTGTGCCTGTAATCCCAGCACTTTGGGAAGCCAAGGCGGGTGGACCGCTTGAGGGCAGGAGTTTGAGACCATCCTGGCCAACGTGGTGAAACCCC
>NW_012102210.1:3073801-3124007 GCF_000951045.1 Mandrillus leucophaeus | reverse complement strand
TGTGTGTGTGTGTGTGTATACACACGCATATAACCATTCAATTAACAAAAGATACATTCAATTAACTTAAAATATACTCTTTGAAGTTCTCAACAGATTAAAAAAATCAATATTCAGGAAGAATATAATTAATGTAATTAATAAAATGATTTAATAGATGTATATTAAGAAATGCATCATTAGGTGATTTCATTTTGTGTGAACTTCATAGCGTATGCTTACTCAAACCTAGATGGCACAGCCGACTACACGTCTAGGCTGTCAGGTACAGGTTGCTCCTAGGCTACAAAACTGTACAGCATGGTATTCTACTGAATACTGTAGGTAATTTTAACACAGTGGTATTTGTGTATCTAAAATATCTACATAAAGAAAAGGTGTAGGAAAAATATACTATTATAATCTCATGGGACTGCTATCATTTATATGTTCTGTGGCTGACTGAAATGTTGTGTGGAATCTGACAGTGACTGCAGTGTCATAGTCTATTTGGAAACTCTACCTTCTTTAAAACACCCATGGATTACTTATATTTAGCCACAAAGAAAACCTCTATGTATCCTTAAAACACAAATAGAACACAATACAGTCTCTATCTAATCACAATACATTAAAATTATAACTTAATAAGTAATGACAATAAATCCAACATGGAATTATGAAAAAGTTATCTCTTACATGTCTTTTGAATCAAATAGAAAATGCAAAGCTACAGTTAGATAACATCTAGAAAGCATTACCAATAAGAATACTAATAGGTACAAATATACTGGCTATATACACCTGATTTCCACTTCGATATCTAGAAAGTTGGATACAATATTGCTCCCCACCTTATAACATGACAACAATGGCAAAAGGATAGAAACGGCAAGTTTTTAACTTTTCTGAAAGCCAGCAGCAAGTTGAGGAGTGGAGGGAAGAGAGCATGAGGCAGGCTTGGTACTGATTGTGCCTTGGCCCTAGGCCAGCTCTCAGGACAGCCTGCTCTGCCCAGGTCCTTTCAGGTTCCAATGACTCTCCCTCCTCCTCAGACTATGGGTTCCTGTGCCATCCTTGTTGCTCCCCTCTACCCATCCACATCTTCATAATTAGTCCTTTGATTACCTATGTCTATAAAGCTACTTGAAGTGTTGGGACCTGGTATCTTCTCCTGTAGAGAACTTGTTAAAAGGTTGGGTTAAAGAATGTGTCCTCTCTGAAGAGCTAGGACCATCGCCCTCGGATTTCGGGACATCTAACCAAGGAAGACCTATCTGTCTACTTTCATTCCCCTTCAAATGATAAGTCCAGGGCACTGATCTGATGTTGGGTTATTGATGAGAGATCGGGGGAGATGATGTCCTTTCCAGGAACCTACGTTAAATGTAGGTTTAACGTAGTTAAATCGATTTTTCTCTTCCTCCTGAGACTTCCAGAATGTACTGCCGCTGGATTGTCCATCTTCCGTCTCACTGGCCGCTTTCCAGCTGGGCTGATCCAGTGGAGGAGAGATCTTCCTGGATGCAGCATGGGGTGGCACTGACACGCCGCTCTCAAACCCCACAGCTCTGGGAATAACAGCGACTCCAACAATGCAATGAGCTATTATAATCAGGTTCCTGGGAGCAATAGAAAGACACATAAAATAGTTTATCAGAGTAGTTAAACTGTTAATGTCTAGTCTAACTAACTATGGCAAGTTAATTATTAAGTAAGCAAGAAACAGCAGCAATACAAGTGTTTAATGAGAAATGCAAAGGCTTCAAAGGAGAGAGGGACTCGGACCCGATTCATCTGGTTGGGTGGTCAGAAGTGGACGGGGCAGGTAGCACTAAACTGGATCTTGAAGAAGAAATAGAGCCTTAGTCACATATGGGAATTTGGCCAAGTATGTCCTGACCACTGGCAACAGGATGGGGGTGATGGGGCCTTACTGGTGAATCTTACGCACCTCCAGACAGAGCTGCTTCTCTGGGCTTGTGAGGCTTTATGCGAATTCCAGACTCACTAAACACTTGTCAAACCCCTGCCTGCAGGGTCAGCACAGTGTACTGAAAAAGTAAAACAGTGCAGGCTTTGGGGCCAGAGCTACCTTAGGTTTGAGCTTTCACTTCCCATGTGGGGCCGTGGAGAGGAAATCTCAGGTTTCTGGGCCTCAGTTTCCCATTTGCCAAATGGGGATGTTAATAATACCAACCTTAGCTCCAAGGCTGTTGTGAACATGAAATTGCACAACGTGGGAAACCGTCTTTCTCACAGTGCCAAGCATCTAATAACTTCTTGGTGAAAAACAGCTATTGCTTCTTCCCTTTATGTTCTAGGCAGTAGTGCTGAGGCAGGCAGTGGAGTAAAATTAGACTGACTGCTGGTGGGAAAGTAAACTACGGCTGACAGTTTGGAAAACAGTTTGGCATTTCCTCAAAATGTTACACAGGATTAAAATATGAACCAGCAATTTTGCTCTCAGGTATACATCAAAAGAATTGATCATGGTATTCAAACAACTGCTCGTACGTGAATGTTCACAGCAGCACCATTCACAATAACCAAAAAGTAGAAACAACCCTAATGTCCATCAACGAATGAATGGATAAAGAAAGTGCAGTATAAACATACACGGAATATTATTGAGCCCTAAAGAGGAATGAAGTACTGATGCATGATGCAACATGAATGAATTTTGAAAACATTAACTGAAAGAAGCCACATAAAAGGTCAGATATTGGAGGTGAGAGAGCTGCACCGGCCACCTTTGGAGTGGAGCCCAGGGACAGAGTGAGTGAGTCTTCCCTCCAATTAGCAAGTGCCTTCCTGTGCGTGTCTGAGTGTAAGGGGTGCTTTCTACCGGGCATAGAAGAAGGCTGGGTTATAGATAAGGATGGAGTTCAGATGCTGCATGGTGATACTGAGCCTGGGAAGCCTAAGTTTCATCACAGAACTGGCTCCTCATTGGCTCTCTTCTCCTCCAGCTCCAACCTGTCAGATTCTGTCCTTACTGAACAGAAGAGGCAACTGCTGGACAACTGCTTATCCTTTCTCTCCTCCTCGAAGATACAACGCCTGTTTCCTGACCCTCACTCTTAGTTGATAATATGCTTTCCTAGTTCATTGTTAAAAACCAAAACACAACAGAAGAGGCAATGGCAGCACATAACACATTGTCAGTCCCTGTTCACATTCCTGCCTGCCCCTTTTGCATGACTGTCTCTTACAGGCCAGCCCCTCCCAACCAATCAAGAGCACTGTCCCAAATGTACCCCCACCCCTATACCATCACTGTTTGGCTTGCCTCTGGATCTCTTCAGCAAACAATTATTTCACCTACATACCAGAAAGCAAAACCTTTTTTTAACTCTTATTTTAGGTTCAGGGGTACAGGTGCAGGTTTGTTATATAGGTAAATTCATGTCATGGGAGTTTATGGTACAGATTATTTCATCACCCATTTCCTAAACCTAGTACCCAATAATTATTTTTTCTGCTCCTCTCCTTCCTACCACTCTCCACCCTGAAGAAGGCCCCAGTGTCTGTTGTTTCCTTCTTTGTATTCAGAAGTTCTCATCATTTAGCTCCCACTTATGAGTGAGAACATGTGGTGTTTGATTTTTTTTTTTTCCCCCTTTTTGAGACAGAGTTTCACTTTTGTTGCCCAGGCTGGAGTGCAATGGCATGATCTCAGCTCACCACAACTTCCGCCTCCTGGGTTCAAGCGATTCTCCTGCCTCAGCTTCGTAAGTAGCTGGGATTACAGGCATGCGCCACCAAGTCTGGCTAATTTTTTTTGTATTTTTAGTAGAGTCGGGGTTTCTCCATGTTGGTCAGGCTGGTCACGAACTCCCGACCTCAGGTGATCCGCCTGCTTCGGCCTCCCAAAGTGCTGGGATTACAGGCGTGAGCCACCGCGCCCAGTCTTGTTTCTGTTCCTGAGTTAGTTTGGTAAAGATAAGGGCCTCCAGCTCCATCTATGTTCCTGCAAACACATGATCTTGTTCTTTTTAATGGCTGCATAGTATTCCATGGTGTATATGTACCACATTTTCTTTATCCACTCTGTCATTAATGGGCCTCTAGGTTGATTGCACATCTTTGCTATTGTGAATACTGCTGCAGTGAACATTCACATGCATCTCTATGGTAGGACGATTTCTATTTCTCTGGATGTATACTAGTAATGCGATTGCTGAGTCAGACAGTAGTTCTGTAACAAACCTTTTTGACTGCACCTTCCTCCGCAGCTGCCAGGCATCTCCCTGTTTCACTCTGTGGAAAACCTGCTCCACAGTGTCCTCTGCACTCAGCTCCAGTTCCTCTCCTGTGAAACCTTCCCCTGTCAGGAGGTCTTTGGGGACCACTGAACCAATGCTGCTCCTGTCAAGGTCATCAGTCATCCCCATGTTGCTGCATCCTGTGGTCAATATCAGTCACTTCCCAGGCCCCATCTCACTTGACCCATCACAGAAGCCTTCGACTCTGTCGATATTTGTACCATGAACTTTATTCCACAAAGAATAAAGAAAGGTTTTGAAAACCAGATCTTGTCATCAGTTTTTAAAATTATGTTATAATGGATACATACAAAAGAAACTGTGGAATGCATATATTAATATTCAGGTTAGATACAATCAGTCATTACTGCAAACGTGCCCTTCCCACACTGTTGAGTCTTACACATGTGGGGATATTGCTCCCCTTGTACAAATTAGGAGAGGGGGGTTCAGAGAGGTTAAGACACCTGCAGGAGGCAGAGCTAGGATTTGAACGCAGCTCTGTTTGACCTTAAAATCTATATTTCACCCAGTAGGCAGCACGACCCTCAAGGAAGATCCAGGTTTTCTGGAGCCTGAGGCAAATACGTTTTGGAGCCTGTTTTCAAAATATAAAATTATAAAACCACAGAAGGTTTTTTTTTGTTTTTTGTAAGCAGCTGGTGCAGGGGAAAGAGGAACTTGGAAGCCTAAGCTTTGTTAGCTTCCCAATAAAACGTTTCTCTTCCCTGTTCCTGCCCTACTGGGAATACACAAACTGCTTGTCTATTGTTCACTCACTCAACATGCACTTACTGAGCACCTACTACCTGCCAGGCTTGTTCTGGGCACTTAACATACATGAGTGAACCGAAGAGCCAAAGATCCCTGCTTGCAGAGCCTATTAAATAGAAATCAACAACAGATGCATATCCTTAGCATTTAGAGCAGGTTAGAAGGTAACAAGAAGACTCAGAGCCAGTTATGGGGATAGGGCATGGCCAGGTGGGCTAGCGGTGAAGTACATTGTGAAATAGGGTATTCTGGGTAGAACTGGCTGAGAGGAAGACCTGGCATTAGGGTGTGGTAGAAACCCAGTCACCCTTGAGGCTGCCGGGAGGGTACCCTGCTGATTGGTTATCAGGCACTTATGGCCTTATCAGCAGATTGGCCTAAAGTACCTGGGGCTGGGTGGTCCAGGGCTAAAGATCAGCCCAAGGCCAAACAGCCTTGTCTGGTGTTCCCCTGACAGCAGGAACACACCTGTGTGTGCCATCAGCCTTGACCCGACTTCCAGCGTCAGCAAGAGCCGTGGAGCCCCAGGTCGGCTGCCTGGGACCAGTTATGCACAAGCGGGGTCCTCCGCCCCTGCTCTCCTGGTGGACGGTGACAGGATATGAGAAGTTGGTGATGATACTGTTCCCTAGGGAGAAGAGCTGAGGGGTGGCGAGGAGGGCCTAACCGAGCAATGGGGTCTGGCCGGGGGACATGTATCTGGAGCCCAGGTGCAGCCAGCCAGGGGCGGGGGAGCACAGGCCCAGGGGCAGCTCCCTTGCAGGGACGCCTCGGCAGAACTCGGGCCCTTCTCCCTGGTGGAGGCCCAGTTGAGGGGAGGGGTGCACCAGCGGGACAGAGAAGGGTCTTTCCAGGGGGAGCAGGGGGCACATGTGGAGCCCGGGCAGATGGGGTGGCCAGGGTGGGACCCATACCACTGTTCCACAGGAACCCCCAGCTCCCCAGGGCACCCCATGCCCCCAACCCTGCCCACAGTGAACCTGCCATTGCCTCTAGGCCTCCAGTGGGCCAAGAGCCTGCATGTGGGAGGGGGAGTCAGAAATGCAACTTCAAGGAGTCAGCCCCAGCTGTCTGGGCATGTTGGCAGCCCCAGTCCAGAGCCATGGCTTCTTGGGCACCCCCACCCCATCCCTGTCCCTGTCCGGTTCCCAGGAGAGGGCTCCATCTCCTTCCTTCTAGTTCACATTCACTTTGACCAACACCTGGCACCCTGGTGGGACCCCCAACCCCCAGTCTCCCTTGGGGGTGCCCTGGGCTAGGAGGGCCAGGCCTCCTGGGGCCCCCTGAGGTGGAGGAGGGGCACGGGGTGGGACTAGGGTATGGGTAACCACCACACACACTCACCCAGGAGTGTCAGCAATGAAAGAAAATGAATTCCTCTTTCCAGACAGTATGGGGTCTTCCAGGTAGTGTTTCTGATACTGCTGAACTGAGTGCATGAGCCTTGGGGAAGGCCTAGGCGTGGGTTCTAAACTTCTTCCCAGCTGCCTGACCCCCAGAGCCCATCCTCTGGTCATGGAGAAATGGAATTACAAATAAAATCTTCTCCCATCCCAGCAAGCCTCTCTGCAGAGGAAGAAGAGAAAGAACAACACTTTTATCCTTGAAAAAGCATTAACCCAGAGCGAGATGTGCAAGACAGGCAATGATCTGCTAAGACGCTGCAAAGACAGAAAAAAATCTCACCGCTAATCTAGCCAGGGGGTCCAAACCATTGCACACGTTCTCAAGAGAAGCCATGCCTAGTCCTCGGGTCAGGGGACTGCACAGCACTTTTGGTCACACCAGGTTCATCAGAGATTCAACCTCAATTCACTCAACAACCTGCATCTGCTATTTTACTTCATATAAAGGAAAAACAACCCTTATCTTTACGATAGAAGTTGATTTATCACATAGGGCAAAAGTTAGGTTCCCGCCCTCCCATGGAGACTGGGAGACAGGGCCCTGGCTGCTCTGATGATAACGTTTCAAAGACTGGGCTCCCAGGTCCTTCAGGGACATAGACCTTGCAAAACTGGCAAAAGGCTTATTTAGCTGTCAAAAAGCTTTGCATGTCCCTCAAAGGGGCAGAGGAAGGATTTAAAATGACAAGTTTTCCAAAGAAAATGCTCTAAGAAAAGTGACAGAGGACACCTCTTCCCTTAACAAGAAGAATTAAGCCTCTTCACTGTCTTTTTTTTTTTTGCTTTTGCTTTTTGCCCTAACACTGTTTCTGAGAGCGTTGCCCCATGACTCCTGAGATGTGCCACCAGTTCGGCCAAGCTTAACATGGGGTGCTTGGAGTGAAAATTTCTATTTTTCCTTATTGCTCAAAAAATTAAAATCTCAGCTTGTTGGTATTTTGTACAAATCTGCATGTTCCCTTCAAGAAAACCTTAACTCTGAGGCAGTGAGGTGAGATGTGGTTGAGGCAGTGAGGTGAGATGTGGCTGAGGCAGTGAGGTGAGATGTGGTTAAGGCAGTTCCCCAGGCGGGGCTGCTGGTTGGCCCCTACCCCTCAGGTAGGCTTCCCTGGTCACCCCTCACTGTCGCAAAGTAAGACCTGAACATGAAAGCTTTCACATGCAGCCCAGATCCACGCGCCTTTGGGTTTGCACTTTGGGCATTGTCTGCAGCAAGTGCTCAGCTCCAGGCCAGCTTCCAGAAGCTCCAGGACTCATCCCTTTATTTAGGAATTGAAAATGAAGACTTAAGGCCTTGCAAGGCAAGAATTAACACACACCCTAGAAACCATAGTCTCCTTCAATGGGTTTTAAATTGACCCAGGATGCTGTGGTTGACTTTCCTACCTGACTCTGGGACAGCATCACATGGCAGAGGCAGACCCTCTCTCTGAACTGAAGCATTCCTTTGTATCAACTTCATGTCTTTAGACAAAGCTGAACTCTCAACCAATTGCCAATTGGAAAATCTTTGAATCCACCTGTGACCTATAATGTCCCCCGCCGTTTCATGATATCCCACCGTGTTAGACAGAGTCAATGTATACCTTCCATGGATGGATTTAGGACGTTACTCCAATTCTTGTCCCCTCAAATGTAGAAAACGACTGCCCCAGCACACGTTTTCAGGATCTCTTGAGATCCCCAGGCCATGGTCACGCATATTGGCTCGGAAAATAACCTCTTTCAGATCATTTAACAGTTTGATGTTTTTGTTAACAGGCCCCACTGCGGGCCTTGGCACACCCTTTGCCCAGCTTTGGTTTCCCAAACCGGCTACTGGTCCCCAGCCCTCCCCTCCCAACCAGCACACTCTTCACCTCACCAGCAACTCCACCTGTGCTCACCTGGGTGGGCCTCTGTCGGCTGCTGATCTGTACCCGTTTCCTACCCTTCCTGATTGCAGGATGCCCCCTCTGTGGGCAGTGCTCCCTGTCACTCAGCCCCTCAGCCCCTGTGCTCCCTGGGGTTCTCCATCTCTATGGGGTGCTGGTATCCTTGGGCCAGGACTCCTTTCATATAACCTGGATTCTGCTACAGTCTCCAGAAAGTGTGACTGAGTCCCCACATAAACCTTCGCTGTCACCTGGAATGCGGGGCATAGACCCCACCTTTCTGCTGGTGGTGAGCAAGGAAGCAGACAGCTTCAACTGGGCTGGCAAACACCTAATGTCCTATGTAGTGTCAGTCTTGGGAGGAAGCTGACGCCACGCACAGAATGGCAGAAAAACCAACATGTCAAACCTACTTTCAGGTCACCCTGTCTGTCTTCCTGGAGTTGGCAGTTTCATGGGCCATTAGATCACCTCTCTTACTTATGGCAATTTTAGGTGGCTTTTCAACAAGTGCAACATAAAAGTCCTAACTGTCAAGTTCACCATCCTAACAAAGTTATTCTGGACGTGATGTCTCCACCATCATCCTGTTCCCAGAGCCCCATCAGGTGTGTCCTCCTGGGCAGCAGCCTGGCTTCTGACATCTGGTGCCTTCATGCCAATTCCAGGTCCGGCACACCATACACCCTTGGCCACTGTTTGTTGAATGAATAAATAACTCTTTCAGGTCTGACAAGGAAAGTCCAGGCTTCTATCAGGAAAGCTACACAAATGCAGAAGTTACACTAAATCCTGGGAGCAAGAGATGCCTGAATGTCAACTGAGGTGGTTGTGTTTTGAGGAAGCCACAGCCACCGGCAAGCATGCAGGGAGAGATAGCACACAGGGACAGAGCACAAACCTCTCCCCCTCCACGTGACTGGCAGGTTTCTGACTCTGAATATTGGTCAGACTCACACTAGCAGTACTCAGTGGTGCTTTGGAGCAGCTGCTCACCTCTTGTGATTCCTAGGCCAACTCTTGCTTGACACTGAAATGTTCTGAGAATACTCTAAAGATGAGCCATGGACTTACTGCCCAGACTTGATGCTCCTTAGACTTTTCCTTAGAAGTGGTGTTGGGTGCCAAACACCTGGAATCTCAGCAGCCTCCACCCACTAGCCCCGAGTCCCTGCTGCTGGCTCCCAGCTTCTAGTTTCTGCTGAAGAAGGCTGCAGGGCAGCAGCTTTAGGGGAAGCCTTGACTTTTCCAAATCTGGGCTCTCTCCAGTGTTTTCCTGAATGCCCCAACCAGAAACCTGACTGTTGTCTCTGAGCCCTTCCTCATCCTGATTCCTGTGTGAATAATTCCAATTCCTGCCATTTCTGTCCCCAAAGGCACCTCCCTGTGGCTCATGTCTCACATTCTTGACTTCCTCCTTCTGGTGAAGCCACTGCTGTCGCATGGGCATCTGCTGCCCAGGTGGCTTCTTTATGAATCCAGAGCTACCCACAGCCTCAAGCCACGCAGCCCACTGGGTGCAGAGTTTAGCAGGCGAGCAATGCCTTTGAGCAAATAAGAAAAGGTTGCCTTTTCCTTTGGCCATTCTGAGCTTCGTGCCATGGCTCATGGCTTGGCAATCAGAGGGAGGCCCGATTTTAGCTCCCACCAGCCCCTCTGGGCCAGCTGCTCTTGTACAGTGAGCACCCACGTCCCTGTACTGGGGGCCCTGCTCCTGCCTGGATGCTGAACGAGCCATAAGGGGTAGCTGCTTCCATTCCTACCTCTTCAGATCCGTTGTCCACCTGCAGCCAGAATGATGTGCACGCACACACCACACACACACACACACACACACACACACACACACCCCTCCTCCCGTCCGTGCATATCAATGTCCTCCCATTGCTCTTGGAATAGAGTCCAAACTACCTAACCTAGATGACGGGCCCAGTGTGGTTGATCATCAATAGGTTAGCTAATCTTTGGAAGGGAGCTTTCCCTTCAATAGCATGTAATTTGGTGTGGAAACAGGCTTTTACTGTTAGGTTTTGCTTTTACCTATCTCATGTACATTTCATCCTTGTAATCAGGCCCCTTGAGATTTCAGCACCCCAGCATGTTTTAGGGCCTTCTGATCAGGCCCTTGCTGGCTTGCATATGTTAACCACTTGCTTTTGGTCCAATATTCCTTGTTCCCACAATATAATGATAAACTGCTTATGTACTGTTTCTTTGCCCAGCAGGAAGACATACCTTCAGGGTCAGGAAAAGTTTGCAGAAGGAATGAATTCCTTGAAGGACACTGTGACCAGCTGCTGACATCCAGAAGCCTGGTTGCTCAAGGTGTTATCTGAGATTGAGGAAACACAGACTTTTCCTCTCAATCCACCTGAACTCCCCCTTCCTCACTCTAGCTGCATAAAAACGTTCTGCTGCTGCTTCTTTGTTGAAGTGAATTTGAGAGATCTTGCTCTCCTACCTTCTTGCTTTGGCCAAATCGAATAAAACTTTCTCTGTCTCCAAGCCCCAACGTGTCAGTGTTTGGCATCAGCTCCACGTCGGGTACAAGAGCATGAATTTGGGCCTCCCCAACATCTGCAGTGCAAAATATTTAACAATGGCTATGGCACAGCCTCTGACCAACAGCCAGAACACACACCAGCCACACACAGCCATGTCTGTCATCCGAATGTCAACCTTGCTCATGGCTGAAATGACCCCCAGACACAGGAAGTGCATCGCACACAACTGTTGACTGAATCAATGAATGGGTGGAGGCAGGGGTTGGTGAGGTGGGTGCAAGGAACTGCCAACTATCAATGCTT
This sequence comes from Mandrillus leucophaeus, assembly GCF_000951045.1. NCBI lineage: Eukaryota > Metazoa > Chordata > Mammalia > Primates > Cercopithecidae > Mandrillus > Mandrillus leucophaeus. The sequence goes on along the minus strand of NW_012102210.1, from coordinate 3,112,899 downwards.
CATGGACCAGGGAAACCTCAGTGGGGAGAAGCCTAGCTGGGAAGGGCCTTCTTGCCAAGCCTGGGGACTCGGCTTCTGCTCAGTGGTGACTGAGTACAGGGTGAATGGCACAGTTCTCAGGCTCGCGGTATACGTGTACAGGGACCAGGGTGTATCTCAGAGAGTACCAAGTGTGCCAGGTGGCAGAGAGATGCTCGGGGCCTGAACAGCCAAGAGAGGTGGCAGGCCTTCCAGAAGGGCAAGGACCCCAGGTGATCCCAGACCTTGAGTCTCCCCTTCCAGGTCATTCCCTTTGACCACAAAGGAGAATGCACACTAGGCTCCCTGCTGTGTTACGGTCCAGCTCTTTGACCCTAGGGTTTATGATTACCAAACATTCAGGAGCCAACCAATGAGGCAGGCAGTCTGCTGTGCAGGGGTAGGCAAGCCCGGGACAGTATCTCCTGGATGCCAGTGAGCGGCTGAGAGCTGAAGCTTGGACACTCAAGGCTCTTGTGGTGACAGGTGAGAGGACTGGGTGGAAGGACAGTGCTCTGAGCATGCACCTTCCTTGGGATCTGGAGGCTGGGCTATTTTTTGTGCTTGACTCTTATGCCACCTCAGCAACTTAAGAACTTACAGTAATGCTGGAGGGAGCCTTTCCTGAAACTTGTGTTGGACACAGGATTTCTGTGATGTATGGTCCCTGGAGAAGGACCAAAGCTTTGGACGTGTGGCCTGCCTGAGGTAGGTGCCCTCTCAATGCACCAAGAAGCTGAGAGAGCCAGAAAAAGGAAACAGATGGAAGAGCGGTGGGTAGTTCATCTATCAGGGCTTTATAGAATGTATTTTATTCAATCTTCAAAACAACTCTAGAAGGCAGGTTTTCTTCTCCCCTGTTCTATAGATGAAGAAATGGAGGCTCAGAGAGGTTAAGTGACATGCCCAAGGTCACACAGTTAGAAAGGGATGGAACCAGATTCCAGTGTAGGTCTTTCTGACCCTACGTTCTCTCAGTGGCAGAGGCCTGCTTCCTCATGGGCAAAAGTGGAAAAACACACCCTTGAGCAGGTCTCCCTGTTCCTGCAGGGCTGGGAGACATGCAGGCACTCACATGATTTTCTCTCTTCCCCAGGCCTGGCACAAAGGCGTGCAGGGAGGCCTCGCTCTGTCTCCTGGACTTAGAGATTTCAGACACAGAAGTCTGTCCATGGCTCCTTATCACATCCGCAAATACCAGGAGAGCGACCGCAAGTGGGTCGTGCGCTTGCTCTCCCAGGGGATGGCTGAGCACATCCCAGCCACCTTCTGGCAATTGCTGAAGCTGCCTCGAACCCTCATACTCTTACTTGGGGGACCCCTCGCCCTACTCCTGGTCTCTGGCTCCTGGCTTCTGGCCCTCATGTTCAGCCTCAGCCTCCTCCCTGCCCTGTGGTTCCTTGCCAAAAAACCCTGGATGGACTATGTAGACACAGTATTGCGCACAGACATGTCTGACATCACCAAATCCTACCTGAGTGAGCCTGACTCCTGCTTCTGGGTGGCTGAGTCTGAAGAGAAGGTGGTGGGCATGGTAGGAGCTCTGCCCGTTCATGATCCCACCTTGAAGGAGAAGCGGTTGCAGCTGTTTCATCTCTCTGTGGACAGTGAGCACCGTTGTCAGGGGATAGCAAAAGCCCTGATCAGGACTGTCCTCCAGTTTGCCCGGGACCAGGACTGCAGTGCAGTTGTCCTGGACACCAGCAACATCCAACTCACTGCCTTGTCCCTCTACCAGAGCATGGGCTTCCAGAAGACGGGCCAGTCCTTCTCCTGCATGTGGGCCAGGCTAGTGGCTCATATTACAATTCATTTCATCTACCGCCTCCCTTCTTCTCAGGCAGGGGGTCTGTGATCTCTTTCCTTGTGTATTGGTCAGAATAGAATCCATTCAGCTGTAACAGCAAGCAATCCCCAACCTTTCACTGCAATGACCTTTCAATGCAAAAAAGCTTATTGTCCAGCCCCATCTGAGTCCCAGGTGATTGCTTGTGGGGTAGCTTCTGGGTTTCTGCTTCATTCAGTCTTTTTGAGTCCCATCTGTTTCGTTTTTCTAGTGCCAGGATAATGCTGCTAAGAACAACCATAAAATGAAATAAATATTTAGCTCATGAGTCAGCAATTTTGGCTGAGCTTGGCTGGGCATTTCCTCTGGTCTCAGATTGCATTGTACAAATGCAGTGGGATTGGCTGAAAGACTAGGTCAATGATGCTTTTTCGTTTTCCCACAGGCTAGCTCAGGCATGGTTTCAAGGAAATTGCAGAGAAGCAAAAACAAAAGCAGAAACAAACAAATGTGTTTTCAAATCCCTGCATGTGTTGCATCTTCGCCAAACTTGGCGAGAGAGGAACCTGCCTCAGTAGCGAGAAGGGCTGCAAAGTCACATAGCAAAAGAGTGGAATGCAGCCTCAGGAGAAGAATTGGGGCCAGAGACACAATCAATCCACTCTAACCCCAGGGTCTCTGCAGAGGGAAGAAGGTGGCCTCTGAGGGGAGTGTGGGATTTACCATGGGCTAGACCTGGAAATAGTATAACTCTTCCAGGGGATCATAATAGAATCCCTGAGACTGGGTAACTTACAAGGAAAACAGGTTTATTTGGTTCATGGTTTTGCAGGCTGTACAAAAAGCATAGTGCAGGCATCTGCTTCTGGTGAGGGCCTCAGGAATCTTATACTCATGGTGGAAGCTGAAGGGGGAGCAGGTGTGTCACACGGCGAGAAAGCAAGCAAGAGAGATGCCAGGTGCTTTCAAGCAGCCAGCTCACATGTGAACTAATAGAGCCAGAACTCATTCATTACCATGGACAGAGCACCAAGCCATTCATGAGGAATTCACCCCTATGACCAAAACACCTCCCACTAGGCCCCACCTCTAACTTTGGGGGTCATATTTCAACGTATGATTTGGAGAGAACAAACATCTGAACTATATCAGTGCACCCCTTACCCCCAAATCTCATGTCATCTCACATTGCAAAATGCAACCATCCCTTCCTAATAGTTCTCCAAAGTCTCACCTTGTTACAGCATCATCTTAAAAGTCCAGAATCCACAATTTCATCTAAGCCTCAAGGCAAATTCCTTCCACCTATGAGGTTGTTAAATCAAAAACAAGTTACGTACTTCCAAGATACAATTGTGTTACAGGTATTGGGTAGACATTCTCATTCCAAAAGGGAAAAATTGGCCAAAAGAAAAAGGCGACAGGCCCCACACAAGTCTGAAATCCAACAGGGCAAACATTAAATCCGAAAGTTCCAAAATAATCTTCCTTAACTCCATACTGGTGAGAGGAGTGGGCTTTGAAGGGCTGCGGGTGCAGCCAACATTGCTGCTCGCACAGGTTGGGATTGAATGCTTGTGGGTCTTCCATGCTGAGGTTGCAAGATGATGGTGACTCTACCTTTCTGGTGTCTGGAGGGCATTGGCCCCATTCCCACAGCTCCACTAGGCAATATCCCCATGGGGACCCTGTATGGGGGTTCCAACCCTATATTTTCCCATGGCTCTGCCCTAGTAGAGGCTCTCTGTGGGATCTCTGCCCTGTGGCAGGCTTCTGCCTGGGCACCTAGGCTTTTCGATACGTCCTCAGAAATCTAGGTGGAAGTTCCCAAGCCTCCTTCACTCTTGCATTCTGCAAGCCTGCAGACCTAAAACCATATGGAAGGCTGGGCATGGTGGCTCACATCTGTAATTCTAGTACTTTGGGAGGCTGGGGCAGGTAGATCACCTGAGGTCAGGAGTTTGAGACCAGCCTGACCAACATTGTGAAACCCCATCTCTACTAAAAATACAAAATTAGCTGGGCATGGTGGCACATGCCTGCAATCCCACCTACTTGGGATACTGAGGCAGGAGAATCACTTGAACCCTGGAGGCAGAGGTTGCAGTGAGCCGAGATCGTACCATTGCATTCCAGTCTGGGTGACAGGGCAAGACTCTGTCTCAAAAAAAGAAAAAAGAAAACCATATGGAAGCTGCCAAGGCTTAGGTCTTGTACCCTCCAAAGCAGTGGTCTGAGCTGCACCTAGGGCCCTTTGAGCCAGGGTTGGAACTGGAGAAGCTGGGATGTGGGCAGTAGCATCCTGAGATGACATAGGGCAATGGTGCCCTGGGCTTGGTCTTTGAAACCATTCAGTCCTCTTAGGTGGGCCTGTGATAGAAGGGGCCTTCTGAAATGCCTCTGAGGCCTTTTCCCACTGTCTTGAATATTAGCACCTGGCTCCCTTTCAGACATGTAATGTCTCTAGCAAGTAGTTGCTCAGCAGGCTGCTTGGATTCCTACTTGTCTACCACATGGCCAGGCTGAAAGTTTTCTAAATATTTACACCCTCTTCCCATTTTAATTATAAGTTCTGTTAAAAGAAATACACTGACAAATTAAATTTAACAGAGTTTAACTGAGCAAGAAAAATAAATGATTTGCAAATTGGGCAGTCCTCAGAATCACAGCAGATACAGACAGACACCAGGGATGCTGTGTTATCAAAGCAAATTTGTGGACAGTAAAAGGAAAGTGACATACAGAAAATGGAAGTGAGGTACAGAAACGGTAAGATTGGTTACAGCTTTGCCGGGACCAGCTCGGTCAGGGAGACTCTAACCCAGTGGCGCTAGAAGAATTAAAGGCACACACACACAAATACAGAAATATAGAGGTGTGAAGTGGGAAATCAGGGGTCTCACAGCCTTCAGAGCTGAGAGCCCCAAAGAGAGATTTACCCACATATTTATTAACAACAAGCCAGTCATTAGCATTGTTTCTATAGATATTAAATTAACTGAAAGTATCCCTTATGGGAAACGAAGGGATGGGTCAAATTAAAGGAATAGGTTGGGCTAGTTAACTGCAGCAGGAGCATGTCCTGAAAGTACAGATCGCTCATGCTATTGTTTGTGGCTTAAGAATGCCTTTAAGTGGTTTTCCCCCCTGGGCGGGCCAGGTGTTCCTTGCCTTCATTCCCGTAAACCCACAACCTTCCAGAATGGGCATTAGGGCCATTATGAACATGTTACAGTGCTGCAGAGATTTTGTTTATGGCCAGTTTTGGGGCCAGTTTATGGCCAGATTTTGGGGGGCTTGCTCCAAACACAGCTTGGTGTTTGCCTTATCTGAGCATGATTCGAGCAGTCGGTTGCCTGTGAGTGGCTGAAGTGTGGCCAGTGGGATTGGCTGAGGCTCAGCTATTGCTAAAGAAGCATCCTCCAAAGTTAGGTTTTCAGTCTTCCCACCTACTAGTTACATTACGGTTCACCCTGAAGAACTCAAGTATGGGAACATGAAGGCTTCCTCAGGCCAGACTTGAGTTCCATTTATCAATTCCCCTCTTTTTGTCAGACTCTCAATTTAAAGAGATTGACCAAAACTTTAGGCATTGATGCTACTCTCTCACTATTGTAAATGGTCTCAGTATGGCATTCACAAGTCATTTTAGTCTCAGTATGGAGTTCACAAGTCTTTATTGGTGTCACTATGAAGTTCACAAGTCACAGCTTCACACTAGGTGAATGATTTTTTATGTTCTTACTGACCCAGTCAAAGTGAGACCATTCGATTCTCAATGTATGGCTGTATACAAAACATTTAAGACTTGAGAGGATGCAGCACACTAGGGAACTATTATTATGACTATCAAGAGAATAATACCAAAATACCAAGGTGCACTCCTTAACAACAGTTCTTATGAAATAAATGAAACCAACTTAAGTCAAAGTTCAGGCAACATAGGGAGTTCAACAATATTAAAGTTTAATTGGTCATAGTTCTTGTTTGAAATGTGATAGCAATTAAGGGCCATAGTTCACTGTAAAGTGGCCTGATTTAAAGACGCAGCCATTTTCATTGTTGCTCTGGTAACACAAGCCATACGAACCTGGACATTTACTAGGAGACATATAAAGACTAGAAACCTTTGGGAAACCCAAGCTTGTCATCCACCATTTAGGATGTCTACAAACCGGCTGTTAGTTGCTCCTGTAAACATACCGTGTTTTCCGCTGGAGAGACTTCTTCATTGTATTTGGTGTCAGAGTCTAAGGAAACAGCAGTGTCAGCCACCTTTACATTAAGCTTTCTGTAGTAGCAAAATCAGGAGAGAGGTAAGTGCAGCATTCCATTTTGTTCAACACCAAACACAGGCCCCAGCTTGAGTAAAAAGGAGATATGAAGCTGCATGATGCTCCATTAACTGTAACATCTACCTCTTGTTTGTTTGTTTTTTTCCTTGAGACAGGGTCTCGCTCAGTCACCCAGGCTGGAGTGCAGTGGAGTGATCTCAGCTCACTGCAACCTCTGACTCCCGGGTTCAAGCGATTCCCCTGCCTCAGCCTCCCAAGTAGCTGGGACTACAGGCATGTGCCACCATGCCTGGTTAATTTTTGAGACTTCATCAGCCTGGCCTTTACTGTACATGTTTCTGTCCACATTTTGGCTACAACCACTTAACACATCTCTAAGAAGGTCCAAATCTTTTCTCATCTTTCTGTCTTCTGGGCCCTCCAGTCTCTTCTAACCGCTGCCTGATACCCAGTTCCAAAGCCACTTCCACATTCTCAGGTATCTTTAGAGCAACACCCTACTCCTCAGTACCAACTTTCTGTGATAGTCTATTTTGCATTGCTATAAAGAAATACCTGAGACTGGGTAATTTATAATGAAAATAGGTTTATTTGAGTCACAGTTTTTCAGGCTGTACAAGAATCACACTGCTGGCATCTGCCTCTGGTGAGGGCCTCAAGAAGCTTTCACTCATGAGGAAGGGTGAAGGGGGAGCAGGTATGCCACATGGCAAGAGAGGGAACCAGAGAGATGCCAGGCATTTTTAAACAACCAGCTCTCACAGGAACTAATAGAGCAACAACTCAGTCATTAGGAGGGCACCAAACCATTCAGGAGGGATCCACTTCTCACGACCTAAACACCTCCTACTAGGTCCAACCTCCAACATTGGGGGTCACATTTCAACATGAGATTTGATGAAGACAAATATCCAAACTATATCCACCTTCTAGAGGGGACAGGGCTTCTGCTCCTGGAAATTCAGACCCAGGAATAGGACTTGGCATTCTTCTGCTCCATCTTCTGACCACTCCTCAGCCACACAGAGCTACTTCTACTTCTTCAATACCTGAAGCTCTCTTCTGCTTGAGGCCTTTGGGCATGCTGTTCCTTTTGCCTGGAACATCCTTATCCCCACCCCATCCCCTTGTTAGTTCAGTGACTCCCTAGCTTCTGAGTCAGGAGGAAGCAGTTCATCCTGGTTTTTTCCCCTCTGGCAGCTATTGTAATTTCGTCCTTTGCTGCTGAAAGTGTGATCCCCAGACCAGTGCAGCAGCCTTGCCTAGAAGTGTGTTAAAAATAAGTGTGGGGTCTACGGCCATACCACCCTGAACGCACCCAATCTTGTCTGATCTCAAAAAAACGTGTGGATACGACGTTTATTATGCCCACAAGATTAACATTAGCAACACAGTATGAATCCTGCACAGCTTCTTCCTAAATGCAACACAGCGGCCACCCTTCCATGAGGCAGAGCAATTCAGGTGTGTCCTATTCTGGTTGATGCTCCCACTGCCTGAGCATCGATGAGCAGTGCTGATTTGCTGATGGCCAGGGAGACAGGAGGGGCCAGCTGCCCTGACTGGTGCTCATCTTCCTTGGACCAAGTCCACACTTACTGCCAAGGGACTTACAAGCTCATCTTTCCTGAAGGACTCAGATAGGAGGCCCAAAGGTGTAGAAGGGAATGCGTCTATGTTTGTGAATTGGGGGATGGTATTACTGGGGCAAGACACTGGGCTCGGGGTAACAGGAAGTTAAACTGGAACTTCACACTGATGCACTGAATATAATAGGTAAGAAATTCCGCTGTGAGATCTGACAACAAAATGAGGAAATGCCAAAGGAGGCTATCAAGAACAGTTTGGGGTTGCCAGGGTTTGAGGGGAAGGAGATGTGAGAAGTGATGGCTCCATGACGACAGCTTTCCTTCCTGGGTAATGAAAATGTTTTGGGGCTTGATAGGGGTATTGCTTGAAAAACACTGTGAATGTACCAAATGGCAGGGAACTGTACACTGGAAAATGGCTAACTGTATCTCATGTAAATTTTGTCTCCAAGTATTGGGAAAAAAGAAGAGTTTAGGTGGCTCTAAAACTCAAAAGGAGTATAAAAAGAGTTAAGAGAACTCTTTTCTCTAACTCTTTGCCTGAACTGATCGCTTTGCCTGAACTGGGGCTGTGGGCACTGGCAGTGGATGAGTCCAGCCCTTAGAGATGTAGGGGCTTCCAGGGAATGGCAAATGCATATTTGTGATTTGTACAGGGAACTCTTTGGGCAAGCATGGGGTAGGAGACTGATAGTTTTCCAGAAAGTAGGAAGGAGGGAGGGCATGATCTAAGATAATTTTACAGGTCAGTGACTTGTACCCATCAGTGAGAAAATCTAGACTGTTAATTCCAAACTTCCTTTCACCTATCTTCAGCTAATAAGTAATTTGTTCAATTTGAAGGATGGTATTTTATTCGGAGCCTGGTAAAATTGTAATGACATTAAGATTTCCTTTTACATATTGTTTACTGGTTAAATTATAATTTCTTTTCTTGCTTCATTTGTTTCACACATGTGCACATGTGAAGATGTGCGTACATGCAGGGAAAGTTGGCCAGCCTGAGACAATCTCCCTTTCCTTTTTTTCCTTATTTTTTATTATGGTAGAATATATATAACATCACAACCATTTTAACGTGTACGGTTCGGTGGTAATAATTATATTCACAATGTTGTGTAGCTGTCGCCACAATCTATTTCCAGAAGGTTTTCATCATCTCAAACAGAAACTCTGTACCCACTAGGCAAGAACTCCTTGTCTTCTCCTCCAGTCCCTGGTAATTCCTGTTCTACTTTCTGTCTCTACGAACTTGCCTATTCTGACTATTTCATGTAAGTGGAACTATACAATATTTGTCCTACTGTGTCTGGTTTTCCTTTCCCAGGAAATCTCTGCACCTGACCCAAGACACAGATTAGAAAACCTTCCCAGGCCTTGAGTCTCCCCCTGCAGGCGGCGTCCTTACATGGTCTGGATGCTGCTTCCGGATGTCACCGGGATCCCTGGGTGTTTCTCTCATTTCCCTGGCAGCCTTTCTTTCACACACAAGGCACCGGGAAGCTTTGTGCTACTGTTCCTCCTGCATGTGTCCTTGATAAAGTACAGAATGCCCCAATAAATGTAAATTTATCATAAACAGTGGGCAATTTTCAGCATGGGACAGAATCAAACATTAAAAATCATTTATCTGAAATTCAAATTTAATTGGGCATCCTGTATTTTTATTTGCCTCATCTGGCAACCCTACTATGGACACTTCTCTAAATTCCAAACTCAAGTCCAGTCCACAGGTTGTCCACCCTTCTCAGAAGTCCAGGGATAAGGGATATGGACCAATCTCTAAAGAAAAACCTCCATTTCAGGAGGAGTTATGCTACAGGTGCCTGTGACTCCAGGTCTAGATGCCGGCTTTCACCACTTGACAGGGATTCCTGGAATGGGAGAGGTTTAGTGGCCTGGGGCTGACTCACGTCTGAGAAACCCAGAGTGTGGGTTTCAGGGCCTAGCTAGGCTGTGGTCCTGGGGTGATCCCGCACTCCTAGAGTTCACACCAGCATAGGATGCATAAGTGTTTCCTGAGGACAAGATTCGGGACACCCAAGAGGCTGGCACTGGGCCAAGAAGACTCTTTGAGTCTCAGTGGAGTGACTGCTAGAAACCAGGTGTTGGGAGGAGGAGGAGGAGGACCAGAAGCCGGAAGAAAACCTATTGGCTGCATTGCTAGAGTTATGATCCAATATTCCAGAGGGAGGCCTCAGAAGAAGCTGTGAAAACACCCAAAAGAGTCAGCTTGAGACAATGAACTGCCAGGGTGAGAGGGCAGGACGCCAAGCTGTGGTCCCCATCCCCACCACATAGACACACACACACAGATGGGTCAGACACCTCCCTGCGCTGCTGAGGAGGAGAGCCCTGTCAGGCAGTGGCAGAGGAGATTATGCTCCCCTAGATGGTGCAGAGAGGCCTGGCAGGGGAAGAGAGAAGATTTTAACTCGAACTCAAGTTGGCAGTTTTGATTATTACACTTTTACTTATTGAGTGGAGACTGGGCTTTCAGTGAAAACTCAGCACGGTAGAACGTGTAATCCCCTGACAGTGATCAGAACAGTCGAGGCATTCCCTGAGTTCTCATCCCCAGAATAAGGGAAGGAACTCCTCAATTGAGCAGGCTTACAAAAGACAGTGACAGACAAGTGCAGCTGGGTCCTGATATTCACAGCAGCATTGTTCACAAGACCTACACATTATATGTAGTTATAAATCTGTTTACTAAACTGCTTACTGTATGATTAAAACATGATATAATAAAATGTCTCACATAAATTATGGTGCATAATAGAATACCCCTGAACACAGCACCCGAATGAACTAGAAAGATCACTGTATTTGACAATACTTTCAAAGTTAAGTGTCTCTTCTCCAATCCTAGCTCCCTTAAGATGTAACCACTCTTTTCAGCTAAGAAAAAAATCCATCTGTCTGCCTATTATCTATCCATCTATCTGTTTGATCCTAAAATGACATGGGTCCCTAGGTGTCCCTGCACATGATTACCTTGGCTTGCTTTTGAACCTTATGATGAAAGTATCATACAATATATTCTTCTGTAGTTTTTTTTCCTACTCAACATCATCTTGAAGATTCACTAAGTTTGATGTTCCTTAATTTTCTCTTCTGTCTAGAATTCTTTTGCATGACATACCACTTGTCATTTACCCATTCTCTTGTCAAAGGACACTTGAGTTGTTTCTAGTTCTTTGCTAGGGTGAAAGGACATCTTTGCTGAAGATGTTTTTGTGAACCTTCCTGGGCTGATGATTGGTATGCACTTTTCAGAAGTGCTGAATTATAGAGTGAATGCAAGCTTCCTCAAGCAGTGTATGAATTCCAGTTGATCAACATCCCTGTCAACATCTAGAGTGTCAGACAAAACTTTGTGTCAATCCAGCGAGTGTAAAAAGGTATTTTATTCTATCCATAAAATGCATTTCCCTAATTAATAATGAACTCAAACTACATTTTATGTTTATGGACTATTTGTGTTTTTCTACAAAGTTGCCTGCTCACAAGTTTATTTAGCCCATGTGTAGTCCATTTTCATGCCGCTAGGAAGAAATACCCAAGACTGGGTAATTTATAAAGAAAAAGGCATATCTTATTACATGGTGGTAGGCAAGAAAGCTTATGCAAAGGAGCTGCCTTTTATAAAACCCTCAGATCTCATGAGACTTATTCACTATCATAAGAACAATATGGGAAAAACCCGCCTCCATGGTTCAATTACCTCCCACCAAGTCCCTCCCACAACACAAGGGGATTATGGGAGCTGTAATTCAAGATGAGATTTGGGTGCAGACCAATCATAGCAGAACGTGGAGGAGCAAAGGCACATCTTACGTGGCAGTAGGCAAGAGAGGGTGTACAGGGGAACTGCCCTTTATAAAACCATCAGATCTCATGAGACTTATTTACTATCACGAGAACAGCATGGGGAAAACCCGCCCCACGATTCAATTACCTCCCACTGGTTCCCTCCCACGACATGTGGAAATTATGGGAGTTACAATTCGAGATTTGGGTGGCGACAGAGCCAAACCATATCACCATATTTCTATGAATTGTCTACTTGTTTTAAAGATACTTAAATATAAATTGTGTTTTTAAAAAACCAACTCATAGAAGTTCTTTATATATTCTCGATACAATTCTTTGTTGGTCACATGTGCTGCAATTGTCTTCTCCCATTTTGTGCCTTGTCTTTTCACTGTCTTTATGGTGCCTTTTGATAAACAAAAAATTTATAAAGATGAATTTATCAATCTTTTTCTTTATAGTTAGCACTTTGTCCCTTAAGACATTTTTCCATTCTTACTCTCTTATGTTTTCCTCTAAAAATTGTAATGTTTTTTCCTTTCACACTTAAGTCTTTTTTCTTTTTGGTTTTTATTTCTATTAAAATTATGTATGTATCTATTTTAAACAGCCAGGGTTTGATGGCTCTGTCACGTGAAACGCAGCCCCTACATTCCCCGGCACCTCTTTCACAGGCTGTGTGGCTCCTGCTCCATTGTCCAGGTCTAGCCTGTCTGCTGTCAGCTGCTGAGGAGGGTAAAGACTAGTCTCCTCCATGCATATACGCATTCCTCCTGCTCAGCTTCCCAGTGTGGCTAGATGGCCCTTTGGGCTACTTCACTATTCTGTGTTATTTTAAGCTAAGCTATACAGTTAGCCACGATGACTTATCCTTTCCTGAAGGCTTTTGATTTGTGTCTTTTCCCTTAGAATTGATACTTTTCTTTTTGCTGTTGTTCAGTTTTCTGTGTATTTATAACTTATTCAATGCCAAACTCTGTCAGATGTCCAAATGTCTCCTCTTAACATTTAGATGACCTGATTTAATGATTAGATCTCCCTGGTCTTTTCCAGTACCTCTGATTTCTCATTTGGATTGTTTATTTTCTGTGTGCCATTCAAGAAACTCCACTTTTTTTTTTCTTAAAGATAGGGGTCTCACTATGTTGGACAGGTTAATCTTGAACTCCAGGCCTCAAATGATCCTCCCACCTCAGCCTCCCAAAGTCCTGCGATGACAGGCACGAACCACCACATCTGGCCTCCATTCAACAAATTCTTACTGAGCCAACCACATGCCACATGTTGTGTTAGGCTCCGGGGAAACAAGGAGAACAAGATGGTTGTTATTCTTGCCTTTGTTGCGCTTACTACCAAATTTAGGGGAAAAAAACCTCAACAAATTCTGCAGCAATGTTTCTTATTCCTAATTGTTTGATTGGCTCTGGAGCTGATGCCTGCCTGTCATAAGATGGCACCAGTGTGGGGGACTCCTGAGTATGAGAGGGGTCTTCCCCAGTTTCCTGTGTGGCCAAGGCTGTCTGCCTAAGTTAAGGATGAATACGGAGAAGTCTCTGAAACACTTTCCACCTTTTCTCAGTTCACCTCTGTCTCATGAAATGAAGACCGTGATACCCATTTTTTTGTCTAGCCCCACCTGGCTCGTAGTTCGTTGAGGTTCCTGGACTTAGTGGAGCAACGGTGAGGCCAGACGAACACTGTGATGAGACAGCATCAGGGACTAAAGGAATGTGTGAATTTGGCCGTGACTTTTTGGAGACAGCCAAACCCCATGCAGAAATCTGGCAAGTTGGGCTGACCTCTCGAGAGGGCTCTATTTTCTCCAGAGTGGAGCCTTTGGTCTCATCTCTGCAACAATCAGAGTATCCAAAGTAAAGCCACCAGCATTGGAAGAAATGAGTCCAGGACAGAGTCAGACACACACACACATAGGCAGAGATTTTACTCCAGTGTCTACAGAGGAGATTGCTTCGGCTACTGAGCATTTTTTTGGCCCACCATAGCTCTCTGAAAGGCTAGAGAGGAGCACATAGGGCTATGTCTGCTCAGGCCAAGAAAATTAGTAGTGCACATCTATGTTTCTTGTGACTATGATCCACTTAAAACGTGGCCTAGTCAGGTTTGGAAAATAAGGCCCCCATCGCCACCACCCCACCCTTGGTGGTGGGTGGAGTTTCCTTAGATCCGGACTCTCATCTTGGGCAGCTGCAAGAGCCAAGGGCTATGGAGATGTGCAAGGAGTGCCCCTGGAGGGCAATGATGTTAGCTTTAATTTTAATACCATTCCCTTTTTCCCATGCCCACTCCCCACCATCCCCTTTCATGAGTATTTCATGAGAAACTGGGAAAGGGCTGTAAGCAAGGCTTCAGAACCAGTAAAAGTAAGTCTAGCATCAGAGAGAAAACCACCCAGCTCCCGGACTCGTAAAGACATAGACTGTGTCAACAGTTCAGCTTGGCCTCACTTCCTAAGGACTGACTATAGCCTTGCAGCCGGTTTTCTCTTAAACCCTGGGTGAAATGTGGTCACCTAGTCAGTCGGAACCAGCTCCTGACAGACCCCAGCAACTTACAGATGAACTCACTTAGAGTGAACTTTCCTCATTCCAATGCTAAATCCTGCACCCTGGGAGAGCTACAGTTTCATTACCATAGCATGCGTCCTATGTGCTGGCATGACGACTCCCTCCATCTGTGTCACTGGGACCCCTCCTCTACGTGTGATGATGCACCCTCTCCCCTCTCGATCACCCATAAAGCCCTCCTGTCATTTTCTCTTAGGAGACACTGCTTTGGCGAATATTCCCAGTGCCCTTACTACTTGTGACAAGTAATAAAACTCCTATTGATTAAAACCTGTGTTCTCAGCATCTTTTGTTACTCACCAGACAAACCCTGCTTTTTTTTTTTGGAGGCAGTGGGGCGGGGGGGCCTGGGAAACAAATCCGGCTGATCCAGATTTGACTATGGACTGAGCCCTGACTCAACCTCCCTCATAGGCTGCTTACAGGCAAAGCAGCAGTCTGAGGAAGCATGAGTGGGTTAAGTTGCCTAGGTTGCTGAGGGAGAGACTGGTGAAGGGCCTCAGGGCCCCCCCACCAGGAGAGCAGAAGTGGCTGCTTGGACCTTTCATTTGGTGCAACTTTGAGGCAGTAAGCGGTGGTGGTTCTGTGAACTGACTCAAAGAGTGGTTTTGGTTTTGATTATTAGGACTCTGGGTTGTCAGGTTTAGGACCCAGCTCAAGGGATCCAGGATTGTTGGGAACGGGCAGGACTCCCCTTCAAGTCTAGGGGTTGAGAGACATCTTCATCCATTTTAACAAAGGGAAGCCCTAATATAAAGACGAGGAGTCTCATCTTCAAGACTCTGTCCCTGTCTGGTATATCTGTAGGCTGAATGCTTGTCACTTTTGCCAATACTTATGCATCTTTGTGGCCTGAATGAATGTGAAGTCTGGATTCCCTTCCCCTTAGTCTGTGGTAATCCCTCAAATATTGGGCTTCCATTTTCCAGCAGTCACAGAAGAACTATTATTGATTTGAAGAGGCCTAATTTAGAATGGGGCAATTTGGGTGGGATTATAATTCCTGGAACCAAAATACAGTGATGTAGAGTTTACATGAGCAGAGTGTGCACCCTCTCCAGAAAGAACACCTTGCTTACTTGATTGATTTACATACCTCCCACCACTCAAGCTGGATCCAGAACTATTCTGGAACATCCATGAGACCTCCAGGGAAGTTACCCAGATGGACATGATCCAGGGAGAAGCAACCCCAATTATCCTCTCCTAGCTCCCCAGCACCTCAGCTCCATCGTGGCCTGGGAGTAGTGGCAAGCTGAAAGGACCAGAAATATCCTACAGGCTAACAGTTACAGGATTTGTGTCATTACTAATCTCCAGTGGAAGCTCCTTGGAGGGTGGAATCAGACTTCTGGGCAAAGACCCTAGAATATGGGGAACCAGGTCTTAATACTGGAGGAGAGCCCGCTAGAGTGCCTTCTCCAGCATTGAAAACTATTTGGATACCCATATCCATGACCAATAAGCAAATGATATACCACTGTAATACCATGTGGCCCCAGTGTTCCCTAGGGAATCAGGAGAGATGGTCTGAACATGAGTTACTTACATACATTAATAATACAATTCTCCAACTGGGACTTATTTTGTAAGAAATAAGGTAAATGGGATAAAATACCCTATGTATAATGTCTTATGGCCCTCTATCAACACCCAGCCCTACAGAAGAAATGCAGGATATGTAATTGGCCAAAGGACCAAAGGGAACAATGTTGCTAATTCTAGAAGCCCCTGGAGAGAAAGAACCAGTCATGTGGGAACTTGTAGGGAAAGGAATGAGGAGGAGCCTCTCTACTTCTCCTTCAAGAGAAGTGAGGTCCTCTAGTCTTACTCAAAACCAGAACCTTTGCCAATACAGGAAAATAATCCCCCTACTTCTTCGGGAATTAAACTCTCGGCACCTCTAGGGGAAAGCAAGGGTCTTCCTCCATACTTGCCAGGCCCTCCCAATTCTGTGGAGCTGGCTGTGGCTCCTGCTGTGGCAACAGCAGGCCCCAAAATAAACAACAACAAAAAATCAATATAAGACGAATATATGATAGAGAAAAATCAATAAAACCCAAAGTGGGTTATTTGACAATACTAGTGAAATTTATACACCCCTTGGAAAAAGTGATCAGGTAAAAACGACAGGAGGCAAAAATAATATCAGGAATCAAAATGGAACATCACTATAGATCCTAGAATCTCCAGACATTAACAAAAGGATATTATAACATAGGATCAACGAATCTGTAAATTTCTATGAAATGAACAAATTACTTGAAACACAATTTACCAAACCTTGGCATAAAAGGAAACTGAAATCTGAATAGTTATTCAAAAAAATGATTTCCACAAAAGAAAATCCAGGCCCAGATGGGTTTTACTGGTGAATTCTCCTAAGCATTTAAGCAATAAATTACATTACATTCCTCTAGAGAATAAAAAAGAAAAACCTCATCCCAACTCATTTTATGAGGCTTGCAGATGTATCTCTCTGCCAGGCAGCACCACTCACCACTCCCCTTCTGACTGGCAGCTGATTTACTTCCCTCATGCCTCTGAGCAGCATATTCCTACAATGATCTGGCCGTTGTTGATCCCCGTTATCACTGGGGTCCCAGTTTGGGTTGTGTTGTGACTGACACCTCAGTAGTCAAGTAGATTTGGTAGCTCAAGTTACCAGCATACCAAGTTCCCTGAGAGGGAACCCCAGAGTGGGATGGTTCCCACCAGGCAGGTGTCTAATGGAGAGGGAGGTTTTGCTTAGGTCTATGTACCTTACAACTGCTGATTTGTATAATGAGAAATCCAATATTGAAGGCTTACCGGTGAGCCCATGAGAGTTCAGAACTCTCATAAGGGGAATATTCTTCATACATAACCTCACCTGGCCAGACATGCAGACCTTAATGGCAACTCTGCTCATGGTGGAAAAGAAATCTATCATCATGGCCAAAGCTGAGGAAGAGGCAGACAAAATGTAGGCTGATAACATGGGCTACCAAACCTACTTGGCTGATGAGGTGTCAGTCCCAACAGCCAACCCAAACTGGGACTCCAGTGATAATAGGGATCATTATAGCAATACGCTACTCAAAGGCATGAGGGAAGTAAGCCAATCAATTGGGGAAAACTCCAGGAAACAGAACAAGACCCTAATGAAAATCCTTCCCCATTCCTAGAGAGATGACAAGTATGCCTCTGGGATTCTCTCCCTTGGGACCCTGACTGTGGACAATAAGGAGAAGGCTGCATAAGAAATATTACAGCTCTTACAGGCAGTACAGTGACCTAAAAGGTTAGTGGTGGTCCACTGCTGGGAACACCAGAGGGGAATTCTGAGGTTATAAAAGGAAATAACCTAGCAGACACAGCTGCTAAGAAGGCAGCATGAACAGTTGAACATTTGCAAATGACCCTGATCCCCAGATTTGTCACTCCACAAGTTTCAGCCCTATTACTCAGAAATTAGAAAAATCCAAATGGGAAGGGTATCTCCCACATTTGGATTTGGAAGGATGAGGTATTAATGATAAAGGAAGACTCTAGATTCCAGAAAACATAGGCTGGGCAATAATTAAATATGTCCATGAACCATCACATTTTGGTATGTTATTAGTCCATTCTCACACTGCTCTAAAGAAATATTTGAGACTGGGTAATTTGTAAAGGAAAAAGGTTTAATGGACTCACAGTTCTGCATGGCTGGGGAGGCCTCAGGAAACTTATAATCATGGCAGAAGGCAAAGGGGAAGCAAGCTTAGGCTTTCTTACATGGCGGCAAGAGAGAGAAGAGTGAGGAGCAAAGGGGAAATAGACCCTTAAAAAACCATCAGATCTTGTGAGAATTCACTATCACAAGAACAGCATGGGAGAAACCTCCCCCATGATTCAATCATCTACCCAGGTCTCTCCCTAGGCATGTGGAGATTACAGGGATTACAATTCAAGATGAGATTTGGGTGGGGAGGCAAAGCCTAACCATATCAAAACCTTAAGGAATTGGTTGATAAGGGTAATAAAGGTACCCGATCCAAGTGGTAAAACAGACTAAATCTCCAACAGATGCCACAAATGTGTACAAAATAATGCTCAGACCAGGCTGGCTGTGCCTCAACTAAGGGGCGGGGGTGGGCATACCAGGAGAAGAATGGCACACAGACTTTACAGTGATGCTCCAGGCACCTGGAAACTTCATGTACCAGCTGGTTTGTGTGGACACCTTTACTGGCTGGATAGAAGCCTTACCTTGTCACACAGAAAAGGCAAATGATGCCAGAGCTTTACTCAAAGACATCCTCTGGAAGTATGGCTTGCCTTGATTGATCCAGAGTAACAATGGAGCTGCCTTCATTTCCGAAGTTAGCCAGGGGGTATTCTCTGCTTTGGAAATCAAATGGAGGTTACATGCAGACTGGAGGCCCCAGTCATCTGAAAAGGACAAAGATACTAATAGAACCGTAAAGGTCACTTTAGCTAAACCATGCCAGGAAACTCATGAAAGCTGGCTAAAGTGCCTCTCCATCACACTAACATGACTTCAGCTGGCACCAAAAGGGAAAGTGAGACGTAGCCTTTTTGAATTACTATATGGAAGAGTTTACCCTGGCAAAATGGAACCTTTGACATGCCCTGATGGTGAGACTGAGAGGGATGTAAAACATATTGTATATTTAGGAAAATTAATACAAGCTCTCAAGCAATATGTGAACCTGTCTTCCAGTTCCCACTGATGTTAAGCTTCGCCCATATCAACCTTGAGACTGAGTTCACCTTAAGACTTGGACATCTAAATCACCTCAAGACCAGCTAAATCCTGTCTGG
Organism: Mandrillus leucophaeus; assembly: GCF_000951045.1. Taxonomy (NCBI): domain Eukaryota; kingdom Metazoa; phylum Chordata; class Mammalia; order Primates; family Cercopithecidae; genus Mandrillus; species Mandrillus leucophaeus. The sequence continues at coordinate 3,094,001 of NW_012102210.1, read as the reverse complement.
ATGGGGCCCTACCCTGTGCTGATAACCACTCACTCTTCTCTTAAATTTCAGGGGCTCAGACCCTGGATCTGTCATTCCAGAATGAAGCCTGCACCAGCACCCTCAGACCAGGCTTCATTAGATCCAACTTATTCTTATGAACTGGCCTCTGATCGTAAGCTCCTTTTCCACAGAAGGGGCATAGATAAGCAAAATGTGCCCTTGCAATGTTCTCGATGTATCAGGAATTTCTTCATTTTTAGAGGAATCTCTATGCTCTTTTACATTCTGTAAAAACTCTTAACTGCTGCTAAATCATCATATAGTATATACAATGAACTTGGTCCCTCTCTACTGGTTAGTTCCTTTTATTACCATGGCCAGTGGTCTCTGGGAAGACAATACAACTGTTTTCCCCACATCCCAGTGAAGGGAAATAGCCTGTTCCAATGCTGGATATGCTATAGACACTCACGAGCTTGGTCTGCCCAAGTGACAGGACTTGTGGCAATCCTCACATTTCACTCTCACCCACAGAACTGGAGCAAGCTCCCCTTCCCTGGGGTTACCGTCTTCCCAGAAAGTGAGGAAATCCCTTGCATCATGTTGACTAGCACCTCTATAGCAAATGTCACCTAGGTGTCAACCTTGCTAAATGGCTCAGCCTTACAGCAAGTAGGCAGAAGCTGTGAAATTCCTCCAGGGCAGACTTACTACACTGAGACAGGACCAGACACAAAACAGAGGTAAGTTGTCTCCTTGAACACTACCACCTGCCACCCCAATATGAATTATTGGTGTCCAGGCCGGGCGCGGTGGCTCAAGCCTGTAATCCCAGCACTTTGGGAGGCCGAGACACGTGGATCACGAGGTCAGGAGATCGAGACCATCCTGGCTAACACGGTGAAACCCCGTCTCTACTAAAAAAAAAAAAAAACTAGCCGGGCGAGGTGGCGGGTGCCTGTAGTCCCAGCTGCTTGGGAGGCTGAGGCAGGAGAATGGCGTGAACCCGGGAGGCGGAGCTTGCAGTGAGCTGAGATCCGGCCACTGCACTCCAGCCTGGGCGACAGAGCGAGACTCCTCTTAAAAAAAAAAGAATTATTGGTGTCCTGACATGAACATCACTAAAAAATATTGGAGACAGAGCAGTAAATGCAGTTCATGCTGAGGAATACCAAGCCCCAGTTTCTGGTACACCCAGGTAAACAGGCCAACAGCTTAGAAGAATAATATCTCAGCTGACTGCAGGGATAGGGACCACCTGCGGGGTGGGACTGTCTCCCTTTATGCAAGAATAATGGCACCTGGAGCCAAATAGCACAACTATTAAATGTCTTTTTTCTTGAGACAGAGTCTTGCTCTGATACCCAGGCTGGAGTACAGAGACACGATCTCAGCTCACTGCAACCTCCGCCTTCTGGGTTCAAGCGATTCTCCTGTCTCAGCCTCCTGAGTAGCTGGGATTACAGGCACACACCATCACACTCAGCTAATTTTTGTATTTTTAGTGGAGATGGGGTTTCACCATGTTGCTCAGTTTGGTCTCGAACTCCTGACCTCAAGTGATCTGCCTGCCTCGGCCTCCCCAAGTGCTGGGATTACAGGTGTGAGCCACTGCGCCCACCTAAATATCTTTATCCCCAAATGAGTATGTGCCCCTCAGGGGGCATGTGTTGGTCTGTGGGTCCCCCACAAACATCTACCCCACGCCTCTTTGCCCCCAGGTTCCTTCCCTTTACCCCACTTGGCATCGCTCATTCCTGCATGGAGAACGTTTGGATGGAAGGACAATGTACAATTGGCCTGCGGGCCCCTCTGATACTGAGGCTGCTGAGGTGGGTCTACTACAAGTCAGGTCAAAAGAGCAATGAGTTTAATTTTTGGGGGGATGGGAGCAGCATCCAGGATGGCTGCTCTTTGGGGATATGCTTATCATGAAACCACTGTAAAAAACTGGACTAGAAAACTTGAGTCTTTAGCATCCTCAGTTGACTCCTTGGTTACTCTGGTGCTAGGTAACGGTATAGTATTAGACAATCTTTTAGTGGAACAGGGAGGAGCGTGTGCAGTTACTAATTCCTCTTGCTGCCCCTGAGTAAACACCTCAGGGGAAAAAGAAGTTGACATTAAGGTCTATGCCCAAGCCTCTTGGTTACACACTTTTAATCCACAGGGCCATAGTTCTGACTCTTTTTGGGAAGCTACCAAATGGGCAATACTAATTACTTGGTAATACTCTGCCCCTGGTAGAACCACTAACTTTATTGTTTATACTATTGCTGTTTGGTCCCTGGATCTTAAATCTCTTGGTAAAATTTGCATTTTCCAGATTAGAAAAATTTCAACTGCAGCTTCCAACAACAATACCAGCCTTTGCAGCCTATCCTGGGAGACCTCAAAACACATTTAGATTTAGTGTCCAGAGATTTTCACTCCCCTAATATCTCTGGACACAGTATCCCTAATCAGCATGAAGTTACAGAAGAATGACCTCTCCAGAATGAGGAGTGACGTATCTCTAGGGGAGGAAATTTGTAGGCCAGCAGGGAGGGAACCAGGGAGTACAGGAATTTTGTAAATTCAAGCAATCAGCCTGTTTTAGAGCCTCTTGTCTTGAAGCCAGTTTTATCCCAAACCCTGTGTGAAATGTGGTCACCTAGTTGGTTGGAACCAGCTCCCGAGAGACCCCGACAACTTACACATGAACCCCAGTGAACTTTCCCCATGACCATGCTAAAGCCTGCACCCCAGGAGACCTGTAGCTTCATTACCATAACATGCGACCTGTGTGCTGGCACCTGACTCACTGCATCTGTGCCACTGGGAACCCTCCTCTACATGCGATGATGCACCCTCTCCCGTCTTCAACACCACATAAAGCCCTCCTGTCATTTTCTCTTGGGAGACAATGCTTTGGAGAACACTCCCAGTGCTCTCCTTACTTGTGACAGGTAATAAAACTCCTTTGTTCAAAACCTGCGCTCTCATGGAAAGTCATCTGTTACTTGCCAGGGGAATAAATCCCGGTTTCTTTTTGTTTTGATAACATCAAGACAATGTTCCAAACAATCATTCATTTGATTATTCCAAACAGTCATTGGGAACATACAAAACGCATTGTGATTTACAGTTAAAAGACTGCTTTCTTCATAGATCCTCTCCCCCAAAAATACCTGCATGGTGGTCTTTGCTGGCGAGAGGCTGAATCAGAAGCTGCCCTCAGGGAAGGGGACTGACTGAGGAGGCTGGAGTCTCACCTCCAGGAGGGAAGAAGGTGGTGCCTCCCAGGTTAGGTGTGATCTAGGCCTAGGATGAAGCAATTCAAAAGTGAATCTCACCACAGTTCAGAACCAGGGGCAATGATGCAGCCTCCGCTTGGGCTTCCTGCACCTGTGCAAGAACAAAAACCAAACCAAAACAAAACAAGAGGCTCAAGGTCCTGCCACGCATGGGGAAAGTCTGACGGCTGCAGGAGTGGCTGCACGAGGTGGTGACTCTGTGGTTTGTAGCAGGTGCTCTCAGCCCACACAGAACTGTGTAGTGTGGGAAGCCATCCTGAGCGCCGGGGCAGAACGGACACTGAGGGAGTCCCTGGGATTGTGAGGCTGATGCCTGGATTCTTCAACCTGCGCTCAGCCAGAGGTCTCCTGACACAGGACAGGCAGGAAGACTGCAGTTGTGAGACTCTCCACAACACATCCCCTTCCTGCCACCTGCATGGTTGGTGGCCTGGGGGAATACTGCTATAATGTGAAAGCAAGTCCATAGATTTCTGGTTTAAAGGAACCCAGTGGAGATGCTAATGAGTTTTCCTGAGGAGCTGGCTGGCAAATGCCTCCTGGGCCTCCCAGGACCAAATCTAACTGTCCTGGGAAGGTGTCTGGATGCCACAGCCTTGGGCCTAGAGAGAATCATGCTCATCATTCCTCATCAGACTCCATCTTGCCCCTGTGTTCTTTGCAGACCCAGATTTGAGACAACAATTTGTTTCTACTCTGAATAATAATGTCTCACAAGACGTGGAAATAGTCACATTGTTTTAGAGATTATGTAAAGAGGGACTTAGCGGTATTAACCCTCTCATTTTACAGGTAAATTGGCCAAAAGTGCTTAATTACCTTGCCTAGCAAGAAAGGGAAGAACTAGCAGTTGACCTCATGCACCATGGGTTCTTTTCCCAGTGTCCTCTTCCTGGCAGGGAACCCAGGGGGCAGGATCTGAAAGCTCTGAACTGTGCTTCAGGGCAGGGCCTGCTTGGATCCAGCCTCCCAGGAAGCCTTCTTAGTGGACGACTGGACCTTGCCAACCTTAGTACTGGGATTTGCTGAACTTAGAGTGAGGCTGTTGAAAACCTTCCTCCATCACTTTGGGCCTCAGCTGTAATTTCAGGCCACATGAAAAAAAAAAAATCCTGTTACATTCTGATGCAGTTACTGGGTTAAGTGCTTTATCTCAGTCATTGACTCATCTTTTTCAGAAGTTGTCCTTCCTTATGTTGTAAGTGTCGGGTTCACGTGTAATGATAAATGGTCTGAGGCTTTAATCCCAAAACCGAGAGTGTGGGTGGAGGAAGATCCGTCAGCCAAGGCTGGTGGCCTTTCTCCCCAGCCTACACAGGGTCCCTGTGGGAGCTGGACTGGGGCTGAGAGGAGGCTCTGGATCCAAGATGCCTCTCCTGCAGCAGTCTCTGGGTGCACCCGGTGGGCATCTAACCAGACACTCTCTCCTTAAAGCCCACAACAGTGCTCCCACTACAGCACATTGTGTTTCTAAAGAGACAGACTACATTTCATTCTGAAAGTCCATTTTCCTCAACTGATGCATTTAAACACCTCAGTGGAGACAATGCATAGCTCCTTGCACCTCTTCAGATGGGAAAGAATTGTTTACTATGAGTTAATCCAAAGTTTTTATTTTCTAAAAGTATAAAAACACATACAAAAAGGGACTCACTCTTGAGAACTGATCATATCATTGTAACACAGAGCCCAATGGACAGGCCACTATGAAGAAAGTATTGCTCCCAAACCATTAGGAATTTTAATCACCACTCTGCTCCAGACTCTTTAGAAGGTACTATTTCTGAAGTACACATGGACAAAGAATAAGCTTTATTCAATCAGACTCACAAAAGTAAGGATTGTGCTTCTCTAGGTTCATAAAATAGAATTCCAAGGCTCTGAGGAAAATAAACTTGTGTCAGTCCCAGGGAACTTTTCTCCCCAGAAGTTGATTGGTCACTCTCTGTAGAAGAAAGAAAAGGCAGGAAAGAAGTTAGATATTATTGTCACCAGAGGCAGATGCCACTCCTCCCCGCAGCCATGTCACCAAGGAGAATCAGTGTGGTCCTACTCAAGTCTTGTTCATTTTACTCTGCTTCAGAAACTGTGGTCATCATATAAAAAATGCTTCCTGAAAGATTCAGGAAAGAGGATCTGTAATCAATATCTATTACTTCTCTACAGACACAGATAATCCATCAGTTCCCACATACAGCAGCATAAGGAGAGGTCTGGCCCTGCGATGCTCACACAGCAGATATGCGGTGTGGTGCCTGGGGCCTCCCACCTGAGGCACCCGCCTGGGTTCCGGGGCCTGCTCTAGAAGCAGCTCCCATCCCACATCAGTCCGGTGACTGAGGGGGTGAGAAGGAAACAAGTACAGTGAAGGATATGGCCCTTCAGGCACAGGAACCGGTCTGGGTTCTCAGAGAATTAACTGGTAGCACCAATGCTGTCCCATGAGGTTCCTGCACTTAACAGCACCGCTGACTCCACTGGGACTATGGGCAGGGAATGGTGACAAGTTGGAGGCCTCGGGCCATCCAAGTGGACAACTCTTATGCCTCAGTCAAACATTTTCCAGTTTAACAGTTCTGGAGGTATCTGACTCACCAGTGAGGGGCATGAAGTCACCACCTGGGACTCTGGAATGGAAACCTGATAATTCTGATATTTCCACCATGATATGTTAATGAACTCCTGTGTGCGAAATTTGGTTTCACTCCAAATTAATGCATGGAAAGGGCCTTACATAATTATGGACGGGGAGCTAAACCTGATTTGAAGTCTAATTACAGATGCCTTCTTCCAAATTTCAATACTGGTCCAGTGCATTCTAAGTTCATTCCTCAAATGTGGTTCATTCTGACTGTATACTCAAGAGGCAACATGTTTTCTCCATTTCTCTTTCCCCCAATAAACCTGATCCATCCCACTATAGACAGAGGACCCACTGACCTTTTTATATAGCTGGGCTCGCAGTCGGTATGACTTATATTCTGATTTTCTCTTCTCTTCTTCTCTCTTTTTCTGTACTTCTGGAAGCTGCTCATAAATCCTTAGAAATGGCACCAGCGAAAGGACAGAAAGTGGGGAGGTTACCAGGGTGCACAGGCACAAGATCTCCTGTCACCATCCCTCCCTATGCCTCCCACTCTCCAGGAGCTCATCCCTCCCAGAAAGGCCGTGGGCCTCGTTAGAAACTCCAGCACAGAGAACTCTGGCTTGGGGGCTCACAATCTGGAAGGGGAGAGAGAGAAATACAAACACAATAAAATCCTAATAGTGCTTATGTCTGGGAAAGGAGTGGGATAAAGTGGGGAAAGGAGTGAGATAAATCAGGGAAAGGTGAACTTCTGCTTTCTACTCTACATGCAAAAATGGATTGTTTCAATATAAGATTATGAACAGTGTTACTATTGTATTTGTAAACACTAGCAAAATTATGGGAAAGTACTAAGATGGTCACATCTATAAAACGTTCTAGAGAAGAAACATAGTCTTATAGAAGGAGGCTGGGAAAGGCTCCAGAGACGAAATTAGAGGTAAGTTGGGTCTTAAGAATAGATAGGAGTGCCAGGTGTGGTAGCTCAAGGCTGTAAACCCAGCACTTTGGGAGGCAGAGGCGGGTGGATCATGAGGTCAGGAGATCAAGACCAGCCTGGCCAAGATGTGAAACCCCGTCTCTACTAAAACTACAAAAAAAAAAAAAAAAAAAAAAAAAAAAAAATTAGGTGGGAGCGTTGGCAGGTGCCTGTAACCCCAGCTACTCAGGAGGCTGAGGCAAGAGAATTGCTTGAATCTGGGTGGCACAGGTTGCAGTGAGCCAAGATTGACCCACTGCTGCACTCCAGTGGGGCGATAAAGTGAGACTCCATCTCAAAAAGCAAAACAAACAAACAAAAAAAGGTAAGAGCAGAAAGCGAAAGGGGAGAAAGGCAGAAGACACTCAAGGCAGGGAAAATGGGTATTGGTAAAAATGGAGTCGAGGCTTCCTGAAAAGGAGTGTAAAGGAATAGGTGGGAAACAGGCAGGGTGAGGGTGAGGCGGGCTGCGGAGCATCTTGTGGCCACGTGAAAAACATGGGATCTGTTCTACCGGGGGTTGGGTGGCAATGATTTTAAGTTGGGAGAAACACAAATGTGCATTTGATAAATGCACTCTCACTGTAAATATGTTTCCAACAAAATAACAGTTAAATAGATTATGAAGTATAATGGAATGTATATGTTACAAGTATGTTTCATGTACATGAAACAAAAGTTTCAGAATTTTGAATGTCACAGGAAAGGTTCACAACATAATGCTGAGTAAAATAAAGCAAGATACAAACCTGTATATGCAGTATGATCTACAATTTGAGGGAAGAAAGTGTGTGTTATGCAGGTCTCTGCAAAATTCCCACACCTCCCACCAAAAATAGGACTAGTATTATGTTTAGATGGAAGGATGATAAGTGATATTCATTTTCTTTTTTCTACTTCTCTCTATATTTCCCAGAGTTTTCTATAATCTGGAAAAAACAAATCACTAGATTGATGCAGGGCTCCGCAGGAAACATATTAGAGAAGGTGAAGGTGTCTCCTGAAGGCCACTCTGGAACAAGTACTTCCAAATAAAAGAGCTATGTTCTTTCCTCTTGAAATCTTCCCTTCTCACAGGAACCTTTAAATATCTTTCGTAGAGACAGATGATGACAAAAGATGAGTAACACAGGCTCCAGAGATACAAATCCTTAATAGGACACAATTGAAGGCCAAACACCGGGCTCTAACCCCAGCTGTGACCCTAACTTGCTGGGTCTGGGTTGTACTTTCCTAAATATTAAGAGTTACTAGAAGATAGTTAAGATTCTCAGATGGAAACAGATCACTTCCTTGAAAAGAGGCCACATAAGAAATAAACATGAATAGAAGCAACCTAATGATAATGTACCAGTTTAAAAACTCAAGTCTCTCCAGAAGATGGGCACTAAATCCACTCATATAAGTATATTTCTGGTTGAAAGCATTGATATGTTATAGGAGACGTCCTGCCTGTCTTCCTGTAGGCAAGCTTCCTAGGCCCTTACAGCAGGGACTGCTCTTGCTGAGGTGAGAGTATAAGTAGCGGCCCCACAACAAACCCTGTATAATTTCCCTAATTTCATTTTGTGACTGAGTTAGAATGAAGCAGTGGTTCTCAAATATTTTAGACTTAGGACCCCCTTCACACTCCTAAACGATGAAGATCCCAATGTAGGTTTTATCTACTGATACTGTATTAAAAATTAAAATTAAAAATTAAGAAAAACTTTATTTTTTAATTCACTTGAAATAAAAATAAGCCTGTGACACACTAACATAAGAAACCTGTATTTTTAATGAGAAATAAAGATGTTTTGCAAACCAAAAAATTTTAGTGAGTGGCACTGTTTACATTTTTTTGAAAACTCTTTAATGTCTGGTTTAATGGAAGACAGCTGGACTCATATCTGCTTCTGTATTAAGTATGCTGTCCCTTCTTGCTCTGGTTAAAGTATGCATTAAAAAAATCCAGCTTACATATAGATTGTTCACGTACTTGGAAACGAGAGAAGTTATTGCATTATTCTTTTCGGGTAACTCTTGATTCTCTTTGATACTACACCCAAACTTGATAAGTGAGAGTTTCTGTTCTTTTCTTTTTTTTTTTTTTGAGACAGAGTTTCGCACTTGTTGCCCAGGCTGGAGTGTAGTGGCGCGATCTTGGCTCACTGCAACCTCTGCCTCCCAGGTTCAGGCAATTGTCCTGCCTCAGCCTCCAGAGTAGCTGGGATTACAGGTACCCGCCACCACGTCCAGCTAATTTTTGTAGTTTTAGTACAGAAGGGTTTCACCATGTTGGCCAGGCGTGAACTCCTGACCTCAAGAGATCTGCCCACCTTGGCCTCCCAAAGTGCTGGGATTACAGGCGTGAGCCACTGTGCCTGGCTGACAAGTGGTAGTTTCTTAAAAATTAGTTGCAAGGCAGAATCTGGAAACATGTCAGTAAACTTTTCCTATTCTGTTACATAAACATCCATCAGTCTACCTTGTACTATTTGAATGAATCTTCTATTCCCTGATTTTGTAACAAAAAGCAACAATCATTTGGAAAATCCTGGTCCAGGGAGTTATGCAGCTCTTCCAAATGTTGACAAATTTATTTAGGTAACATGAAAAACATCACATTTGTTAACGTCACTGCTTATCTCATCAGAAAGGTCTAAGTACTAAGAAGTCGTCAAGCCCATGGTGGTCAACACAAGTTTTCTAGAATTCTGTTGTTGGCGTGAAAACTCACATTTTCTTTGGCAACAGATACCGTTGGACATTTTCCTGAAGTCACAGACTCACTTTTTCATTTTCAAGAAAATGTCTGTTACAAACACAAGTCAGAATAATTGGTTTTCTGTCAGTTACTCTTTCAAGTAAAAGTCACGTTCCATGAAAAAGGCAGCTGGTTCAGCTCACGACACAAACCATGGCGTAAGTGCTTTTCCTTGAAACAGTCATCATCTTTCACTGTGCAAAGGAAGTGCTTCCTGTGTACCTCCATTTACACTGTTTCCTTGTTCTTCCATCACACTCCTGGCGGGAGGCTGTGCAGGACACAATGCCTACTAGACTAGTATCGTTTGGTGCCACTGTCTTGAATAGTGATAAGACACCAATGGTTTTACTCCTCTCCCATTACTATTGTATCATTGGTGCAAATAGCCAACACAGCAAAAAAGGCACAGAACATCCTGGTGTCATTCTGAAATTAATTTTGACCTTGCAAATCACCTGAAAGGGTCTCAGCAACTTCCAGGACCCCATAGACCACTCTCTGAGAACCACTGGACTAAAGCATCTAAAGCATTCCTTTGGATTGCCTATAAGGGCTGACTAGATAGAGAGTAAAAACAAGATTTCAAGAGGAATGCTTCAAGTCCATGAGATAAATGGTTTTAAAGCACCGTTACTTCAGAAGCATTATGCCAACTAAGAAACTATTCTTATTAAAGCAAGTCTCCAATGAATGCCTAAAAAAGTCAACCTTAACTTATTCTCTGGCATTCTCATGATCAATATATGAATATCTGAAATGAATTAATTTTTTAAAAATTTATTTATTATTTTTTAGATACAGAGTCTCAGTTCGTTACCCAGGTTGGAGCATAATGGTGTGATTGATCATAGCTCACTGCAGTCTCAAATTCCTGGGCTTAAGAGATTCTCTCACCTAAGACTCCTGAGTAGGCAGAATTACAGAAATGTACCACCACACCCAACACTCAAATCAATTAATTAATGAGTAGCTAATGTTCGTTCATCACGGCACAAAATTCGAAAATTATAAAAAGTCAAAAAATCTACTATATCAGTTCTCCTTTCCAAAGGCAATCAGTATTATCAGTTTTTTCTGTCTTCCAGAAACATTCTATGCATCTAAAAGTATACACATCTACATAGGCACAAATACTTATTTTTAAAGACCACAAGTGGTAACAGTGTTCACATGCTTCGAAAATTTAATTTTTTAAAAAAGTTTAACTTAATGTATTCTGGAGAACACTGTTATTTCTCACCTTATTGGATCAAGTCCTAGAAATGGGATTGCTAAAATAAAAGGTGAGGCCCAAAAACTTATTTAATTTTATTTCAAAATAATCTTTTTTTTTTTTTTTGAGATGGAGTCTCACTGTGAGACTACCAGACTGAAGTACAGTGGCGCCATCTAAGCTCACTGCAACCTCTGCCTTCCAGGTTCAAGGGATCCTCCCCGCTCAGCCTTCCGAGTCGCTGGGATTACAGGAGTGCACCACCACGACCGGCTAATTTTTGTATTTGGAGTAGAGACAGGGTTTCACCATGTTGGTCAGGCTGGTCTCGAGCTCCTGACCTCAAGTGATGCGCCTGCCTCGGCCTCCCAAAGTGCTGGGATTACAGGCGTGAGCCACCGCACCTGGCCTAAAATATTCTTTATTTAAATTTAGGTTTCTAATAAAGAGGATCCTAAGCATGCAAATCAGTGAGGAGTTTTTCATCTTTTGCATATGAGTCATTCATACCATGACGTGCTATTTTTTTTTTTCAGTGCCATAAGTGAGAAATGACTCTCACAACTTTCTCATAATGTTTAAACTTGAGCATAATGCCTTTATTCTGGGTGCAAGCCAGAGCTCCTGACCACTTGTTGGCCTGCTTTACACTTGTATACATACTCTCGTTTTCTTGGTCTTACCGTTTGGACCTCTGAATCATTTCCTTCTTGCTGATAGGCTTGCTCTTCTGGACAGCCAGGAAGACTAAGCAAGAGAAGAAAGGGTTTTCAGTGGACTGTGACTTAACCCAGAGGGTATGGTGCAAGAGCTGGGAGAGGGAGCTGCTAGGACTTCGTGCCCCTACTCTGAGCTGGCAAGACTGGGTGGGGAGCAATGACCAAGGCAAGCCAGGGTTAGACTAGGGTAACAGGGACAGCAGCCTAAGGCCCTAAGGACCTAATACTCTGTAGCAAAGACTAGGCTTTGAATTAAAAAACTGGCCAGTTTCCAGGTAAGGTTGGATGAAAGAATTAGATAGTGCTTTGTAGTCTTCACAGCTTTCATTATTTTATCAAGGTCTGATTATCATAATTGTTAAGAATGCAGATCCACAGCCGCACACCTGGGTATGTCATCTTGGGAGAGGTACTTAATCTCCCTTTGATTCAGTTTTCTTACTATAAAGTAAATATATTAATAGTATCTACTGAGAATGTTGTAAGCGCTAATGTGAACAGTGCCTGGGCAAGATGTAAGGACTAGGTGTTTATTATTAGTAGTATTCTAATTATTACCATCCTAAGAGGTAAGCAAGCCTGGAATCAGCCCCATCTTTTCAGGAAAAATCAATATACTTTTGGAACTAACTTGTTCACAGACACAAAGCTGGTTTAAGACGCAGGGACAGGGCCAGAGTAACTGGGCTTAGTTGGATCATGAATGTGCCGAAGGCTAAGCTGGGGAGGTTCTGATAGCTAAGGTTTGAGTCTTGGCAAGCAAAAGGTCGCTGTCTGCCCATGTAACTGGCCTGGCCTGGCCTTTAGCAGGGCTCTGCAGCACAGCAGCAGACCTTGCCTTCTCTATTCCACTCATAGGAAAGTGAACGGGCAGGGCGTACCTCTCTTGGGCAGTGGGCGCATGCGATTCTGGTGGCCCTGCCGTTCCCTGTCAATATTGAATAGCACATCCCGCTCGCTCTGTAACATGCTCTGCAGCTTCCTCTCCTGGACTATTAACTTCAGGCGCTTTATCCGCTCCCCAGAGCTGGAGATGAAGTCAGGTCTGTGAAACTGAAGCGATTCCTTAAAAAAAAAAAAAAAATAGAGAAAATGCTCAGCCTCACATTAATGATGCAATCTACTCTCCAAATGCCTGGAAAAACACCACCTGCCCAAGAGGTATGGGGAAGCCTGATTCAAATGCCGAGAAAATATCTAGAGTTGAAAAATCTCCCGACACCTCTCTGTGGGGGAGAGCTCCAGCTTGGAACCCGCAGTGAACAAAGACGTGCCTTCAGCATAGGCCAGGAACTAAGACTATGGCAATTACAACTCTCCAAAACATCAGTGCAATACAGCTCTGCCTACAGTGCTATTTTAAAGATCTATTCAAACAAATACATCATTAATAACATTTCCTTTATCCCCCAAGGGACATATCAGAAGAGACTTGGTTTCCTTTAAATCTGACATGGAGCAGAAACAGCAGTTGAGGACATGAAGGAACACGCATGAGGCCATACAAGCGTCAGGCCTCTGGGCCCTCCACACACAAGGACCCACAAGGCCGATAAGCAGAACTGCAAATCCTCCCTCCTGTGGCCTTGTCCCCAGATCCTGAGGGTGATGCACCATCTATGGTTAAGAGTAAGGCAGCCTTTGACAGACGATGAGAAACCCAGTCCTCATGCGTGAAAACAGGTGAACTGCAGAGGTGCTAGAAAAGAGGGTCTCGGGCCTACACCTCAGCTCACCAAGTGACACAGCCAGCTTCTCTGTGCCTTGCCCTTCTTCTCCCTACACGTAGGGCTAAAGTTAAGTCAACGTCACTACACCTGCAGGGTTGCTCTCACAAACGGCTTCAGTGGGTCTCTGCCATCCTCTCTGCCTGGGCCTGCCAGGGAGCCCCGACCGTCCAGGTGCTGCCCCTGCCAGTTCTGCTCCCGCAGTGGCTCCCTCCACGGCTTGGTCTTGGTTATGGGTTCAAACCAGGAGACGCCAGGGCCCCAAGTCTTGGGCACATTTTCCTTCTTTGATCCAGACTCCACATTTTCCACAGGAACAAACCAGGAAACTCCTACAGGAAATAGTTTTTAGAAGGAAAACAGATTTTTCGCTTTTTTACAGCACCACCCAGCTCTCATCAAGGACATGCATATAATAGAGTCTCTCAAGGGTCTCAGTTGTCAGCAGCCACAGGGTGTCCTTGAGTCTGGTTTCACTGCAGGGATGACTGTGTAACTGCAGTGCTGGACTTTGAAAACCTGACAAGGTGGTGGCTGGGGGTAGGTGGGGACCACATAGAGTCACTTGGAAACACACAGTCAGCATCGCAGGGGACTTGAAATTCACTAGTTTCTTTACTACAAGATCTGGAATGAGAAACTGACCTTCATGGGAATTCTTCTTGTTCTTTTTTAACTTTCTGTCTCCAGGATAACTGGTAAAGAGCAGTTTTTCTTCACGTTTTTCTTCTGACCAAGAAGTCACATCACTGTCCTCTTCCAATTTAGCCTCGCTGGAACTTGGAGTTGGGAAAGTTATCCCAACATCTCGAGTGTGTTTTTTGGCACCGTTCACAATCTCCAAGTTACCTGAGGGGAAGGATCATAGGTGTCTCTGGGAGAAACCTTGAGGCTGAGTTGACAGGTTTATTCAAGTGAGTACGTGAACCCTTTTTAATGTTTCAAAAATACAATCTCTTTGTGTGGGATGGAGGGATGGGAAGACAGAGAGAGGAAGAGAAGGAAGGACAGGAGAGAGTAGGAGGGAAAAAGAGGGAGAAGAAAAAAGAAAGGGTTTTATTTGTAAGTCATTTTAGGTATTAGAGGGAAAGAAGAACAAATACGGGTTCAAAGGGTAAAGGATTTCAACTCTGATCCCAAGTCAGAAAGACAATAAATACTTAGATTCCTTTTGGTAGTCACCCAGGTAAGGGAGAGGTTGACAGAAGTAAAGACATTTGAGGATTTGAGGGGAAGAAACAAATCAAGATGAAAGTTTTTATTTTTATTTTATGAAACCAAAAGGAATAGAAAGGCAATAGCTAAAAATCCTCCTTCCTACTTCTGGTCTTCATATATTCTGTTCACAACCCCATATGGTTCCAGAGAATTCATTTGGCACATTTAAGCAATTCTCTTCCCTCCTTTATTTCTTTCATTAAAAAAAAAAAAATTCATATTGTAGTATGCTATACACTGTTCTGTACCTTTTCTTAAAATCAATTATATGCCTTGGAGATCTTTCCATTTTAGTACAGAGCTTCCTCATTCTATGCAGAATTTCATTCATTATCTAGATATACAATAATTTATGTAATCATTCAGTTATTGAGGAACACCTAAATTCATTTTAATCTCCTGCTATAAATGATGTTTTAGTGGTTAATTTTGTACACTATTTTGCACATATGCAAGTATATCTTTAGGTTAAATTCCACATATTCATAGTATATAGCAGACATTTCAAAAGTAAAAATGCTGAGTGAAAGTAATTTTGATAGGAACTTTCAAATTGTCTTTCATAGTGAACCAACTTCTACTCTCACTGGAATACACAAGGGAACCCACTTCCCTACACTCTTGCCCACAAACTTGCCATCAAACTTGAATTTTTGCCAATCTGATAAGATGAAAACTGGCACTTGGATATAGTTTTATCTTCATGTCCTTTATTATGATTGAGGTTGAGTATCTTATATGTTTAAGAGCCATTTCAATGTATTTCAATGAAAAAGTTTAGATTCAAGTAATTACCTGCTTGTATGCCCTTGTTTAACATGTGTGCATTTTGCTTGTTGCAAAAAGTAGAGTTCGAGCTCAGGAAACTACTGGCAGAAGAGGAAACAGAGTCAGAAGAAATCACATGGTTTGCTACCTAGAAAAATAAAATAGATCTTGTTATTATTACCTGCAGTCAATGTCACAGTTACCCACAGGATAAGCAAGCCAACAAGTCCTCTTTCTAATCCAATTCAAACTGTTGAGATGCATTTAGAAGAAGCTTGAGATACTGTGAACATGCTGCCTTGTATCTGTGATAGGGAGAATGTTGTAGTTGGATAGGACTGAAGCTGTTGTAAGGTGGTAAGACAAAAAAAGCCTGGCTATTTTCACTGGGTTTGGAAAAACTCTGAAGAGAATGCTAGCCAAACATTAGTCTGATGTATCTTCAGAATGAAACTCTGAAGTGACACCTGCATATAATTTTCATGTGAGATAAAGAGGGCTGGAGATAGGTAAAAAAAAGTGATGAACTGAAGACAGTGCTCTCCAATTAAGAGCTGACTCAGACACGTATATTAAGACAAACACCAAAGACCTGCAAGGCTTGTGAGACGTCCTGATGAGTAGAGTATTGCAAAAAGTATTAGAGAGTCCCAAAGCCCTTTTAATTACGTTCAGAGCAAGTAGAGCAATGAAGGCAATTTCTGAGATTGCAGCTGATGGTGGAATGTCGGTAGATGACAAAAAGATTAACAAGATATAGCTGAACACAATATTATAGTGTAAAATAGTACTTCTTAAACTTGTTCATTGTTAATATCTCCATCGTTAATAAGGACAGAGGGAGGCTAACCCAGAATAATGAATTGGAATCTCTAGGGGAAGGGTCTGGGCATCTATATTTTGAATAAATGCCAGTGAATTTTCTACTTAGGCAGGTCTGGTGGAGGTAAATTAAAGCCTGGGTGAGGATGGGAAACTGAGGATATCTGATCCCTTGAGCTAGATAAACCATATTCCAGAGTCACAAAGAAACTTGTAACAGAATTTTGGTGAGGAAGATCTATATTAGACAGTTGAAGAAAGGAAATACTTTGTCAGAAAGGTAGGCATTGCAAACTAGTGGGATGAACACTGATGACATGTAAAACTTAGGATGCATTACGAATCAGATAATTTGCTAGGAACTGTTCAAAAAAAAGATGAGCAGATTTAAGCCAGGCTCAGTCAGGCAGGCAGAGCATGCCCTGCCAGGTTAGCCTTGTTTTCTCTAGTAGATAAGGTCACTTTACTGGCTAACCAAAAGAATACGTAGCATACTGTACCTAGATTTGAACAAAATGCCAAAACATTTCATAGCATCTTTGAGGGCAAGATGGAGTTATATGGGTTGGATGGTAATACAAGTTGATAGAATCATAATGGATTGAACCAACCTTATCCAAACATAATTTCAAAACAGAGAGATGTCTTTACTGAGTGGTGCATCTTGCTTTTGACAACAAATATTTACTAAGCAATTACTGTGTGCAATCACTGGGTTTGGTGCTGGCTATTCCTTCTTAAGATTTTATACATAAATGTCTTAGAGATAGGGAAAACAGGAGAATTTACATATAATACTCATCAGAGAGACAGCCTCTGTCAGGATCCCAAGTAATAACAGGAATGATGGGCTAAATCAGAGCATGTTTAGTAGGGGCAATTGTAAAGGTCTGCTCATTAGGCAGGAGGAATGGCAGCAACTTTGATGCAGGAAAAAAAAAAAAGCTCTGTGTCAGGATTCCAAACAGCTAGGCCAGTTTCAGGTCTTCCCTTTATTAGCAGTCTCTACTTAGGCAAGACACAACCTCTTTGTGTCAGTTTCCCCATCCAGAAATGGAAACAAAATCTGCATTTTAGAAAGAACAGATGACTTAGATGGTAAAATATAAAACACTAATATAAAACTAGAGACTACCATGTTAAAAAAAATCTTTTTATTTTCTCCTTAAAAAAAGGAACATAAAAAAGAAGTGACTGACATGAAATACATTATACCTTCTCTGCAGCTATCAAAGAAGGGAAGAAAGCATGTTAGGTACTAAAAAAGTGTATGTAGGTGTTTGCTTTTTTATTTATAAAATATCTCTGAAAGAGAAGAATCCAGATTGAAAGGAAGAAGTAAAACTGGTTTTATTTACAAATGACATGATCTTCTCTGTAGAAAATACTAAGGAATCCACAAAGAACTAGAACTAATAACCAAGGTTACCCAGGTTGCAGAATATAAGATTAATAAGATAAAAAATCAATTGTATTTCTATGTTCTAGCAAGTGACAACCTGAAAATAAGATTAAGAAAACGATCTCACTCACAATAGCATCAAAAAGAATAAAATATTTAGGAATAAAGTTAACAAAAGAAGTGCAAGGTTTGCACATTAAAAACTAGAAAACATTGCTGGGAGAGATCAGAGGTCAATATAAATGGTGAGACATTCACCATACATGGATTGGAAGTCTCAAACTTGTTAGGATGGCAATTATCCCCAAATTAATCTGTAGATTCTACACAATCTCTATCAAAATTCTAGCAAGCATTTTTCAAGAAATCTACAAAATGATCTCAACTTTATATGGAAATGGCAAGGACCACAAGAGCCAAAAGTTACTGAAAAAAAAAAAAAGAGAGGTAGAGGACTTACATTTCGTGATTTCAAATCTTAAAAAGTTACAGCAATCAAGGCATTGTGGTATTGATATAAGGATAGATACAGATTGGCCGGGCACAGTGGCTCATGCCTGTAATCCCAGCACTTCGGGAGGCTGAGGCAGGTGGATGAGGAAGTCAGGAGTTCGAGACCAGCCTGGCCAATGTGGTGAAACCCGGTCTCTACTAAAAATACAAAAATTAGCTGGGCGTGGTGGTGTGCACCTGTAGTCCCAGCTACTCGGGAGGCTGAAGCAGAAGAATTGCTTGAACCTGGGAGGCAAAGGCTGCAGTAAGCTGAGATTGCACCACTGCACTCCAGCCTGGACAACAGAGTGAGACTCTGTCTTAAGGAAAAAAAAAAATAAATTAAAAAAAAAATATATATATATATAAAATATATATATATATTAAATATATATATATATATATATATATAGACATATCAATGGAACAGAATGAAAATTCCAAATGAAGTCTTACATATGTGATCAATTAGTTTTCAACAAAGGGGCCAAAGCAACTAATTGGAGAAAATAATATTCTTTTGAACAAATAATGCTGGGACAATTAAATATCCCTATGCAAAGAGATGAAGTTAGACAACACACCACACACAAAAAGTGTACTAAAAATGGATTGTAGACCTAAACATAATAATTAAAACAATAAACTTTTGATGAAAAACATAGGAGAACATCTCTGTGACTTTGGTTAGGCACACAGTTCTTGAATATAACACCCCAAGTACAATCCACAATCCATAAAAGAAACAGTTTCAACTGGACTTCGTCATTACTGTATTAAAACCATTTGCACTTCAAAAGCCACAACCTGGGAGAAATTATTTACAAAAAATACATCTGATAAAGGACTTGTAACCAGAGTATATAGAGAGCTCTTTCAACTCAGTGGGAAGATAACCTAATTTTAAAATGGGTGAAAAGATTTAAAAAGACACTTCATCAAAGAAGATGTAAGAGTGGCCAATAAGCACACAAAATGTTCAATATCATCAGTCATTAGGGAAATTCAAATTAAACTCACAAGATACCAGTTCACACCCAGTAGAATGGCTATAAATAAAAAGGTGGACAACTGCAAGTGTTGACAAGGAAGTGGAGAAACCGAAACCCTCACACGTTGCAGGAAAGAATGTAAAATGATACAGCCACTTTGGAAAAACACTTTGGCAATTTCTGATAAAGTTAAACATAAACCTATTGTATGACCGACCAATTTCACTCCTGAGTAAAAACCCAGAAGAAATGAAAATGTATGCCCACACAAAACTTTTACACAAGTATTAATAGCAGCATTCACATTATTCAAAAAAATCAAACAATCCAAATGTCCATCAACTGAAAGATAAGCAAAAGGTGGTATATCCATAAAATGGAATACTATTCAGCAACAAAAAGGAACCACTGATGCATACTACAGCACGGATGAACCTTGAAATCATTATGTTAACAAAAAAAGGCAGATGCAAAAGACCACATCGGATGCTATATACATTAAATCTCCAGAAGAGGCAGAAGGCAGATGAGAGGTTGCCTGGGGCTGGGAATGAGGATTGACTGCAAAGGGGTATAAGGGACCTTTTGGTAATGACAGAAATGTTCTAAAACTGGATTGTGGTGATGATTGCGAAACTCTGTAAATTTACTAAAAGTTAACTGTATACTTAAAATGGATGAAATTTTATTGTATACCTCTGGGAAGGAGTGTTGGGTGCTGGGGAACAGGAGTAGGAAGGACACTCCTGATCAAATATTTTGTACATGTGGTTGTACTGTATTACCAGTTCAAGAAATGAGAATAAACAAAACAAAAACTTGTGGGGAAGGGTGTGGCAGTAAAGATTTAAGGAGTTCAACAGGAATAACATACGTTAGGCCACAGACATGGTCCAGCCACTGAATGAAGGTGGTAAGTTGTGTTGGTCAACACGTTCTCACTACCTGAAGCACAACAAGCTTAGCTGAGAGGGACATATTTAAAAACAAGACACCAACAAACTTATACCCAGGAAAGCTGCCAAACTCAGAAAGGAGAGCAGAAACCACAGCCCATGTGGAACGGTTCATGGAGTGAA
The DNA here is from genome assembly GCF_000951045.1 of Mandrillus leucophaeus. Taxonomy (NCBI): domain Eukaryota; kingdom Metazoa; phylum Chordata; class Mammalia; order Primates; family Cercopithecidae; genus Mandrillus; species Mandrillus leucophaeus. The sequence goes on along the minus strand of NW_012102210.1, from coordinate 3,073,976 downwards.
GACCTGAGAGAAAACACATCAGAAAAGGAGGCCCGAGAGGCAGAGGGCTAGGTTTGTTTCCTGTGCCTTCGGAGAGCAGCTCTGAGAACAGAGCCAGATACTCCAATGCAAGGAGATATTGGATCTAAGTTAAAGCCTTTGATAACTGCAGCCTTAGGCAAATGGAACTGCTGCC